>NC_057861.1:395227223-395532677 GCF_019393635.1 Dromiciops gliroides
CTATGACATTGTTGTTGCTGTTGCCATTTTTCTCTTATAGTAGATGGAATTCAGATAGAAATGACAAATTGCTTTCTACCATTCTTTTATGCCTGTTGTCCTTTGGAATGTTGCACGGGTGGAAAAATGATTGTTTTTTTTAAGTGAATAAATATGTTTGGATATAATCTCATCTCCTGAAGGCTCACAGGACAGTTTCAGGATCAGACAGAACAACAGAAGTGATAGGTACTTCAACCTATCCCCACATGATTTTGATTTATTCGGCTAGATACCTATAGTTTGAAAGCTTTTCATTCCATGTAGTTTGGAGAGTATGTTTATTTTCATCGGCAAAATCTATTAGAAACATGGTTTCATATGTACATGGATCAGTGTTATTCCTGGCTATCTTTGAGCAACAACTGTGATCACTGTTGTTCTATTATTATTGTTACTACTAAATACTACTCTTACTACTAGTATTTTCATTACTACTACTGCTACAACTATTATTGCTGCTGCTATAACTATGATGACTATACCTACTACTAGTAGCATCACTGCCACCACCAGCCCTCCTCAATATAATCTGGAGTCACTCAGGAAATCGCTTAACTTCTTTAGATGTCATTTTCTTCATATGTAAAATAGGACTCGACTAGATGATTTCTATGATCTTTGCCCCAAACCACATCCAGACTTTATTGTATGCATTTCCAGTCATCTTGATCCATGTCTTTCCACTGGACCCAGGTGACTCTGGAGGAGAGAGTGAAGCTGATGACTTTGCACAGCCCTGACTCACTTAAATCCAATTCACTTACAAGTCAAGACATCACCTTCCTGATGTCATTGGTCTTCTTCTAGAACAAAGGACAAAAAACAACAAACAACAATCAGCATCTGTGTTCTAGACGGGCCCTTCGATCTATGCTGAAAATAACAGCATGGCCTAAAAACAAATACCACCAAGGTTATAACATGTGGTTGGACATGATGTCCATAAGGTTATATATATATTTCACACTCATATATTAGATAGATGCTACAAATGGGAAATGATCTGGATCCAAAACTAAAGAGGGAGAAGAGACCAGGGAGAAGAGACTGGACTCCAAGTGATTCCATGCTGCCTGCCATGAAAGCTCATCCTTTAAACATTAGTACGGTCTTAGAATTGTCCTATGATTATAAATGATGTTATATTATGATATCAAAAGACTCAACCATCACAACTGGTACAAACAGCAATGACAAGATGCACAAGGTATGTAAGCAGGTGCTCCTTCCTATTACTAACAATGACTTCTGCATGAGATGTAATATAGAAGACATTATTATATTATTATGGCCTAGGAAAGGAGGTGAGTCACTCAGGTAGCCAGAATGTGGAAGAGCTGGTAGATAGCTGTGAGATATTTTAAATAACCATGGATAAAGACTTGGACAAAATTGGCATTGGATGAAAAGGTTTGGACTAAACCAATAAGTATATGGATATCACTTAGTATTAAGAGATACAACAAGTATATAAAATATATCAAAGTCTGCAAAACTGCATCTGAATGTTCACATGAGTGATTGAGAAGTGGGATTCTTGCCCCTCATTTATAGGGGGCCTGGGTTAAAAATCTCAATTCATATATGTCTCTTTGAAAGGCAGCATAGCCTAATGAACAAAGGGCTTAACTTAGGATCAGGAAGACTATGCTCGTGTCTAGCCTTTGATACCTACTAGATATATGAACTGGGAAAGTATTAACTGCTATCAATCTGTTTCCTAAGAGAGGTACATAGAAGAGTAGCTAGAGTGCTAGACTTGGGTCAGGAAGACCTGAGTTTGAATCGAGCCTCAGACACCTACCACCTGTGTGACTCTGGGCAAATCACTTAAACTTATTTACCTCAGTTTCCTCATCTGTAAAATGAACTGGAGAAGGAAATGGCAAACCGCTCCAGTATCTTTGCCAAGAAACCCTCAGAATAGGGTCATGAAGAGTCAGACATGATTGAAAAACAAGTAAACAACAATAATTCAATTTCTTCATCTGTAAAATGAGAAATAATAAGAGCATCTACCTCCCAGGATTGTCTTAAGAATAAGATGAGATAATATTTGTAAAGTACTTTGCAAAACATAAGGCTCAGTGTAAATGCTATCTATTATTAGCTCATCTACAAAATGAGGGCATTGGAGTAGATAGCTTTATGATCCTTTCCTGCTCTAACTTAGTTATCCTATAGATTCTGTAACAAAGACAACCATCTTTATGCACCTCTGTCCTGTCTCACTCCTAAATTATTCTAATAGAACCCTTCTTTCCCCCGCTGAAGCTAAAACCATATGACATATTTCTCTTCTTCCTCAGATGTTTGGGTGTTCTATTCCATGTCCAATTCAAACACTCGTACTGTTTATGTTCCTTTCCTTGGCTCATGTGTCTCCCCATTCCCTGGATAGCCTATTCCTCCAGTCACTGCTAACATCTTGATTTCACTTCTCTATCAATCAAGAAACATTTATTTAATACCTACTGTGTACATAGGGCCTGTGCTAGAGCCTAGGGATGCAAAGAGAAAACAAAAATTAGCCCCTGCCCTCAAGGAATTTATATCCTGCTATGCCTTCTTCCCCACAAATAAACTCTTTCTGAGACAGGAGTGAGGAGAGGGATTATCTAGGGGAGGGCCAAGAACACATCAAGCACTTAATAAATGTGTATTGACTGACTATTGATTGACTCACTCAACAACCCTCACCTGGACATGAGAAGATGGATCACGGGACCATAGATTTAGCCCTGGAAGGGCCTCTGACCCAACTCCCACGTCTCATAAATGAGGAAATTTGGGCCCAAAGAGGCTTAGTATCAGAGTCTATAGCAGAGATGAAAGGCTGCCTGCCCTATATGGAAAAGGAGAAGAGACCAAGTGGAAAGGAGCTGATAGAAATTTGAAATAGGGAAATAAGGAAAGCTCTGTGGTACTGAAGAGCAGAACTAGTGCCCGTTAGGCACTAGGCATGGCTTTCAAATCACTGCAGAGCCACCTCTTCATCAAAAGCTCTCAGGAAACAAGAATCAGGTCTTTTGCATATTCAGCATAGTATTTTGCACATTATGGGAAAAATCAATCAATTTCAAATCAACTCATTTCTCTCCAAATACCTCATAAGCCTGATAAAAGCAGAATAATAAAATCTGATCCCCAATGACTGTAGCCCACACTTCTAACATTTCCATATTCATTTCACTTACCTTGCCACCAGAACATCCATTTGTGACCTCTATCACTTGTCTACTTAATAAGTGAGCATTTTACCACTTGTGGTCTCTATTTACTGTAAGTATTCACACTATATGCTATTTTCCCCCCTACAAATTGGTTTCCTGGCCTTCTTTTTGAGTTATTTATAAGAAGCGGGCGCCCTCTTCTGACGACTGATAGTAATGCCACACTTCCCCAGAGTGTGTCTCCTCTTCTGAACCTTGGCAAAAGAGGCCAAATTCATTGTCTAGTTTTTAAAACTAATGTTCTCCTAAGTGTTAGTTATATTGAATATCCTTGCCATGCTGATCTTCTGTCAGGTAATGGTAAGCAGAAGTATCATAGAATCTACAGGGGAGGCAGCACAATGTGCTTTGGAAAGCTAACAGCTGTTGTTGCTGTTCCCTGCATGATCCTGGCTTTCCTGCTGCTGGACTGCTCTCAAAATGCCAGCAAGAGTGGCAAGGAAATTTCATAGACCTGTTATTAGAGAAAACTGGAGCATCCTCACCGGATGGATATAGGACAAATCCAGTTCCTTTGGGGGAGGTTAATGGTTTTTTTCAAGAACAATGAGCTTGAATTTTGTGAGCCCTGAATTGCAGATTAATAATCTGATATAGGAAGGTTCTTTCTTGGCCTGTGGGGTGGTAATCAAATCCAAACTCCTTTCCTGACATATAGGCTTTAAAATACAGGCTTTAAAATATGTGCAGATGTATCTTTGGGTATTATAATGGGAAGATGTTGGTTTTTAATAAATAATTAAGAAACCCTACAATGTATACATTTATTTGTAATATGTAATTTTCATATATTATTAATATATAACATATTTTTTGTCAAGGAGCATTTATTAAGCACTTGCAATGTGCCAGATACCATGCTAACATCCTAGGATAAAAAGAAATATAAAACCAATCTCTTCCTTCGGGGAGCTCACAATTTAAAACATCTTATTATTTGTTTATTTTAACAATCTTTTTTTCTATTCTGAATTACAAATTCTCACCCTCCCTTCAGCCCCTCCCCCATCCATTGGAAAGATAAGTAATATATCAATTCACTTACGTGAAATCATACAAAACATATTTCCAGATCAGGTAAGCTTAGCATTTTAAGAACTGGTCAGTTACTAATAACACCATTTCAGCCTCATAATAGACTCTCAGTAAATCTTTAGATAAGTTTGTTTTATAGCATCTTAACATTTACAAAGCACTTTACATACATTCTCTAATGTGATTCTCAACTTCATATACATTATTTCTTTTGATCCTCCCTCTATAGCTCTATGAGATAAACATGAAAGATATTTTATCATCTTCATTTCATAGATGAAAAAAAGGACATCCAGAGTGGCCAAGTGTGTGACCTACAATGACATGGTTAGTGAGTGTCACAGCCAGGATTGAAACCTGATTTTTGTCCTAGTACCCTTTCTTCCACTCTGTATTGCCCCTCTGCAAACATAGCTATAAGCTTGTTACAGGTCATTCTTACCAACCTTGAATGCTAAGTATGAAACCATGGCATAGGATATTTGTGTGTGTGTGTGTGTGTGTGTGTGTGTGTGTGTGTGTGTGTGTGTGTGTGTGTGTGTGTGTAGTTTATGAAAGTATAACCACTCAATGAACATGCATTCCCTACCTGTGGTAGGTCCACCGGGTATCTCACACTAAGAGTTGTCATAATACCAATATGCCTTTGATGTTCTTTCATTCTAGTGCTGTTTGGAAAGTACAGAATTAAGAATCAAAGAGTCTTACTTTAAATCCTGTTGTACCACCTATGTGAACTTGGGTATCCTTTAACCTTTGGATGTAGAAGCTTTGATTTTGTTATCTTCTTCTAAGGGTGTATTTTGATCTTCCTTGTAACCAAAGAAAGTTTCCATGGCCCGCATTTTTTTCTGTCTGTTCATTTTCCTAGCCTATTTCTTGACTTTTAAGTTCTTCTTAAAGTGAGGCACTGCTTCTAGGATGCACTGTTCCTAGCTTCAGGGAGTCCAAGGTGATACGATTTTAGGAGAGGCACATTCTGCACTTCCCTGGCCTGTGCTCTGGTTTGTAAGTAACCTCAGATTTGCTTGCTCTTTAACCTGGGAACAGAAATCTGGTTCACTGTGGTTGCAAGCTCAGGTGTGCCTGCATCCCTCCCTGACCTGGGCTGCCACCACTCAAGACTGCTTCCTGCTTCCAAGCATGGGCACACAACAGAGTTCCACCTCAGCACCAGCAGAGACCCCTGCTATCTCCCCCCTGACCAACCTCTTGACCCCTCACCAGTCCGTGAGCTGAGTTCCAGAAGTAGTCGCTACTGCCTCTAGGGTGGCCTGCCTGGATGTGACTGCGATGCTGGGCTCCACTCTCACCCTGGTACAAAAGACCTTTCCTGCTGACCTTCTAATCTTTCTTTGGTTGGAAAATTATCTCACCCTGTCCTTTTGTGGGTTCTGCTGCTCCAGGAATTGTCTGTGGTATTATTTTGGAGGTATCTAGAGGGATCATGTGGGGAGCTCTATGAAGTTATCGCCTTTCCTCTGCCATCTTGGCTCCACCCAGACATCCCTTCACCTTTCTGGGTCTCAGTTCTTCATTGTGACCCCAGCTCCTACCACAGTGCTTGGCAAATACCAATCAAACAGTTCATAAGATATTAAGTGCTTACTAGTGCACTTAATAGGATAAACAAAGAAAAGCAAAAATAATCCTGGTTCTCAGCTGAATGAGGAGAGAGGGAGACAGAGCTGGGAGACAATGATGCTAGCATATTGCCTGGTTGTGAAGAGATAGGGGTGTAGGGGAACAGGAAAGGCTTGGGGGGAGGGGCAGGTCAGCCCACCATGTAGCAGATGCCTATTTTCCCTTCTTTTGCTAAATAAGTTTCTGAAGGAGTATTAATATCATCATCATCCTTTAAATTTGGCACCCTGGGACAAAATTCTTATCACCCTCATCCTTGTTATGGTTCTGCTAATGAGCCACTGAGTGGTAATAATGAAAGGAGTCTTAGAAATCATCTATTCCTATAAATTTATTTTACTAGGATGGAAGTGCCAAAAACCACGGTATTCCTCACCACAATCTGAAAGTGTGCTGTGGTGTTTAAAAAGTTTGAGAGACATAAGTTATGCATAATTTATCATTTCATTAATGCTAACATGTGAATTAATGAAAGGATGGTCATTTGGTCCTCCCTCTCAAACCAAAGACCCCTGTAGGCTCACAGTTTATATGCTCTTGGAAGAGTAGGTCTTCCTGAGGATGACAATCAATTCTGGTTGATCAGCAATTTGTGAGAAAATGAATATTATAATGAGAGGCTGGGCTATATGACAATGAAGGTCTTAGGAGTATATGACTTAGATCACCCAAACTTTGGTCAAAGAGACTTCTCCATTTCCATATCACTTGTCTGACAAAAGGGAAGGTCAACGTTTTCCCAGACCTGTCTGAGTAAACACAATGAGCTAGAATCCTCCCCTTAGCCCAAACTTAGTATTTCCTTTACTGTCTTGGATTAGATCTCAGCCATTCTGACTGGGTAAGTATTTTCTTTTCTTTCTTTCTTTTTTTTTTTTTTGGTGAGGCAATTGGGGTTAAGTGACTTGCCCAAGGTCACACAGCTAGTGAGTGTCAAGTGTTTGAGGCCGGATTTGAACTCAGGTCCTCCTGACTCCAGGGTCAGTGCTCTATCTACTGCGCCACCTAGCTACCCCTGGGTAAGTCTTTGACAGACATTTCCCACACTGGTTGATTTTTGGATGAGGAAGTAGAAAAGAAGGGAAACCTTGGTTCTGGTTCAGTAATTATTTATTAATACAAGAGAGACATAATCATTTCTCTCAGTGTATGGCCTACTGTGGGGAGGCTGTTTTACTGCCTGTATACCATGGGAAGGATCATGTCAAAAGAGGCTATGAAAGCAACTGGTTTCATGTTACCAGAAACTAGAAGAATCTGGTTTGAAGTGGATTATGGAACATAAAGATGCATCATATCTAGAACATTTGGGTGTATGAATCATGCTGACAAAAAGACAGGAAAAATAGGTGGTATCATACAATCATATATTTACAGCTAACTGGAAGGAAATTTAGAATTCACCATCTCCAACCCTCTCTTCTTACAGATAAGGAAATTGAGGTCCAAAGAAGCTAAGTAATTTACCCAGAGTATTATAGTAAGTGTTGGAAGCAGAATTTGAAACCAGTCTTCCTGACTCCACATCAAATCAAATTAAGTCAGCAAATATTTATTATGCACCTACTATGTACCAGGCACTAAGCCATAGGGACACAAAGAAAGGCAAAAAAAACCCAAAACAGTCCTTGCTCTCAACAAGGTCACATTATAATGGGAGAGATGATTTGAAAACAACTATGTATAAATAAGACAGACAGAAAGATAGATAGATGGATGGATGGAAGGATACACACACATATATACATATGTGTATATACATAAATATATGTGTGTATGTATATATGTATGTTTATACATTTATACATATACATGTGTATGTATGAGTGTGTGTGTGTATATATATATGACAAAAGGAAAGTTTCTAGTCTTATGTAGTATTAAGAAAGGTTTCTTATAAGAAGGCTGGATCTTATCTGGACACCAAGGAAGCTGTAGAGATGAGTAGAGAGCACATTACAAGCATAGGGTACAGCCAGTGAAAATTAAACACGGAGTTTCTCGCAGGAGGTACAGTAAGAAGGCCTGTGTCAATGGATTGCAGAGAATGTGGAAGTGAATACGCAATAAGATTGAAAAGACAAGAAGGAGCCAGGTAATGAATTGGGACTTTGAAAATCAAAGAAGGAATTTGACCTTGGAGGTAATAGAGAGCCTATTTTTTTGTTTGTTGAATGGTGTGGTGACATGGTTAAATTTGAGCTTCAGAAAAATGACGTTGACAACTGAGTGGAGAATAGAATGGGGAGATGAAGTAGGGGCACCAGTGAGCAGGCTGTTATTACAGTAATCCAGATGTGTAGGGGTGAGAGCCTTAACCATCATGATGGTAGTGTAAGAGAGAAGTAGCCATATACTAGAGGTGCTCTGGAGGCAGAATATCAGAAGCTTACTAAGTATTTGCTAAAGTAACTGTTTGGAAGAGAAGCCCTGGGAGAACAGTTACCTTCAGAAGGAACATGGCTCTGTGCATTTTTGGAGTTTATGGGTTTACTGTTCTCCATTGTCAATCAGATCTCATCCCAGTGCTCTCAGCTAAGGGAAGACAGCGGGTATTATGGGAAGAAATCCAGGCTTGGAGGCAGAAGAAGGGTTCAACTGCTAGTTTTGGCACTCCCTAGCTCTGTAACCTTGGGAAGGTCACAACTCTCAGTGGGGCTTGTTTCCTCATAGGTCAAGTGAGGAATTTGGGTCATGTTGTCTTTAGGATCCCTTCCCAGCTCTAAAATTTTGTGACTCTTGGATTTCTAACACCTGAGCCATCGCTTCTCTGCCCATAGTCCTCTGCTGCTTATGTGCTCTGTACATGTTTCTGCCCTGGACTCGGGGACTTATATCCATCCTCACTTACTTCAGCAGACCAGCTAAATTCAAAACCACTTACTCTTAACAGAGGGGGATAGAGTCTGGGTCTCTCCACTGAAAGGATGAGGTCAGGCCTATTGACTTCAGACCTTGAGTTCCCACCAGGAAGACTTAGACACAATTGCCAGGCAGAATATTGTTCCTATTGCCTCTCTACCTCCACCAAATCAAAGATTAAATGTTGAGGTCAGGCAGATCATTCCCAGCAAACTTGCCCAAGTGGGTCAGATTTTATCCTTTTCTAGCTCCAGATCAAAACAATAGCAACAACAAGAAAAATAGAATCATGACTGTTCCATCTAAAAAAGACATCTGTTCCCATTGAGCAATAGGGAAAATGTGTTCTGGACAATCTTGAATGTTCTCAGATCAAACTATGATTTCTTATCAAAGGATGAAGTGGTACTGCTTAGCCCCATGGGGAAGATGAATTACTGCCTTCCTTCCCCCTCATTGAGCGCTTTCCCCATAACTCATAACGCTGCCTCAGTAATGTTGTCAGTGAAAAAATGCTGATGTGTTTCTGTATGAATGTTAAATGACTGTAGCTTTAATTGGTTGTGGATGAACATGAATCTCTCTCTGTCTTTTTGAAGAGAGACCAAATGGCCCTTGCGTTAGAAAATAAGATGTTTAAAGGGAAAAGAAATCACGCATAAATATGAAAATTAGACAAAATGAGAGAAAGAAAAGCAGTTTTTATAACCAAAGTAGATCTGGGTCCAAAAAAGGCAAAAACCACACAGGTAACCCATGAAGCAGCACAGAAAATCTCAGTTCAGAAAACAAGGAAAGTAGTTTGCGACTGATGAGACTAGCAGAGGAAAGGAAAAGAGTGCAAAGGGGAGAATCAGTTCAGACTGAAATAAAAGACAGGGTGCTGACTTGTCAGGGAATGATGAAGATGACAATGAACTGAAGACAGGATGGATACCAACATTTTTAAGTTAACCAGCTGGACCCTGAAGCTAATTTATATAGCTGGGAATAGTCTATACATCGGATCACAAAATCAAGAGCTGAAAGAGGCTTCAGAGGCCATCTGGTCTAACCCCCTCCTGTGATAGATGAAGAAGAATGAGGGCCAGGAAATTTAAATAACAACAGCTAGCACTTATATAGCACTTATGTGCCAGAAATTGTGCTAAGTACTTTGCAAATATTATCTTATTTGATCCTCACACCAACCCTGAGGGGTAGATGCTATTATTATCCTCATTTTGCTGTAGAAGAAACTAGGCCAATAGCATTAAGTGACTTGCCCAGGGTCCTAGAGCTAGTAACTGTCTAAGGCTGTATTTCAATGTTACTGACTCCAGGCCCACCACTCTGTATACTATGGTGCCACCTAGTGGCTCATAAGTTCACATAGAGAATAAGTTGCAGAAGTTGTATTTGAACCCGGTCCTTTGGACTCTTTCCCACTGTCTCACCACTGTCTCTAGCTTACATCTTGACTGTCTCCACTGTTAAGACATATTCTAAGTAGGGATAGAGGAGATAAAGGTTGAAGGGTCTGTATAGTATTATTGTCCTATAGACACGAGCTCCGATTTGAATCTTCAGGTCATGTCAGTCAGAGTTTTGACCCAGAAGAGTCAGCTAGTCCAACCCCCTCATTTGGCCGAGGAGAAGACAGTGACCTACGTGGTTGCCCCATGTCACACAAGTAGGTAATAATCTGAACCCAGGTCCTCTGACTATACATCGAGTAACCTTTCTGTAATATACTATTGGGGGGGGGGCTGGGCAATGAGGGTTAAGTGACTTGCTCAGGGTCACACAGCTAGTAAGTATCAAGTGTCTGAGGTCATATGTGAACTCAGGTCCTCCTGAATCCAGTGCCAGTGCTTATTCACTGTGCCACCTATCTGCCCCCTCTGCAATACACTATTGACTCCAAATTTGATTTTTTTTTAATTTATGGTCAGCTAGGTGACACAGTGGATAGAGAGCTGAGTCTGGCATCAGGAAGACCCAAGATCAAATCCAACCTCAGCCACTTACTAGCTATGTAACCCCGTACAAGTCACTTAACCCTGTTTGCCTCAGTTCCCCCATCTGTAAAATGAGCTGGAAAAGGAAATGACCAACCACTTTAGTATCTTTTTTTTTCAGGGCAATGACGGTTAAGTGACTTGCCCAGGGTCACATAGCTAGTAAGATTCAAGTGGCTAAAACCAGATTTGAACTCAGGTCCTCCTGAATCCAGGGCTGGTGCTTTGTCCACTGTACCACCTAGCTGTCCTCCGCCACTTGAGTACCTTTGTGAAGAAAACCCCAATTATGGTCACAGAGAGTCACAGAGTTTGCCCTATGTCACACTGATAGGTAATAAAGTAGCTGAAACAAAATTTGAACCCAGGTCCTCTAACTACAAATTGAGTATGCTTTCCACAAGACACCATCACCTCCATGTGTTAGTAAACAAAAGAAAATTTAATTATGACCCAAATGCCAGAAACATTTATGAAAGGTACTGAATATCAGCAGGAAACTGAGTTGACAAACCCTTTACCCTATCCCCTCCTCCCTCCAACATCAGCTCCCCCACTGCTTTATTTTTAACCCAAAATAAAAATCATGAAAAAACACAGCCATCCTATAAAGTGTTGGTCCAGGAAATAGGAAATTATATTGATATTTGCATAAATGTTTTCTGATTCAGTAACCAGGATTGGGAGCTTATGAAGGAATTCCCTAGTGCCGATAATGGCTCTGCAGAGCACTTCACACCTTGTTGACCATCAGCTAAGAACTTCATACTCCATTGAAAACCCATTAAAACAATTAACAGGTCATTAGTTTTTCAATATGAATTTTAAAACCTTGCTCATTTAAATGAAAAATCAGTTTTGGCACTCCCTCCTGATGGCTACTGAGAACACCCACTGTTCTGGATGCCACTGTTGCAGAGGCATCAAAGAAAGTCTAAGAAGAAATTTGTGCCAGAGCTATCCATTCCTCTGGTTCAGCCTAGATGATTCATCTCTGTATGATGAGAAGGGCTATAGATAGATAGAGAGATAGAGGAGGGCAGCTAGATGGCGCAGTAGATAAACCACCAGCCCTGGATTTAGGAGGACCTGAGTTCAAATCCATCCTCAGACACTTAACACTTACTAACTGTGTGACCCTGGACAAGTCACTTAACCCTCATTGCTCCACAAAAAAAAAAAAAGAAAGAAAAGAAAAAAAATAAAAATAGATAGATAGATTCCTTCTTTCCAATTCATAAAAACTCAGAGTAGTATCATAATTGTAGAATCAGAAGGGACCTTTGAGGTACCACCCCCACCCCTTTCATTTTACAGATGAGGAAATGGAGGCCTAAGGAGGTAGAGGAACTACCAAGGTATCATGGGTAAAAGAAGCACAGCTGAGATTCCATTCCAAGTCCAAAGAGACCAAATCCAGCACATTTAACTTTGCACCACGAAAGTCATCTAGTCCAGACGCACCTGAATAAAAATCTTCTCTTTATCATAATCCAGTAACTAACATTTGCTTGGCTATTCTACACAAACTGAGACCTGGGAAAGACCTTTAACTTAAAAAGGCCAAGATCTTCCCCTGCATCTAGGGTCATCTCCAGTCATCCTGATCTATGTCTTGCCACTGGACTCAGATGGCTCTGGAGGAGAGAGTGAGACTCCCTCACTTATATCCAAGTCACTTGCAAGTCAAGATGTCACCCTCCTGATATCATTGGTCTGCTTTTAGAACGAAGGACAGACAAGAAGAACAACTTTTATATAATACTAATCATTATCAGACTTAGAATCATGTGGTAGGAAGAAGGCTGGTCTTTGAGAGAGTAGGACTTTGTTAGAATCCCATCTTTCATACTGACTAGCTGGGTGACCAGGAGGAAGTCGTTCAACCTTTTCTCTTTCAATTGTAATTTTCTCATCCATAAAAAAGTATATAATAACACCGTCTACCTCACAAGGTTATGAGGTGGATCAAATGAGATAGTATATATCAATGACTTTGCAAGCCTAAAAATGTCATATCAATGTTTGCTATTAATTATTAAGTTGTTTTTCCTTCTATCAGAAATCTGATTCTATAAAATTTACTCCCATTTCTTAAAGTTCTGCCTTTTGGGGTCAAATAAAATAAGTGTGGTAATCCTCCCAGATGGCAACCCTTCAAATACTTGATGATAATACTCCCCTCTTACCTTCTTCCAAGCCCTTTCTATTGTCCAGGACTAAATAATCCCCAATTTCTTCATGTTATGTTCATATGAGGTGATTTAAAGTTCCCCACTTCCCCATTAATTCACATGCCTACTGTCCTGCTTGCCTTATTTTTTACTTACTCTACTGTACCACTGTCTTTTTTTAAAATCTGGACTCTCATACAGCACATGATAATTAAACATTGTCCCTAGAATGGGATATGATGAAACTATCCCCTCCCCCTTTCTGGACACTATGCTTCTGTTAATATAGCCTATGTGGTACAGTAGATACAGCACTGGCCCTGAAGTCAGGAGGACCTGAGTTCAAATCTCACCTCAGATACTTACTAACTGTGTGGCCCTGGGCAAGTCACTTAATTCCAATTGCCTTAACAAAAAATCTGGGGCCATCTCCAGTTGTCCTGATGTATATCTTGCCACTAAACCAGATGGGATCTGAAGGAAAAAGTGAGATTGGTGACCTTGCATAGCCCTCCCTCACTTAAATCCAATTTAGTGCAAGACCTGATATTACCCTGAAGCCATGGTCCTCTTTGAGAATGAAGGACAAACAACAACAACCATTGCATTAGTGTTTGAGGCTGATTTTTCATATTCATCATATTAAATTTAAAGTCCACTAGAATTCTGGCATTTTTCACACACACACACTGCTGCCAAGCTCTATTTTCCATATTCTATACTTCTGTAGTTGATTTGGGAGAACTAAATAATTTGTGTTTAATCCTATAAAACCTCATCATTTTTAGATTCAGTTTATTCATGTCATCCTTTTGAGATTGTCTTTCTCTTTTTCTGTTTTTTTTTAATTAGGATGATCATCCAACACATTATCTATTCCTCTCAGTTTTCTTCATCTGAAAATTTGAGAAACATTCCATCTGGGCCATCCTCCAAGGCACTGTTGATATGTTGAACAAAAAGGATTTGAGAACAGCTTTCCCAGAGCAGTCTGCCTGAGCCCTCTTTCCACATTAGCCTATTACTCAGCACATTTTGGATCCAGTAGTTCAATGGGAATTAATTTCCCCAGATTTTGCTATCTAGTTCCCATTTTTCCAAGTACATCATGGGATATTTGTCAAATACCTTAGTAAAAATCTAGGAAGAATATGTCTTCACTATAAACCTGGTTTGTACTATTCCCACTAAAGGGTGGGATCAGTATTAAGAAATGACTAAAGCTCTACAGGTTCTATGGTGCTCAATAAAATCTTCTGTGAAGTAGTGAAGCAAGGTTAAGAATTTAATTGGGTTATTGTAGGATTAAGGTAGAGGCAGGGTGAATAGAAGTCAAAGACTATGCAATAACCAATATACGTGTAGAGTTGAGAGTCATCTAATCCAACCCCATAATCCTACAGATGAGGAAAGTGAGGCAAATAGGGTTAATTACTTGTCCAAGGTCACAGAGCTTATGTCTGAGGCAAGATTTGAACTCAGTAAGGGTCTTCCTGACTCCCTGCACCACCTGGCTTCCCCAGATGGCTAATACAACAGTGCAGATAATAGATCACAAAAGCCTGAACTAGTGGGTAGCCTTTTGAGTGGAGACAAGGAACTTGATTTGAGGAATGATGTGGAAGTAAGAATTAAGGATGACTCTATCATCATGAGCTTATGGTAGTGGTCATGATGGAAACAGGGAAATCTGGAAGAGGTGCAAGTTAGAGGGAAAGTGAATGGCTTCCATTTTAGAAATACTGAGTTTGAAAATGTTGATGGAACATATTGACAGAGATATCCAGCAAGGAGTTGGCAGTGTGTTACCACAGTTGCCTGTAGGGATGAGAGCTAGACAGACAGATCTGGGAGTCACTGTATAAAAATGAAAGCTGAACTCATGCTGGGTAATGTTATCAAAGGAGAGAGAGAAAATCTATTCGGGAGGGAACCTTGAGAAATGGCCACCCTTGGAGTGTGGAGGTGGAAAGTAGCAGGCAAACCAGCAAAAGAGACTGACAAGGGATGGTCAGACAGGAGAGCAAGGCTAGAGTTTCACAAAAGACTTTGGAGGAAAGGATATCCAGGAGGAAACAAGGTTCAGTTTTGCCAAAAACAGATAAGGGAAGAGAACGATGTGTCAAGATTTTTTTAAGCATTTTGCAAATATCTTATTTGAACTACACAATCCTGGGAGGTAGGTGCTATTATTATCGTCATTTTACAGTAAAAAAAAAAAAAAACCTGAGGCAAGAAGAGGTTAAATGACTTGCCCAGGATCACAAATTAAGTGTCTAAAGTTGGATTTGAACTCAGGTCTTCCTGATTTCAGGCTCAGCATTCTCTCCACTGTGCAACCCAGCTTGCACCTTGCTGACAAGGAGGGTGAAGATAGAAAAAGTGGGAGGAAGCAATAACATGATCATTGGTAACCTTAGAGAGTGGAATTTCAGTAGAGCAATAGAATGGGAATGAAAGTTGTAAATGCCATGGGGTAGCAAGGTGTTGGCATCTGGTAAGGACAGGCATCCTCCCCCTTGGGTACCATGGGAAAGTGGAACATCTATTGGACATTTATAGGAGCATATTTTTGCAGGGATACCAGACAATCAAAAGGCTCAGACATCTGCTGAAAGGAGGCAGGGCTTCCTCAGAGATGTTGGTATACTGGCCCAACCCTATCTCTGAGAGAGTCCTATCATCTTCATACCCTTCTCTTAGGCCAGACTTCCTCCATAGCCATTGCAACATCACTCTACCCTTACCAGGGCAAAGTATTCCCATGTTTCCCAACCTGAGAGTCTGCACCCTGCAAGATACCCAGATCTTCTATCTCCCTTCTCATCCCCATAGACCCCTGGACCAAATGAGTTTATCCTATGAGCCAAAATTCCCAATTATGGCTCTGTCCTAAAGGAAAATATAAGAGGCTGAGAAGTAGGGGATAAGAAAGTGAATGTAGAAAAGGTAGATAACTTTCAAGTACAGGTGTTGTTGGGGTTTTTTGCTTGTTTGTTTTGTTTTGTGGGGCAGTGAGGGTTAAGTGACTTGCCCAAGGTCACACAGCTAGTAAGTGTCAAGTGTCTGAGGCTGGATTTGAACTCAGGTCTTCCTGAATCCTGGGCCGGTGCTTTATCCACTGCACCACCTAGCTGTTCCAGTAGAGGTGTTTTTATCCTGACTCTTAACCTGAACTATGGACCTGTGAGGGTCCATAGATAGACTTAATAGAATCTGTGAGTTTGAATGAGGAAAAAAAAATCCTTCTTTATTTTCACCATATTCAAAAGGAAATTTAACATTTCTTTCAATTATGAATGGAAAACAAATCCTTTTGAGAAGGGGTTCATATGCTTCACTAGATTATAGAAAGGGCCTGTGACACAAAAGAATGCAAGGACCACTGCTCTAGGAACTTGGCTGTGAAGAGAAGAAGAGAGATAGGGTGACAGTGAGCTAACGTTCCAGGTACAGGTGAAGGGTTTGTTAAAGCAGGTCAGAAACCTGACTGAAGACATCAAGGAAGAAGCCAATACAAAGGGAGAGATGGATCATGAGAGAGAGAGAGAGTATGAGTGATGGGGCCGGCTCAAATGCACAAACTCACAGGTTGGTCTTGATGAATCTTGACAAGTTTTAAGAGAGCCCAGAGCAAAGGAAATGAGAAGAGCTAAAGGTGCAGATGGGTTTTAAGGTGTGTAGTCTTGAGTTTCTCAGAAAAAAAGAAAGAAAGAAAGGTAAAATAATCTCCTGAGAGTCAGGGGGCAGAGTGAGGATGCCATAGCCTACTTAAGAGGAAATGTTTGGAACAACCATTGCAGGGAATTAAAGGATTAGTAAACACAGGGAGAGCATGGTTGAGATTAGATCCTGTGAGCTCATGGTAAAGGCTGTTACCATGGTTGAGTGATTTATGGGATCATAGATTTACAGTTAGAAGGGATTTTAGAGGCCATTAGTTCAACCCCATCATTTATAAATGAGGAAACAGAGGCACAGTCCCAGGTGGCTAGTAAGTGACTAAAGCAGGATTTTAATCCCAATCTTCCTAACTCCAAGTTTAGTATGCTAACCATTATACCATGCTGCCTTCCTAGCAGTGGTGGTAGGTGCAGAAAAGGTGATGGGCACAGCCCAGGTTTAAGGATTGATGTGGTATAAATAACAGCAGAATATTCTACCTTTACCCGCAACAATGAATTCATTTTCATTGGTCTTGTCACAATGTCATTCTTAAGAAAATCCCTTCCTTTTGGATCCCAAATCATGCCTGAAATTCTTGCATTAGTCACTCCTTTCAGTTAAAAACGTTATAGCTCCCTGTCAAAATTCACAAGATGTTACTGGAGTGAAGCAAGAAGTTATTAGCCTCCATTAACTTCTCAGTTCAGCTTAGTTTATTAGATTAGGCAAACCTATCATAGAGGCCTTAGGGCCTGAAAGGTAAGACAAGTTGGCTGTGATAGGAAGAGAGCCCTAAGAAAGACTGAGTCTGTCACCAGAAGACAAGGAGGCCAATGACCAACCATAGCAGCCAGCCTAGGAAAAGGTTGGCCTTGTCTCTGCTAGGACAGACGCTCTCAGAAGAGGGGGAAGGAGCTAGAATTGCAGAACCCAGAAGTAAAACAAAATGGAAACTGTGAGATCAAGCTGTAGTCTTAGCTGGACCCCATTCTCAAAAATGATAAGTTAAAGGGCCATCCAGAACAGAGATGTTTGAAACACCAGAACCATGTCAGAAATTTCAAATTAGCTATCATCAGTTGGGTTAGGAGGAATCAGACAATGAGCTCTTCCAGTGTAAGAATTGTCTTTTGACTTTCTTTGTATCTTCAGTGCTTAATTCAATGTAGTAGAAGCTTACTAAATGTTGACTGACTGACTTGAAGATTCTGAAATCAGCACATACTAAACCGGTATGTTTTAATCTTCCTTATTTGTCATGGGCCCTTTTGGCAGCATGTGGAAGCCTAGGAGCATCTTTTCAGAATCAAATTTTAAATGAATAAAGATGCATAGCATTACAAAGGAAACTAATTTAATTAAAATACAGTTATGGGGGCAGCTAGGTGGCACAGTAGATAGAGCACTGGCCCTGGAGTCAGAAGGACCTGAGTTCAAACTCGGCCTCAGACACTTAACACTTATTAACTGTGTGACCCTTGGCAAGTCACTTAACCCCAATTGCCTCAATAAAAAAAAATACAGTTATGCAAATATTTTAACAAAGCAATAACAAAAATAAAAACTAGTCCATCAACCCCAGGGTGAGAACTTTGATATTGAGGAATATTTCTCTAACTGGAGAAACTCCTTTCAAATGGGAGGATTTTCAACCCCAGTAGCTCAGGAAGAACACACCAGCTAAGTGAGAGAAGGCATAATGCAGTACTGCCTTCCTCATTTGCAGGAGGGAGACGATATGAGACCAGTTTCTTTTTTTTTTTTAAGTAATGTAACAATTGGAATGACGCCACCTGCTGGAGAGCTACTGTAGGAAAGTTCTGACATGAGTTATACATGTACAATTATGTAAAACATTACCGTATTATTCATTTTATATAATAAAACTTGAGGGGCAGCTAGGTGGCACAGTGGATAGAGCACTGGCCCTGGAGTCAGGAGGACCTGAGTTCAAATCCGGCCTCAGACACTTAACACTTACTAGCTATGTGACCCTGGGCAAGTCACTTAACCCTAATTGCCTCACCAAAAAAACAAACAAAAAACAAAACAAAACAAACAAACAAAAAACCCTGAATAAAAGGGAAAAAAATTAAAGAAAGTGAGACCAGTTTCTTAAAGGGCCATGTAGGATGATAGGTTTACAGCTGAAAAGGGACCATAGAGATCATGGAACACAGTGCCCTAGTTTTATAGATGAGATGAGAAGTGACTTTGCCAACATCCTGCAGGCAATAAGTAGCAGAAGCAAGATTCAAAACCAAATCATTGGACTGTCATTCAATTTTTCAGAGTGTGGGAGTCATCAAGATCATAAGGATGTGCTCTACTGAGGAACACAGTAATGAACCCTGGGAAGTCAAGGTTTAGCATGAGAAGGCCTTCAGTTTATGGAATGCTGTTAGGAGCCCTAGAGGAAGAAGTACCTGGACTTCGAAATTGTTTTTTGGGTTTTTTCCCCAATAGTAATCCCTCCCTCTAGAGATATAATCTATTTCTTAATACCACTGGGAAATTACCTGTATGTTGTTAGTGGGATGCTGGCATGCTAAGATCCAGGCCTACCAGATCTAAGAACTTGGAATTCTGCAACTAATGGGTTGATGGGGAAATTATCACCTCTCCCCACAACCTCTCAACCCCTTCCAGAGACTAGGTTTAAAAATTAAAATTTTGTTGTGATTGTAGTTGTTCAGTCATTACTGACCTTTCATGTGTTTTCTTGGTAGAGTTATTAAAGTAGTTTGCCATTTCCTTCTCTGGCTCATTTCACAAATCAAGAAACTGCAAAAAACAGGGTTGTGATTTACCCAGGGTCACACAGCTAGTAAGTATCTGAGGCCAGATTTGAATTCAGGAAGATAAGTTTTTCTGACTTCAAATCCAGCACCCTATCCACTGTACCACTGAGCTGCTCCAAAATGTAAAAATACTGGGTGGTAAAAAGAAAAAAAAGGGGGGGGGAGAAAAAATGATCTATTCAGGCACATTTCAAGTCCGGCACAAAATAGGATTCTCTGTATGAACCAAGTACATTGCAATAAATCTCCTGCTATTTCCTCAATGGTCACTCAGTGGTAGTATTTATTTCATAACTGCCTTTCTACTTTATAACCTAAGATCCTGGGTCAAAGAGCTTGTCCCCCGAGTGTCACCCAGCAAAAGTGCAATTGTCAGTGTTGAAGAAGTAATAACTTTTATAGCACCCGGGAGATCCATGCTGTTCTTGAAGCTAATAGGATTTTTTTTTTTTTAGTGACATAGGCCCACATAGAACATAGTCTCTTTTGTCCAATAAATGTTGGTCATATACGTAATTATTATTGGATAATGACATCTCAGAATAGTCCCGGAACATACACAGAATGTTATGTTTCTCAAAGAAAATCTTTAAGTTCAGAAACTCAGATATAAGTTATATGCGTGTGTGTTTTTTTTTATTTTGATTTGAACCAGTGATTTAATCATCATAGGGAATTTCTGGTGTAAGAATTCCCTCTACCAATGCACAATAAATCATTTATAGACTATAGCCCAGAGCAGCTGTTCTCAAATTTGTTGGTCTGATGTTATTGAGTCATTTGGTGGGGCATGTCTGATTCTTCATGACCCCATTTGAGGTTTCCTTGGCAAAGATACTGGAGTGATTTGATATTGTGTTCTCCAGTTCATTTCATAGATGAGGAAACAGGCAAACAGGGTTAAATGACTTGCCTAGGGTCACACAGATAGTAAGTGTCTAAGGCTGGATTTGAATTCAAGTCTTCTTGACTCTCAGTCCAGTACTCTATGTTCTGTACCACCTAAATTCTAGGAGAAATACAAAAGGAAATGTAAGTAATGTAAAAATAAAAACAATAAAATCTGCTTTTAAAAAACCATTATGTTCTACACTTATTAAATCCTACATACTTATTACATAATAAAGACCTGTAATCCAGAATGCTTGTGTTAGGTTTTGGTGCTATTCCTTACTAAATATGTGCATACTAGGATGTGGGAACTCCCTCTCATTTATAATCTTAAAGGCTCAGAAGGATTAAGGAATTTACTCACTGTATCAAATAGCTTGTTAAGCATCAGAAGCAGGATTTGAACCCAAATCTTTCTGACTCTAGGTGTTTCACTCTAACCACTATACCATGTTTCCCTTACCATGATCCTATCTATCTACATATCTCTCTATCTAATCTATATATCTACCTATCTGTCTGTCATTTATCTATCTGTCTGTCTGTCTATCTATGGAAAATAACACCTACCCGCCTAATGTCATAGGTTTTCCCAGCATCATAGATTTGTCTTTCAGTCAGTAAGCATTTATTGAGCCCCTACTATGTGACAGGTACTTGTGCTGGGAATACAATGAAAGCCAAAAAAAAAAAACAAAAAACCTGTCCTTGCCTCAAAGAATTCCCAGCATAATCTGAGAGTCAACATGAAAAAACTACATACAAACAAGCTATATATAGGATAAATCAGAAATAATCAACAGAAAGAAAGCACTAGAATTAAGGGAAGAATCAGGAAAGACTTCCTGTAGCACATACAATTTCTTTTTTCTATTTTTTGGAAGAAAGCCAGGGAAGCCAAAAAGCAGATATAAGGAGGAGGAGCATTCCAGACAAGGGATGACAGCCAGTGAAAATGCCAGGAGTTTCTTACTGTGAGAACAAGGAAGCCAATGGTACTTGATTTAAGACTACATGGAGTGTTTTCCATGACTACTCATGTATAACTGATTTTGAAATGCTTGAGTTCTAGTGGGTGGGGGATGGGAATGGAGGAGGAAGAGAAGTTGGAACACAATTTTTTTTTTAATTGATGTTAAAATTTGTTTTTACATATATTTTGGAAAATAAAATTCTATTCAATAAAAAAAGAAAATAAAAGAAAAACAAAACAAAAAAAAGACTACATGGAGGGGAGGGGAAGGAAAACATAATGTAGAAGAAGGCTGGAGAGGTGTGGGGTCAGGGGGAAGGGTGTTGAAGGGCTTTGAAAGCCTAACAGAGGATTTCATAGTTGACCCTTAGAGGTCCTAAGGCACTGCTCACATAAGGTGGTATAGTAATACCTCTGATCTAGAAAAATCCCTTTGACAACCAAGTGGAGGATGAATGGAATGGAGAGAGACTTATGGCAGAGAGACCCACCAGGAGGTTTCTGTATGAGGTCATAAGGTCCTGCACCAGGGCAGCATCAGAGAGAGAAGGAGAAGTGTGGGAGAAATGTTAGGGATGTGAAATCCACAGGCCTTGGCAACAGACTGGTGAGAATGAGAGAGGAGTTGAGGGTGACATGTAGGTTTCAAATCTGGGTGACTGGGAGGATGGTGATGACATCAACAGTAATAGCAAAGTTAGGAAGAGGAGAGGGTTTGGGGACTGAAATGATGAGTTTGTTTTGGAAATTGACTTTAGAGGTCATCTAGTTCACCTCTTCATCTTTTAAATTAGGAAATTGAGGTCCACAGGGATGAAGTCACTTGTGCAAGGTCTCATAGATAAGCAGCCAAATGACTGAAGTGTGGATTCAAACTCAGGTTTTCTCATTCCCCTATTTTGAGCACCTTCCATGGTATCATCCTGCCTCTTTGTTGTTGCTGTTGAGTCATTTTTCAGTTGTGTTTAATTCCGCATGACCCCATTCAGGGTTTTCTTAGAGATACTGGAGTAGTTTGCCATTTCCTTCTCCAGCTCATTTTACACATGAGGAAACTGAGGCAAACAGGGTCAAGTGACTTGCCCAGGGTAACACAGCTAGTAGGAGTCTAAGGCTGGATTTGGACTCAAGAAAATGAGTTTTCCCGAACCCCAGACCCAGCACTCTATCACTCTGTCACTCTATCACTCTATCTAACATTTATCTGTCTATCTATATATCTAATCTATCATCTGTCTATTTCTCTTTCTATCTATCATTCTATCTAGTTGGCACTGTGCCATCTAGCTACATTGTTTATAATAAATCTCAGTTGAAATAATGTATATATCAAAATGCTTTAAAAACTACAAAGTGCTATAAAGTGCTAACTACAAACTACAAGATTTCAAGGTATTTTTATTATTACTGCCACTCTGTTCTTCCATTCCCCTCCCCTTAAGGTAAAAATGCAGGGAGGTGGGCCAAGGTGCTGGTGTTGATAAAGGGATTTCCTTCCTCTGAAGATAAAAGGTTAAAATGACCTAGGCCCTACTTTATTTCTTGGCAGGAAGTTATTAGTCAATAAAAGCTACTTCAGCTGTGGCTGTTGCTTCTCCATAACTCCTGTCAGAGTTTCCTTTTGCATTTTCCTTTCTTCCTTTTTTTTTTTCAGGTACAATGAACTGTCCTTTCTATGTTCAATAAAACATTCAGCTCACCATGTGGCTTATAGTAAATCACTCTAAGCAAGGGATCAAACATAATGAATTCTGCTGAGTTCTGCATTTCCTCTCAAATTTAGCTGATCCATCAGAAACAAGCAGGAAAGAGTTTGGTCATTTAATTAATGACTAGAGCTATGTTCTTTGGATTAAATGATTCATCTTGAAACAGGCCTCTGGTTTCCAGTGACATTTTCCCATTATACAACAATGCCTCTGGACACACATTCTCCTTTTGGAAACCTAGTTTTGTAGCTAACAGAACATCGCCTCTTCTCTTTCTGAATGACTACATGCATAAATGGATTAGAGGGGAGGAAAAGCGTTCATGGATTTGTTTGAAAACTAGTTTAATTCAGACCATTAGATAAGTGCTATTTTTTTTCTTTTTTTCCTCAACATAATCACTTGGTATATAATTAAAAACAATCCTGTTTCCAGACAGGTTTGAGTTCCTCAGCAAAGCCCAGATGAGAACAGTTGGTCTCTAAAGCCTAAACTTAGAAAATCCAATTCAGTTCAATACAACAAACATTTCTTAAGCGTCTACTATGAACAGGGCACTCTGCTGTGCACTGAGGATACAATGACAAAACTGAAATGAGGCCTAGAATAGAGATATTAGCTGATCTGTTTCGCTTACTGCCATTTCAATATCCATAAACATGTATTCCCAGTTATTTATGTTTTGCACTGAACTTGATGAGGAACCTGTAATTCTTTTTTTTTCTTTATCATGTTATAGAATTGACCCTGGTTATTGAAGTGATCACCTGTGCAATATGAGTACAATATAAGCTGAGTCCTACCCAGCTTAGAAAGATGCTGAATACAGGAGCAGCCCCGCTAAATTTAGCAAGATTCATCGCCTGTATGTTAGTCATCAATTGATCCAGTAAGAAATGGATCATGAGCCATAACAGTTCATTAAAGGGACAGGGATCTGATCTGGGCTTTTATAGGTAGAGGGAACTCCCATAGGAGGAAATTTCCCCCCTTCCTTTTCAGCATCTGATAGTCTTAGAGAATTGTCTGAGCACTGAAAGTTCAAGTGACTTGCCCAGGTCACACAGCCAGTATGTCTAAGTGGTGGCAAGACCCTCAGCAATGACAGCATTGCTCTGTTATAATACTAAGTGAATGAAGTCCTTATGAGTATGAAAACCCTTTGAAAAAACTGAAAGCATTCTAACTTTTCTAAAATTTTTATTTTAAAAATATAAAATATTTTAATTTATGGAATAAAGCAAGCTATTCCATGACATAGTATAATAAAAAGATGATTGTCCATGAAATTGCAAATCTTTAATGTACAACTTGCTATTCTTTTTAAATATAGAATAAAATTTCATGTAAATTTCTTTTTTCCCTTTTTTTCCTTCCCTTCCCCCCCCCCCAGATGGGTACCATTAGGCACAAACAGGTAGATATCTCTGTGTGTATTTATATATATATATATATACACATATATATGTATGTATGTATTTATATATACATGTATATATATGTAACTATTCTATACATACTTCCATTTATCACTTCTTTCTCTGGAGAAAAAAAAAACCACAAACTTAAAATGTTCCTATTTCATGAGAGGTGTCCCTGGCAATATAAGTTTAATTATTTCCAATAGAGGAAGTACAAGTAGCAGAGAGGAGATGAATGTGTTAACAGCTGAAGCTAGACCAGAAGATCCAGGGCACAGGGCTAGCCTTAAATGCTGAGGCTTAAAAGAGAAGGAACTGTACTAAGTGAATCAAATTGAGAAGCATGTCTTTTAGATGAGCTCACTAAGATTCTGGGAAATCTGTTTGGATATGAGTTTTGGGACAGTTCCTTGAGCCCTAACCCTCCTGGTGTTCCTCCCCTCAGTGTTGCAGTTGCTGCTGCTCTCTCTGTCTCTTCTCTGTCTCTTTGCCTCTGTGTGTGTGTGTGTATGTGTGTGTGTGTGTCTCCCTCTGTCTGTCTCTGTCTGTGTCTCTGTCTCTGTCTGTGTGTGTCTCTCTGTCTCTCCCCTCCTACCTCTCTCAATATCCACTATTACAATACTCTTGACCCTCTGTGATTCTCCATTTGTTTGGGGCCCCTCATCCCTGAATTTCTTAACTTAGTACTCTTCCCTACCCTAACTAGATGAGGAAAAAGTCCCTCACTTGTTTTTTCTTCTTTGGGAACAGCAAAAAAAGCAAGAAATGTGGGGAGGAAAAGTTGTGTAGTCAAAAGGATGCTAAAAATCCAAGTAAAAAGCCAGTCGAGGTCATTTCAAAGTTCCCTTCTGACTCTGGCATTCTGTGAAAGAGTGCTTTGTGTTGAAGGCTTACATTTCTGGAGCATATTAGAGAAGAGAGAATTAGTTTTAATCCTTGAATTTTTTTAACAAAAGTTGTGCTTGTTCAGGGCCTTACAAACCACAAAATAGATGACCCTATAATTTCCAAAGCATTGAACTTCAACAAAGTACTAGCAGCTGTCATTCATTACTGCCCGCCCACTACCTCAGAATTGTTGTTGTTGGTCCTTCATTCTTGAAGAGGAACATAACATCAGTGTAGTGTCATAACTTACAGTGAATTGGATTTAAGTGAGGGAGGTCTGTGCAAGGTCACCAACCTCACTCTCTCCTCCAGAACCATCTGGGTCCAGTGTCAAGAGAGATATCAGGACCACTAGAGCTGGTCCCAGATGTTTAAGGCAATTGGCATTAAGTGACTTGCCCACACTGTTGGTGTCTGAGGTGTGATTTGAACTCGGGTCCTTCCAACTTCAGGGACAGTGTTCTATCCAGTGCTCTGTCCACTGCAGCACCTATCACCTTGCTGCCCCATTACTCCAGAGAGGAATGTAAGAAATAGTGAAAAACCAACAGCTGCTGTTTTGATTTTGTAAAAGATGGTGTTTTAACTTCTCCAAAGTCTACTGTTGATAAATAATAGCTTATCTTCTGTTACTGTTAAATTTAATCTACTATAGTAAAGACTTTTGGAGTTCATGGAACAGTGGTCTTGAGATCAGGGGTTCCTAGGTTCAAGTGATATCTCAACACTGGCTATGTGAACCTCATCAGAATAATTGATAGCTTCAGTGTGTCAGTCAGTAAACATTAAGCACCATCTATATGCTTCATATTGTCCTTACTGCAAGGACATGTGAATGCATATACATTGAAGAGGGCTGGGTTATTAGTTCTTGAGTTTTCTCGTTCCACTAAGGAACTAGTGTGTTTACATTTTTTAGGCATCTACTTAGGTTTCAATGTTTCTTCTAGAAGTGTAGAATTTTGATTGTTGCTCATTGTAGTTCTGGCAGATAGCCACTAGATGGAGGGCTCTGGCTACTTATTGCTCAAATGCCCTTAGAGAACAAGATGATGCCGAAGGGAAATATTCTCTCTCTCTCTCTCTTTTTTCTTCTCTTCTTTTCTTCCCTCCTTTCTTTATTTCCTTTTTTATTTCCTCCTTTATTTCTTTCTTCCTTTCTTTCTTTTTCCAGCTAGGAAGGATATGTGCAGGATATGAACTTTCAGCGTCTTCCTCTGGGAACAAACCCATCTCTTTTTAAATGTCCATCCCTACTTTGCTTCAGCATGTTACAGGAACTAATTCAGAAACACTGGTCCCAGTCCAGCTTTATCCAAGAGATACAGAGAGCTAGGCTTGCTGTAATAGGGGCATTTTATGCTGTGGAGCTGTGAAACAAGATGATCTTCCTGTCTGAGAGGAGGGAGAAGAGGTTTGAGGGGCTGGTTTCCCTTGAGATACCAATGAATCCTGAGTAGGCCTAGGTACATTAGCCTACTATACTAATAAATTAAAGGGAGAAGGGAGAGAGAGATGGAAAGAGACAGAGGGATTGCAACTGGACCTGTGATTTCACTGATGGAGGGATGGAGAAGCTAAGGCTCCTGTTTTCTCTAAGTTTTCTGCAACAACTTTGTAACTTTTATATTTTTATTTTGAAATGTCTGTATTTTTTTTAAATCCTTAATAATCTAAAATTGAACCATATGTTGATTTCAACCATATGTTGAAAGATCTTCCCTTTTCTCAGGGAACTGAGTAAGAGAAAAGAGATAAATGGCCAGGAGAGGGCAATATTGAGCTAAGTCCCCTGCCTTGCTAGGAAAATTTAAGAGGGAGAAAAAGGAAATGGAGAAAAAAGCAAAGTACTATACTTGACCTGAAAAGTCTCAGAGTGGAAGCTGAGAGCTTTAGGAGGCAAATGACGCACAGCAGCCTGAGCCCAGCCCCTTCATCTTTTTAGGGGACAAGAGATTTGAAGCACAGGTGACTCACCAGCAACAATTTGTTGCCACCTTTGTCTCTGCTAGAAAGTCTAAGAAATTTTTGGCAGTAATTTGGTACAACTGCCCCCATTCAGAAACTTTTTAAAAGATGATTCCAGATAATCAAAAGGACTTTGTTTTCTCTCTGAATAAACAGATGGCAACTTTGGCAACTGTATCATGATGAACTGGTAACATATTATTGGTCATTAGTTTCTAAAGCCTCAACTTAAGTTTTACTCCAAGGTCTTGTAATGGAGGTGACCTTTCCGTGTGCCAACAGAGATCACATTCTGATTTGTCCTATCAATCAATCAACAAGCATTTATTAAGTGCCTACTATGTGCTAGGATCTCACTAAGGTTACAAATTTAAAAAGGAAAAAAAAGAAAAAAGAAACAGTGTACTGCAAACACCCAAGCATCTGTGACCACTCTGTTTTTATTCCTCAGGTCCAAAATAACAATCCTCTATGATTTCTTTTTTCCAGTAACAGAATCTTTGTTTAAAGATTTTGACAATTTTTTGTTGGTTTTGATTGGAGCTTGTGATTTCCTTGGTGAGAGCAAACTTTCCCTACTACCTGTGGCTGTCTCGTGGCTTCTGGTCTTAGAGAGCTCCCTTGGAGTACTGAGAGGTCACACGGCTAGTAGGTATCAGAACCTGTACTTGAAGTTTTCCTGGTTGCATAGCCTGTTCCCTATCTACTGTCAAACTACAAATATACAATATTCATACACAATATTGCATGTGGTTAGGTGGCATCATCAGAAGAAGGAACATTGAATTCATAATTACAAGACTTCCAATAGGCATTTATTTTGTGCCAACCATATGCCATGCACTGAGGACACAAAAACAAGATGAAATAGTCCCCACCCTCAGGGAGCTTACACTCTATTGAGAGGAACAGCATGTACACATTAGTAGTGGCTACCCAGGCCCTGTTACTGAAGCCAGGTATGTTGTATTTCACCTCTCAGGGTTCTCCAGTACCCTTTTTGGAATGTCTAGTCTAGGCTTCCTGCTACTGGCTATGTCCTCCATTGATAGCATTCCCAAAATTCTAGGAGGGTCCCCTGTATCCCATTTCTGTTTAACCACTTAAAGGTCAGATTTACTTGTACAAAGTAATATCTGCTTCAAAGATAGACTAATAAATACACATATACACTCCCTAACATGTGGGGCTATCACTACCTCATATTCTGGAAAGAGGAAGGGGGTTAGGTTCACAATTTAGCTCATTTATTATATAGCACAGTCCCAAGCTCTAAGTCCCAAGTGCCTCCTGGCTCAGAATCCTAGGGATAAAATGAGAAGCCATAGGGTGGCATTGTTGAATGTGTCCAAGGGAATGTTGATTTTATAATCAATCCTTAAGAAAGAGGTGGAAGAAGTGGGTGTGGGAATGGGGCTAGGGTCAGAATAGGTAATTCTGCAAGGTAGATATCCTTTTTTGTTGTTTTTTTTTTTTTTTTTTGGTGAGGCAGTTGAGGTTAAGTGACTTGCCCAGGGTGACACAGCTAGTAAGTGTTAGGTGTCTGAGGCCAGATTTGAACTCAGGTCCTCCTGAATCCAAGGCTGGTGCTCTATCCACTGTTCCATCTAGCTGCCCCCAAGGCAGATATCCAATGAGTGGTCCTTCCTGACACTAAAAGCAGAAGTCATTAGAATACTAGGCCCAAGATGCTCATGGGGCAGGAGGCAGATATAAAGTATTCTTTTTGTTGTTGTTTTTGTTTTGTTTTGGGGGGGGTTTTTTGCGGGGCAGTGGGGGTTAAGTGACTTGCCTGGGGTCACACAGCTAGTAAGTGTCAAGTGTCTGAGGCTGGATTTGAATTCAGGTCCTCCTGAATCCAGGGCCGGTGCTTTATCCACTGCGCCACCTAGCTGCCCCCTAAAGTATTCTTCATTCAGCCTGTACTCAGGTCCGCTCTACCTTCATTTAAGTCTTGACTCAACCACCTGCTATTATAAAAATGATGGTGATGATAATGAACATTTATATCACACTTTAGAGTTTACAAAGTGTATAAGATATATTTTCTCATTTAATCCTTGCAATTAAATGAGATAGATATTATCATCCCCCTCTTAGAGATGAGAACAATGAATCTGAGAGGTTAAGTGACCTTTCTAGAATCACAGAGCTAATGAGCGGAGGCAGGATTCCAGCAAGACCATCCTGACTCCAAGCCTAACACTTTGGCAAGCATGACCTTGGGCAAACTGGGTGACGCAATGGACGGGCAAAGCACTTTTACACCCATTAACTCAATTGATCCTCATCACAACCTTATGAAATAGGTGCTATTATTATCCCCATTTAACAGATGAGGAAATTAAGGCTCAGGGAAGTTTAATGACCTACCCAGGTTCACTTAGCTAATAAGTGTCCTAGACTGGATTCAAACTTAGATCTTCCTGATCAGAAGTCCTCTCTCTTCTACATGCCTTCCTATTTATTACCTTCTTGCTGAGTGAATGAAGGAAGGAAAAACTATAATAGTCTGTTTTCCCCAGTACTTTTATGTGCAGTCAATTCAAAATTATCCTGTACAGCCTCAGACACTTGACACTTACTAGCTGTGTGACCTTGGGCAAGTCACTTAAGCCTCATTGCCCCACAAAAAGTAAAAAAAAATTAAGAATCAAAATTATCCTGTAAAAATCATGTGTCTTACCTTCTGATTTGCTTCCATAACTACCTTCCTTAAATAAACTTTAACTCTACTAACTGACCACTGATCTTAGACAGGGCTTCCAGATCAACCATGTGCTACAAGTTCCTACAAGTGGCTCCAAGGTGGCCACTTGTTCCATGCACATGGGACCATTCTGATATAAATGTCAGCTTCTGGCAGCTCTGGCACTGAATGAACCTCACATTCCCAGCATGAACTATCATTAGGGCTTTTCAAGGTTTGCAGTTATTGAAAGTTCCAGTTCATTTAGGTGACCCTCTGTAATCCATAATATAGACTAGCCCAATCAAACTAGAATTTTCAGCTCCTCAATGATCTGATTATCCCTAGAGAGAGAGTTTCCAGCCTATTACCTTTAACCTTGTGCCTCAAAGGTTAAATTCCCTTAAACATCATACCCTTACCTACATCCCTTTTCATCATTCCCTATTTCCCCATTCATTTACTTTGAACCTTCTTCTTATTGTATTTCCTTTATCCAAACCATGCTAGGTGTAATGTTAAGGAAAGGAAAAGTCCCTCTGTTGTTCATCTTTTCTCAAGGAGAATGATCTTCAAACTAGAAAGAGTAAAGCATGCCTAGGTTAGAGATATGGAAGCCCAAGACAGATGAGGAAATTGTAAGAATGAAAAGCACATGTAGAGGGATTGGCCGCCTTTTCACCAGAGACAAGAGTAAAGGTGATGTCAAAGGGTTTCAAGGTACAGAGAAGACAACAGGAAACTCATGGCCAAGGACTTCTATCTTCTTAGTAAAGTTTTAGGCAAAGCCCTAAGTTGAGAGTGAGAGTAGGCCTCAATCTCTTCATCTCTAAAATGGGATAGAATTCCTATTTAATATACTTCACAAGAACATGCTTAATAATGTGAAGAGAAAAGGAGACACTTAACAATTATTTGTTGAACTGCATTGACTGGAACCTGAAAGAAATTGCTAATAATGTGCTATGATGGTGAAATTTGTTAGCCCCAACATACCCAACATTTTTATCAATGGCTTAGATGAAAATGTAAATGGCCAATTTATCCAATTTGACACAAAACTGAGAGGAGAAATTAATTCTTTGGATGAAGAAATTAAAACCCAAATTTTTTTTCCAAGCTGGAACAATAAGACAAATATAACAAGATGAAATCTAACAAGGATAGGAAGCTTACCTTCAACTCAAAAATAACTGCATAAATTCTATGGGGGAGGGAAAGGTAATAAATATGAATATAGTGCCTCCTGTGTGCTAAGCATTGTGCTGAGCACTCTTTCATTTGATCCTTGAAATAACAAAGGGAGGTAGGCAATATTATCGTCCCCCTTTTTTTAGTTGAGGAAACTGAGGCAAACAGAGGTTAAATGATTTACCCAGAGTCACAGGGTCATTAAGTGGCACTGTGGATAGAGTGCTGGGCCTGGAGTCTGGAAGACTCCTCTTCCTGAGTTCAAATCTGGCCTCATACACTAGCTGAGTCATCCTGGGCAAATCACTTAACCCTATTTACCTCAGTTTCCTCATCTATAAAATGAGCTGGAGAAGGAAATGGCAAATCACTTTGCCAAAACAACCTAAGAGTCAGACACTACTGATAAATGACTGAACAATAGTTAGATTAATAATGGCCCATTTCACTGAAAATGCTGTTCCCAGGAACCTAGAAAGTGTCCCCAGACTTATTGTTTGACTAAAATTCAGGGTTAAGAGCCTGGAAGTCACTGACATTTACTTCCTATTTTAAAAGAAAGGCAAAAAATATACTTAATTGGACATCCTCTCTTGAGAATTTTTTTTCGAGGACGGATATGTGACCTCTACCTTTCAATTGCTACTTCCTACACCAAGATAAATAACGCCCGGATGGAACTTTGTTTTACTTATAATGTAGTGGCAATGCCACTGAAGTCAGAGCCAAAAAGTGTAGGTTCAAAGCACTAGCTCAGCCCACTTACTAGCTGAATGATTTTAGAGTATTAATGTAGAACTCCCTGGGCCTCAATCTCTTCATTTGTAAAATTGGGATAGGAAGTCCCATGTAACATATTTCACAGGATGGCTATGACTACTAAATGGGAGAATTTAACATGCGAATAGGCAGCGAGGGTAGAGCAGCCTACAGTCAGGAAGACCTGAGTTCAAATATGGTCTCAGATACTAGCTGGGTGACCCTGGGCAAGTCACTTAACCCATTTTCCTTAGTTTCCTCATCAGTAAAATGAGCTGAAGAAGGAAATGGCAAACAACTCCAGTATCTTTGCCAAGAAAATCCCAAATAGGGTCACAAATAGTTGGACATGACAAACAACCCAATAACAAAATATTCTGTAAATTTAAAGAATTATATGCACATGTCATTACTATTGTATGCATCAGCCTTAAGATCTTAGATGGCAGAAAGAAAATCATCTCTGAAATTAGAAGACCTGGTATAAATTCTGCTTCTGATAGTTAATACCTGTGTGACCGTGAGCTCTACCTCATTAGCCACTGAACCTCCCTGAGTCTCAGTTTCCTCCATTTACGAAATGAGAAGGTTGAACTAGATCAGCTCTATGATCCCTTGGAACTCCAGCTCTTTCTCTGCTACTGATCTGCTTTCTAAGGCCTGTTCTCTACCTTCCTCTTCCTAGCAGGTCCAATTTCACTTCCCTTCCCCTTCCCCCACTCACTCACCTAAGTAGATTCATCCACATTACCAGACTTCTATCAAGTTTTGATATAAAGGGTGATTAGATGTGGGATTGTAGTGCCTAATCAACACTGGGAACCCTCAGTAAATAGTCACCAGTAATGTTGAGTGACCATGGGTTGAGAGCAAGCCTCCTCTCTTCCTAGATCCAATCCTACAAAGGTGATTTCATTAAGGGAATCATTATCTTATCTATGTAAAATAGTTAGGCCTGAACTAATTGTAGCTGGATCACTTATCTCTTTGAATCCAGGCTTTTAACCACGTTCTTGCAGTTGGATTGACGAGATGATTGGGGCTGAGTCCTTTAATGTTTTTCTTTTTGTTTTTTCCTTGCACAGTCAAGTAATCACAATAAATGATTTCATAGGAGAGCCTTTTTTTTTTCTAATCTGACATTTTCTTCTTACCATGACTCTGGGTTGTTTTGGATGCTTTTAATTACCAGTACTCCCCCACCCCCACCCTTATTTTTTTGCTTATAGCCTTCTTTGATCAGGGTAATTCTGTATACATAACACATAATAAATAAGGGAAGGAGGGTGCAAAAGTGGGCTGAGGGCAATAAAATAATTTAAATGGTCGGGCTTATAGGCTTGAAGGTGAAATACATTTTTCATCAAGAAATAATTAAGAAGATGGGGACCAGGGTAAAAGAAAAAGAATTCTGCAAAGAGCATGTGTCCTCAGAGATAAAGAAGATATTGACCTTTGCTTGGAATTACACCAACAAGGGTGAGACTGGTAAAATGGACATCCCTTTGTCTCTGAAATAAAACCTTTGGTATTTCTAGTTGATCTCCCTCTTATGCCCAAGTACCTTGCTGCCCTGTGACTCACTGCCTTCCTTCCTTTGGTTTGTCCCTGCTTCCAAGGATGAAAAGAACTCCAATTCTGAAAACAAAAGTAGGTCCTGGAACTGCTTGCTGCCTCACCTCATATTATTTGTAGCCAGAACTCAAAAGGGTAGAGACCACATTGGCAGAAGCTTTGCCCCAGGGAGTAATCAATTCTCATATACATGAGGAAGAGTCTTTTAAACTCAAATATGTTCAGCTGAACAGGAATTAATTTAACCCTTCACCATTCAGACCCAACCAATGGCTATTAAGATGTCATTTCCTAATCCAAAATTTCACAAGTCTCTCCTTAAAGCTTTGTTCATTGTGAGTCACCTACATGGCACAATGGGCTCCAAGTCTGGAAGAAATGAGTTCAGATTCTGCCTCAGAAACTTACTTAGCTGTGAAATACTGGGCAGGCCACTTACCTACCACTTACCACTCTCTAACAGAATCCCCGAAATGGAATTGATAGTAGCACTGACTCTGTAGGGTTGTTGTGAAAATAAAATGCTATCACATATGCAAAATAGTATACAAATGCTAGCTATTGTTACTACTCAAACAATCTACAAACACTTACTACAATTAATTCTTCCACATCACCAGGGTTAGGGGGTGCAGTGCCCCCCACACACACAATCTGGAAAATCTATGTAAATTTTTTTGGCCCTCCCTTTGTACCAGAGAAGTCTGAATCTTTTCTTTTCTTTTTTTTTCTTTTTGGAGTGTTTACAGTACTTTATTATACAATTTGGGTCGATATTATATAATACTTTACATAAATTTTATACATTTCCAAGTTTCTAAACTTTTTCTGTCGTCTGCTGGCCTTTGTGTGTTGCCTGAGGCTTCCACAAAACTCCCCCAAATTTCCCATTTAATTTCTTATGCCAAAATGAGATATATCAATATATCAAAGCCTTGAAGGGGAAAATCAAAATGTGGAAGGGATAATTGTATTTGCCAAGCACTGCTAGGAACCAGGACTACAGAGATAAAAATGCAACTGTCGTCCCAGTCCTCAAAGAACTTATATTCTATACTACACATCCAGAAAAGAGTAACCCACTGCACCTCTTATTTAGGGGCTGATTCTGATATTTATATCACTTGTCTGGAAATTTCCTTTTAAATTAAAGATTCTTCCAGAAAAATCCTACTGTAATCCCTTACTGTGATATGGAGGTGAACCTGGGTTCTTGATCCCTAGGCCCTGGGAAGTCCTACCAAATGGAAACATTTCAAAATTAAACCCTAAGACCCCAAATTAAACCTATTATAGCTAGATAAATAGATTATAGATATATAGCCATAGATTCTCCTCCTGCCAAGTGTGACAGCTCCTTCTTTGTTGCTTGTAGACTCTCCCTTATTTGATCTTCAGATCCCAACAGCTAATCATAGATGTCCTCCAAGGTCCTTCCTGGTGTGAGAAAATAATTATTAATAATGGATTTCTTGGGGAACACAGGGACTCAGTCTTAGTCAGTTTACTCTTGACCCCCACTTGAAGGAACTCTTTCAGAGACAATAGAAATCAGACTAACTCAGCAAAATGGAGATTAAAACCACACCTATCTGAAAGTGCCTTTATGCTCAGGGGGTCTGTCCTTCACTAGACCCTGACCTCATCAAGGTAGAGGTCATTTTAATATGGACCAAACTCAGGTCATGTCAACCAATGGAACTGAATGATGCTAGCCAATTAGCTTTGATCAGTGTTTAAGAGCCACCTCTACTGGAAGAGGAAAAAGACTGGGATCACAAGGTGAACACCATTCTGGGACACATGCTTGGTGAGTGAGGCTGTGGGGTAGCTAAACTCTCTCTCTAGAGGTAATGTAGTTTCTGAACTCTGCTTGGGACCATGTGCTCTCTCTTAGAGACAATATGGTGCTAGGGGGGGTTTAGGCTTGCATTAAATGTGGTCAATGCTCTCCTAACATTTAATATGCTTTAATAAATGCTCTCTCTTGCACCTGGGACCCACTTGAATGAGCCATGTATTCTCTTCTTCCCCACTTGACAAAATGTGCGGGGTATGGAATTAGTGGGGAAGTTAGTCAGACATGCGTCAATACTTTAGCAATACATGATCTTAATTAATAACAAATGCTTATTATCTAAACTGTTACAATAACCTTTAATTTATAAGTAGCAATACATTAGAAAAGCTCCAGCCTAGTTCCCCAATAATTTAGAACAGAAACAGGCTACTCCCCAATATTTTAAATGATACACTGGACCCACTTTTCTTCTCTCCCTATACTATTTCACGTATTTATCTCATCAGATCTCATAGATTAATTTATCATCTCTATATAGATAATCCTCACAACTATATCCCTTACCTCTCTCTTGATCTCCAGTATCACATCTCCAACTGCCTATTAGACATCCTAAGCTAGATGTTACATAGACTTTTTTTGAGACTGAGTCTCCCTATATTACCCAGATTGGAAGTTCAGTGGCCATTGACAGGCCCAATCCCAGTACTGATTGCAAAGAAGCTTTAATGTGCTTTATTTCTAGCTGGTTCACACCCCTCATTAGGTAGCCTCGTGGCCCTCCTTTTCTTGGGTGCTCAGGATATCCATGTCTTACTCAATATAGACACCTGATCAGCTTTAGTCCCACTGTAGTTCAGAACTCCTGAGCTCAAGCAATCCCTCCCAAACTCAGCCTCCCTAGCAGCAAGGATTAAAGGTTTATACTACCATGCCCTGTCCCATGGACATCTTAAACTCAATATGTCCAAAACTGAACTCATCATTTCCCCAAAACTTTCACTGTTCCTAAATTCTCTATTACTACCAAGGCTACCACCATCCCCCTAGTTACTCATGCTTACAACCTGGGTAGCAGCCTTGAATTCTCACTCCACTTCCTTCCATGGTCAATTAATTTTCAAGTCCTGTCAATTCTACTTTTGTAACATGTCTCTTGTATACTTTTCATTCTTTCCTCTTACATTGCTTCTATACTCATCCTTCTATACCAGATGCCTGGGCTATTACAGTAGCCTTCTGGTTGATCTTTTTCTTTTTTTTTTTTTTTCAGGCAATGGGGGTTAAGTGACTTGCCCAGGGTCACACAGCTAGTAAGTGTCAAGTGTCTGAGGCTGGATTTGAACTCAGGTACTCCTGAATCCAGGGCCAGTGCTTTAACCACTGTGCCATCTAGCTGCCCCTCTGGTTGATCTTTTTGCCTTATGTCTCTACCCACTCTATTCTATACTCTACTCGTCAAAAGAATTTTCCTAAAATCCAAGTTACCACCCCCCAATTCAATAAATTCCAATGGCTCCTTATTGTTTCTAGGATCAAATGTTAGGCTTTGAAACCCCTTTAATAGCTGGCCCTTTCCTATCTTTCACCTCTTTTTTTTTTTGCAGGGCAATGAAGGTTAAGTGACTTGCCCAGGGTCACACAGCTAGTAAGTGTCAAGTGTCTGAGGCTAGATTTGAACTCAGGTCCTCCTGAATCCAAGACCAGTGCTTTATCCACTGCACCACCTGGCTGCCCCCTTTCCCCTCTTTTTGTACCTTATTGCCATCCACATAGTCCTCGGTCCAATGGTATGGTCCTCTTTGACATTCTTAATGCCCAGCACTCAATCTCTGGACTCTAGGCATTTTCACTATCTGTCCTCCATGACTGGAACTCTCTTTCCTTCCCTATCTGCCTCCCTGTTTCCCTGAGCTCCTTTAAATCTCAGCTAAAATTCTGCTTTCTGCAAGAAGCCTTTTCTGGTCCTCCTTATGGCTAGTTCTTGCCCTTGGTTGATTATCTCTGATGTCTCTTTTTTTATAGCTTGTTTTAGTTGCTTATATGTCATTTCTTCCATGACACTGTGCGTTTCTTGAGAATAGGATCTGGTTTTCCCTTTTTTCTGTCTCTAGAACCTGGGACAGTGGCTAGCATATATTAGGCACTTGATAGATGTTTGTTGATTTCACTTGCCAAGTTGTAAGGGATTGGTACTCTTTATTGCTGGAGACAGAACTCATAATGATGAGTTCTTTTCTTTTGATGTTTGAAAAGTATAGTCATTTAACAGTGGAAACGGAAAGGACAATAAAATGAAGCCAAAGGCTATACAATTGTGAAGACCATGTTTGAATCCAGAGAAGAATTAAGAAAATGCATTTCTCTCCTGTCATTGCAAGGGTGAAGAACTCTGGTTGTGGAATTGTATCTATACTGTCAGATATGATCATTATGTTCATTAGATTGCTGAACTTTGTTTGGTTTGGTTTGGTTTTAATATTTATCACAAAAGAACTTCCTGGGTGGGGATTCAGAAAATAATATAATATGGCTAATATGAAGCTATGCTTTACATGACTTCACATGCATTGACTTCACTCAATATCATATTGTTTCCCTTTTCAAGGGGTGGGTGAGGAGGTGGGAGAAGGAGAATTTGGAACTTGAAATTTTAAAAAATAAATGTTTAAGGGGCAGCTAGGTGGTGCAGTGGATTCAGGAGGACCTGAGTTTAAATCCGGCCTCAGACACTTAAACACTCACTAACTGTGTGACCCTGGGCAAATCACTTAACCCCAATTAAATAAATACATACATACATACGTACATAAGTAAGTAAATAAATAAACAAATAAATAAATGTTTAAAAGATTTTATATGTAATGGAGATAGTCAATGAAATAAAGAAAATATATTAAAAATTAACAAGGGGTTGGAAAAATTAATGTAATATAAAAACAAAGGTATCACTATAAAAATACAACTGAGTGTATTTTCTCTTTTTCTTTTTTTTTTTAGTTCCTAGCACATATTATGGTGTGGGTTTTTTTTTTTGGTCTTTTTAAAAAATAATAGTAAACATTTTTATTTATAGTTTTGGGTTCCAATTTTTATCCTTCTTTCCATCCTTCCCCTCCCCCTTCCCTGAGGCAGCAAATAATCAGATATGGTTTATACATGTATGATTATGCAAAACATTACCATATTTGTCATTTTGTACAAGGAAACTTGATTAAAAGAAAAAATGAAAGAAAGTGAAAAATGGCATGCTTCAGTCTGTTTCATCAATATCAGTTCTTTAGGTGGATAGTATGTTTCATCAATAGTCCTTTGGGGTTGTTTAGGATTATTGTATTGTGAAGTCAAGTCATACACAGTTCTTCATCAAACAATATTGCTGTCTCTGTGTACAATGTTCCCTTGGTTCTGTATGAATATATTTTCTTAGATCAGTTTCATAACCTTACTGGGCAGCTGTGAGTATTGAGTCCTGGTGTCTCAAATGCTCAAAGATATGGTCTTAAACCTGTTGTCTTCATTCACCCCCAACCCCATCTTGATTCCCTTTATTCCCTTCTCTTCATTTCTCACCATTGCAAAGCAACAATGCTCTCAAAGGTCAGCAATGATGTTCAAATCACAAAATCCAGGTTGTATGTTGGATAACAAGATGTCAATCATTTTTCATTTTTATGACCCAATTGACTTATTTTCAGTTTGAAAGTCTCTACCTCCTTGGTTTTGGGGGTACTGTCTTATTCTGTTTCTTATCATATGTCTCTAAACATGACTTCTTCCTTTCCTCTCACAATTTTCCAATACTGTGATTCTCTTAGTTGTCTCTCTCCCTCCTTAAATTAATTTGTATTTAATTTACTTTGAGTGAAGAAAGTTAGCTTTTTGAGTACAGGGACTGATTTTCATTAACCCTTCATAACTTACATAAGTAGGTGTTTAATAAATGCTTGTCGATTGAATCAGCCTTATGATTCTATTGCCCCTTCTTGGAAGGCCCTCCTCCCTGGCTATCCATATCATATCCATCTTTACAGATCCAACTCAAGTCCTACTTCATCTATGAAGTTTCCCCACCTACAGGAAATTTACAGAATCTCTGTCTCCTCTGAATTTGTGGCAATTATTATTTGTTAGCACTTATTAACAATCTGCCTTGGTCATTTCTTTTGTAATGACCCTTCATTTATCCTGTCTTGTCAGTCTACCTCAATTAAAAGCTTCTTGGGGAATCTCGGTTTCCCCATAGTACTCATAGCTGGCAGTCTCTACTAGGTGGTATAGAGATATGGAGAAGTTGAATGTAAGCTCCCTGAGGTGTAGGTAGTTAGGTGGCACAGTGGATAAAATACTTGATTTTGATTTCAAATCCAGTTTTAGACACTTATTAGCCATTTGACCTCTGCCTCAGTTTTCCCATCTGTAAAATGGGAATAATGCCTACTTCCCAGGCTTATTAGGAGGATCAAATGAGATATTTGTAAAAGTGCTTAGCATAGAGCCTGACATACAGTAAGCACTATATAAATGATAACTGCTGTTATTTTATTTTTTTCTTCATATCCCCAGTATCAAACACAGTGCCTGGTACATGATAAATTCTTATTAAATGCTCACTGGTTTGGATTGAATTGAATGTATAAAGTGGATTCAGTAAATATTTAATAGAAGAATATGTGGAATGCTATTGAGCATCATATAATGTTCAATATGGGTGTGGTGGTAATCTAAAATAAACCCTTAAAAAGCAGAGGACTGACAAATTATTTGCATTTCTTTACACTTTTAGATGGTAGGTGCCTGATGGTTGGCAAAGCAAGGTCACAGTATTGTTTCTGCCTATTTTTCTCAGGGTTGGTAGTACAATATCTTCATTCTCAAAGCTGGAATCATGAGTTTGGAGGGGAAAAACACAATGCCATCATCTGAGAAAAATAAGAATTCATTTTGCAGGTTTTGCAAAGTGGTTTTGTGTTTCTCTGGAAGCTCTGGGAACTCCCATCATTGTTTTCCAGGCTTCTTAGCCTTTGGCTAAGATCAAGTGTAATGTTTGTTCTTAGTGGGTTTTAACCACTGATGTGTCCTCCAGGCAAGGACAATGTACTTGGGCTGAGTGCACATGAAAAAGCATTAACTCCCTTTTTGATGGTAGTTTTTAGAGGCTTAATTGAAGTCCCAGCTCTGCTTTGATTCTATTTTTGTACAGTTATAGGCAGGTAGGCAGCCTGGAAAGAGGGTAAAAGAGGCCCTTCACCATCCTGTTTGCAATCCTCTGAAAACTCTAGTGTATCACTGTGGTACCATTTCCCTACCCCCACTCCTTTTGGGCTGTTTATCTCCATAGCATCTAATGCAGTGCTGAGCACATAGTGAGCACTCCAAGGAATGTGGATGAATCTGGGCATCATCTATAAAGCAAGAAGTAGAAAAATACCTTCTGGAGTGCCACAAAGCCTCTGTGGACATCTTAGATCACAGAATTTAGAGTTAAAAAGGACCATAGAAAACAGCCAGTCCAATTTACCCATTTTATAGACTAGTAAACCATGGCCACAGCAGGTGACATGACTTAATCCAACGTCAAGCAGATAACCTCTTTGGACAAGCTGAACCATCTGAAAATGTTAAAGTTCATTTCTTTTTTCTAAAATCTAAGTATCTTTAAAATCCCCAGTGGCTGAGATAATATGGCAGCACACCAAAGGCCTGGGTTCTTGTTCTACCTCTTTCATTAGTTATAGAACCTTGAGCAAGTCACTTAACCTTCTCTGGACATCAGTTTCAAAATCTGTAAAACAAAAGGTTTGGATTATATAATTTCCAAGGTCCCTTCAGCTCTAATACTTTATTTCTCAAGTAAAAGAGCACTTAAGCACACTAAATTCATTGACTGTCAGGAAATTACTAGTTCATTACAAATATACACATTCATTGAAAATAATTCCTATAAAATATATTTTACATGATTGTGCATGTGTGACCTATATATCAAACTATTTACTGTTTTAAGGAATAGAGAGGTGAAGGAGGGAGAAAATTTAGAACTCAATTAAAAAAATGAATGTTAAAAATTGTCTTTACATGTTATTGGAAAAAATAAAATACTGGTATGGGCCCAGGCCACCCCAAAAGTTCTCTGGGGTACATCAAAGAACCTTCTCCTTGAGAAACTAAACCAAAGGACAGACACACCTAAAGAGATAAGTGGAACCTGATCAGGACTGAGCTAGTTCCAGGACCATCCCCCTTCATTCCAATCTCCCCCACCCCTGGGGAGATAAGATTAGGTGTGGCTGCTGCCTTTGTGGCAGGAGGAGGAGAGAGATGGCTTGAGAGATCCACAGCCACCCCTCACCCAATTCTCTCAGCCACCACCAGTGTGGGATGGTCCTCCCTCAATAAGGGAACTTTCCACAGTCAGATGATCACTCCCATCAGTCCTCTATAGAAGTATCTGCCTGTCTCCTGCTCCAGGAGATGGTATCTCGGAGCCACACTGTATGCCATGCATTCTTCTGATGAGAAGTCCAAGGATTTCTCTCTTGGTTTCCCTTTCCCAGCCCCTAAATAAACTATTATCTTATTCTACTGGATTTGTGTGCTAGAGGGTATAATTATTTAAAGAGGAATTCCTGAGGACCTAACCCCTACCCTTACCCCAAATCCCCTACCCTATTTCGCCATCACAATACTATTAATTTTTTTTTTTAAAAGGAACCAGACAGGATCATGAGGGAGCTTGAGAGATTTTTTATTGTGAGCATTTACATCCTGGAAATCATATTGTCAAATGCTACAAATAAGGGTTGGATTTATTGTTTCATCGATAGTCTTGACTTAAGAAGGTATGGGAGCAAAAAGAAAGAAAGAAAGAAAGAAAGAAAGAAAGAAAGAAAGAAAGAAAGAAAGAAAGAAAGAAAGAAAGAAAGAAAGGAAGGAAGGAAGGAAGGAAGGAAGGAAGGAAGGAAGGAGGTATGGGAGAAAAAGTTAATAATACAGATTATTTTAAAAGAAAAAATATAATAATTCCTACATAATGAAGTTAGAATTCTTAACAGTAATCCCCCAAAAATGAGACAACATTATTTTAGAAAGAAGGATAGCGATGGATAGATAGATACCTCTGGCTAAGTCCATTTTGATACAAAGCCCCTCAGACTTTACAACCTCTAGCAGAGAGAGAAGAGAGTATCCAGTCACTCCTCAATACCTTTCTGTATAGTATTGATTGATCATAGAGAAGGCAAGAAGCCACAAAGCTCCTTGCTGTCACCTTATGGAGAAAAGAAGAGAATCAAGATAGAATAGAGCCAAAAAGGCCTTCCCTGCCCCAGAAAGAGAAGAAAATGAGCAAAGGTGACTTCATAAGCCTTGTGTCTTCGTGGGCTACCAACTACTTCCACTTATGTCAGGTGCCATGCTAAGATCCAAGCCTACTCAGCTGTGTCCTCTTGATAACAAGAGACAATTATCCTGTCTTCCATGCTCTGCCAGATACAAAGCTCAGTGATGCTATCTCCTCTTTTCTAAGGAAGGAGTCAATCTTGACTCAATGGGTAAAGGAACTGTTTCGTCTTTCTATTTGTGTTATCAATGTTTAGTAAGCACTGCTCAGAACACAGTATTAAATTGGTTGGTTGATTGCCCTATTCAGCACAGCAAATAAAAAGAGATACAACTACTATAGTAGGTTCAAAGATAAATGTTAGAGATAAAAAGCTTTTTGTTGCACCCTGCTGTTTACCTGGGTTGTATCTATCATAGGACCTAGAGCTATTAGGAACCTTGGGGTCATCTAATTCAACCTCTTCATTTTGCACATAAGGAAAGCAAGAAACAAGGAGTTCAACTCAGTTTTCCAAGTTCACTCAGTAAGTGGCTGAGCCAGGAAGTAAATTCAGGTCTTTTGACTACAAACCTAGCACTCTTTTCCCTATTACATGATGAAGTTATCATCCATTATTCACTGCTCCTGGCATATCCTGTTAGCCTCAGAATCTTCCTCCCCTGGTAAAAGCCTGTCTTCTTAGAAATCTTTGGCAATGTTGTAATAAACAGTGGACACTTAGTTACCTTTTAGCTGTTTATAACAGGGAGACAATATGCAATAAAGCATGTTTGAGGGATTGGGGGATTGTGTCATGAATCCTCAATTCAAAAATGACTACTTCTTTGCAAAAATAGAGGATATTTCCACTGGCATTCAGATCTGTCAGAGTTTGGAATAAATTCATTCTCATGCTCTAAAGTGGAAGGACCAGTAGGTCATGAAACAGAGCTCACAGCGTGGAAGAGAAAGGAGAGGAAAAAGCCAAAGTTTTTTCATCCCAACTCTTTTCCATTTGTATGGTATCAAACTTGGGTAGCACTATATGTCTAAAGGACTATAGCATAGGTCCCTGGGGGAGGAGTAGGAACAGTGAAGAAAGAAAGGAGTTGTTTTTATCGTAGGCTAAGTTGTGAACCTTAATTTTTTTTTCTATTGCCTGTCCTATAAACTGTCTTTGTGAGCTTGAGTCCTTGCAAGGAAGTTTAAACTCATTGTAGAGACAAAATATAAATATTCAGAAACATATTCTAAACTCTGATGTTACTGAAGAAACTCCTTGGTGGAAGAATGAATCACATATAGATTTGTGTGTGAAGTACACAAGACTGAGCAGCATCCCTGTAAATGAACTTTGGGGATGGGTGATTTGGCACAGGGTTAATCCCTGTTCCCAGTGACCATTAAGAGGTCATATTACTACAGGTATGATGAATGGGTTTATATTCATTCTAGAATAATTTTTGGTGGCTCTCAAGTATATAGTGGGAGGCAAATAGAGTCTTAGAAGTTGGAAGAATTAGGAGGACCCAGAGAACTAATTTGCTTTTTTTTTTAATTGATGAAGTACACAAAGGCCAAAAAGTTGATTTGATTTATTCAAGGCTACACAATTAAGTTTTTATAATGATGATGATGATGCTGATGCTATGTGATATTTTGCTCCAGGCCACAAAATAATTTTCAATCAAATTTTAATAGCCTCTGGCTCTTTAAATTGTATGGTAACGGGGGCAGCTAGGTGGCACAGTGGATAGAGCACCGGCCCTGGAGTCAGGAGTGCCTGAGTTCAAATCCAGCCTCAGACACTTAACACTTACTAGCTGTGTGACCCTGGGTAAGTCACTTAACCCCAATTGCCTCACTAAAAACAAAACAAAATTGTATGGTAACTCCAAACTTGATATTAATGACTTGTCAGTTACAAAGAATACAATTATTAATCTGTGAATTTAGCTCCCAAAAAGATTTTTTTAGAATAAAGGATTTTTGGGGGACAGCTAGGTGGTGCAGTGGATAAAGCACTGGCCCTGGATTCAGGAGGACCTGAGTTCAAATTTGGCCTCAGACACTTGACACTTACTAGCTGTGTGACCCTAGGCAAGTCACTTAACCCTCATTGCCCCACAAAAAAAAGAGAAAGAATAAAGGGTTTTATGCCTTCTCTAGTTAGGCTGCAAGTCTAGGGAACAAAGAAATCATGTAGGCTGTCTCTACTTATAACCAGAAACCTTGAATATAGCTACAATCTTATTTTACATAGAACAAATCAAAGTCTTGATTGGTTTAGTCCTGAAATGTAAGGATCAAAGACTGAGATAATAAGGATCAGAAGATTTAAAGCTGAAAGAAGCCTTAGTGATTATTTAGTCCAACCTTAATTTTATAGATTTTATGGATGAGGAAACAAAGTGAGGTGGACAGAGAGCCAGTTTGGAGTTGGGAAAGCTTGGGTTCAAATACTAGCTATGACCCATATTATCTAGGTCCTAGCTTCTTAAACTGTAGGTCACAACCCCATATAGGGTTAAGTAACTGAATGTGGGAGGTCATGAAAAATTTGGCAACTGTGAGAAGTTATATGTACCTATTTCATATACCTAGAGTTGTTTAAAAATTTCTCAGGAGAAAAGGTGTTTCTAGGGGAAAAAGTTTAAGAAGCCTTGGTCTAGGTGGACTGGAGCAAGTGACATAATTTCTCATTGCTTCAAGCAACAGTCTGAGAGGGGAAAGAATAAGGCACAAGCCAGGTACCCATCTCTACTGGTAGAGGGAGTTTTTCTCCTCTAGAATCTCCCTACACTGATGAAATCTATGGTTCAAACCCAAAACATAGATGAGGAAAATGAGATTCAGGAAAATTAAGTGACTTGCCCAAAACCACATAAGTAATATTCAGCTGGGATCAGCATGTCGATGAATGACATGGGTAAGGGGAAAAATTAAATTCTGTGAATATTTATTAAGAACTGGCAGAGCTACTGGTGACTGACAGTGAGTAGGTAGATTTAGGTGGTATAAGAACAAATGATAACAAAAATTTATTAAAAATAAAAGAACCTATAAAACAAAGTACTTGGAAAACAAAAACTAAAATTAAAAAAAAAAATCCCTGACCTCAAGAAGTTTATCTTTAGGTGGCACATGAACTGAGCCTTGAACGAAGCCAAGAGGCTCTTAGAGGTAGATGAGAGAGAGTATATTCCAGGTAAAGGGAAGACAGCCTGTACAAATGTATGGTGGCAAAGGAAACACACTAATTTTGGGGAATGGCAAGAAGACTGGCTCATCTGGAACATAAAGGGACTGATGAAGACTCATGTGAAGTAAGAAGGAAAAGGTCATCCAGACTCAAACTGTGAAGCACTTTGAATGTCAAGCTAAGGAGTAGAAATTTTACTCTACGGGCAGTGGGGAGCCACTGATGATTTGAGGGCAGGAAAGAGACATGATAAACCCCCTGCTTTAGGGCAGAAGGCGTGTGTGTGTGTGTGTGTGTGTGAGAGAGAGAGAGACAGAGAGAGAGAGAGAAATATATTTTCTTGAAATGAGAATGTCGCTTGTTTGGATAAAAAAACAAAAACCTTGAATATTTTCCTGAGCCGTGCAGGCAAATAAAAAGGAAAACTATTTTAAACCCAGTTACAAAAGGGCCCTTGGCAAGGGAGGAGTCCAAGTATCTAAGCAGTGGGCAGAACCTTGAAGCAGGTCCAATATCTAGCACTTCCACAATGACAAGGAAATATTCCATATAAGAAAACAGAGATTCCCAATCAGCAAAGTAAATGTAGCTCCAGATGTTTGAGGGTGACCAACAAGGCCCTGAGATGACTGGACCTTTCCACACCCCAGGCCTCACTCCGTTTAGGGTCATTGGTGGCTAAAGCTGTATGTTGCTCTGTGGTGATACTTGTTCACTATCATAAGGGGAGTGTTTGTCTCACGGCAGCACCTTGTTCCCGCACAGATGGGAGAGTTGGTGCTGAATTAATGGGGCAGATGCAAAATGAGGCTCTGCGTAGGTGGAGCACTTACCTCTGGCTAGCACTTTTACTATTTGCCCTTTGAGGCTTTTGATTTACAATGTGGCGGGAGCCTATTTTAATGATGGAAACCCTTGTGCTCCACCCTTTCTTTAGCCCCAAGCAGGTCATTAGCCACCTCGAATTTGTCTAAGACATTTCATCTCCAAAAAGTTAAAAATCCATTTTTTGTCACCTTTTTTGTTTATTGTCACTGGGAGAGTCCATAGGCTGGGGCTTCATTCTCCTTGGTTAATATAAACAAGAGTAGTCTAGTAAGTTAGTTGATAAAAATGAAAAGTGAAGAAAAGGTGCCCAAAACTTTTTATTTTAATTTGTCTGCTTTATAAAAGATCTAAGCAATGTACCCTTCACATCTGACCAATTGCCTTATTTCATTTTGCTAGAGGATGTGTTAATTGCATGCTTCTGGCTTCATTTGCCCATTAACAGGCCAGCAGTGATTCACAGTCTGAAAATGAGGATAGGCTTATTTGCTTTTTCATAGTCATTGGAATGATTTTTTTTTCTGTCTAAAACACTATTCTGGCCTAAAATGCCATGAAGGCTATTTTCTGCCCCAGGCAAAGAGCAGAATGTCAGAATAGGATCCCAAGGGCTCCATAATGGGGGTAGCCTCAGGACCCGGAAGTTTCACAGTGACTTAGAGCCCTACATATGCACTTCAGCGGATGTGGAATAGCACTGTCAACTAAATATTACAATATGGCTAATATCTCATGGTTCACTCAAACTGGGGACAGATAAGAGCTGGAGGCCAACGGACTCCAGCTTTAACATATTAGTATGTGAACCTTGGTGTGCTGAAATCATTCACCAGCTGCCTTATCTTATAAAAATCCTCACTTGGAAACTGATGATAGTTATGGGTCACTGAAGATTCCCTCCAAGAAGCATGTTAAATGTAACTAGTCCAACCTGGTAGTAAGACAGCAGGGCCAATCACAATTTCCCTGCTCCCAGGAATTCATAAAGCCTGCCGAAGAGAACTAAAACATGCTCAATGGAGTTGATTGAGCCTAGCTAGTGCATTTTCCAGAGAATAGCAGAGTGCCAAAGGGGAAACCAATTGACAGCATGGTTCACAGACAGTGCAGTGAAATGCAGACTAGAGGAAAACTCCTATGCCAAAGAGAAACACTGCCAATCTTTTTTTTTTTTCCCCTTTATTTTTATTGCACACATCTGGCAATCAACAGACCCATAATTCTTCCACTTAATACAATTCTCATGACATAAGCTGACTAACCGCATGAAATCTAATCAAGAAAACAACCGTTGTCAACAGCAACAAATACGGTTGTTGCATCACTGAATAAACCACATACTTTTCTTCAAGCAGATGGAACTTTAGACTATGACCAGTAAAAGAATGGTTCTACTGTGAATTAGGTATCTATCTGAAAAACTGACATGAAGTGCTTGGAAGGGATTGAAGAGTTGTTTTCTTTAAATGGAAAATAATTACAAAAACTAATTGTTGCTTACCTATTTCTGTGTGTGTGTGTGTGTGTGTGTGTGTGTGTGTGTGTATGAAATTAAATAATCTATCTGTTGGTTGCTCTTAAAACTGGACCCTCTACTAATCTATAAAACCAAGGAATTGGGTTTGATGATAATGGCTTGCGAGCAAGTTACAAATGCTAGTTCATTTGATCCTTTTAACAATCAAGGGAGGTAGTGCTATTTACAGATAAGGAAACTGAGGCAGGCAGAGGTTAAGTTATTTGCCCAAGGTTACACATCTAGTAAGCATGTGAGGTCAAATTTGAATGGAGGTCTTTGTGACTACAACTCCATTACGCTATCCACTGTACCACCTACCTGCCTTTTGATGCCAGGAAAACAAAACAAAACAAAACAAAAAATTTCCTAATAATTAGAGCTCTCCAAATTTAAGATGGGCTGCCACCAGAGATAGTGGATCACATTCCTTTACTGGAAAACTTTAAATAGATATTGGACGACCATTTATTTGATGTTACAATAGGGATTCCCCTTCCATATGACTTGGAGCATATGGCAGCTGAGGTACCATGCAATTGTCAAATTCTGTGATTCTGTAAAATTCTCAAAGCAACTTTTTTGTATCAGCTCTGTTGGGGATGGCCACTGGCCTGGAAGGATATTTCAGGAGCTGTTCAGTCCTTGACTGATGAGGAGTGGGGCAGATTCTTATCCTTTGTCTTTCCAAAATGTTATACTGTACCCCCTTCAAAATTAACATCATCAAGAATTTCAGTGTTAGAAAGGACCTCAGAGACCACCAGTACATCAATACATGATATGGCTCCCTCTTTAGAATATACCTTGCAGGTGCTTATCCAGTTATTACTTAAAACACCTCAAATAAAGAGTGAGAGGAATCCATTGCCTCCCACAATAGCCCATCCAGTTTTGGTGAGCACTAATTGTGAGAAGTGGTTTCTTTGGGGTTTTTTAGCTTTTTCCTGTGACAACAAACCCTAAGTTGTCTCTTCTCCACTTCTACTAGCTTCTTTTAGCATTGCCCTCTGGGTCAAGGAGAACAAAACTAACAACCCATCCACCATGTTGTACCTCTTAAAATATTTGAAGGCAATGCATCCTAATCTTACCTCTCTTCTTTTTGTCAAGACGTGATCTCTTTGATATAGGGAGCTAGCTCACAGCTTGCCTCTACTTCCAAAGTAACTGACTCTCTCTACTAAAACATGTCTATAATTTCCCTGTGACTTATAGACTTAAACTGTCCAGATTCACATAGCCAGTGTCATCAGAGATGAGAGTGGATCCCAGGTCTTCCTCACGCTGGGGTCAGTGTTCTGTCCATTACCGCATGTTGTCTCATATATCATCATTTGCAGGGAATTGGGTATGCTTCTTGTTCTTAATAATGTTATCTGATGTATTTTGAAATACTGGTTTAAAAATGGATTAGTTCATGAACATCGAAGTTGGCATCAGATTTACCACAAAAACAGGTTTTTTAAAGACTCGTGTTTCAACCTGCTTCATTCTGTGTCCTTCTCTATATCCCTCGGTCAGGGTACATAAGATTTATATTACCTCCTGTTTCCCTTTCAGTCAAGAAGAACTGGTTAGATAGAAGCATGCACGTCATTCTGTCCATTTAGAATATTGTTTACACATATTTTGGTCCTAGGTAATAAATCCATTAATGACTGACTTAGGCTGATTTTCGCTTATAAACATGAACAAAATTAAATCCTGTCAAATGACTTTGGGGAATCTTATTGAAACACAGAATCACAGAATTCTCCATTTGGAAGCCACCTCAAACATTGTTTAGTCCAATCTGTAGCTGGAAGAGAATACTCACAACAACACACTTACCAAATGATTAGCAAGTCTCTTCTTGAAAACTTCCAATAAGAGGTAACCCTCTGCCTCCCAAAGCAGCCATTCTCTCCTTTGGACAGCTCTGACCTTTAAAGATTTTTTCCTGATTAAAAAAACAACAACTTTATTTTGTCTCTTTACTAATTCATTGTTCCTGGTTCTTCCCACTGGGATCAAACTGAATAACTCCACTCCCTTTTCTACATACCTTTCTTTGCCCCTTACTGTGATTAATGGGAAGCAATTATCACATACTTTCCTAAAACTCCAGAATTATAATTTCTCTCCCAAATTCCTCTCCTCCACCCTTTGGCACTTAGTCTCCTGTGGGCTCAAAGAAGTGGTTTTCACTTTTAGCATAGAATGTTAAGACAGGTTAACTGTTCAACTAGTACCTCAGATAATGGCATTAACCACATTGCATTTTTCTCCATTAAGAAAATACCCACATGCCATCTTCTTGCTCAGTTTCTAATTAGATATAAATTGAGGTCTTCTCTAATATCCCTTTCATTTCTCTTTCTAAAAATTGTATTTGTTTTATTTTTAATGTATGAAATAAGACAAGCATTTTCATAACATAGTAGAATAATAAAAAGATGATTGCACATGAAACTGCAAATCTATTGTATACAACTTGCTATTCCTTTTAAATGTATAGTAAAGTTATCATGTAATACCTTCCACTGCACATGTTCAAAAATGCCCAGCATGAAGCAACACAAATGAAATAAGGACAGCACCGTGTCTGCCAAATAGTAGGTGCTTAATAAATGTTTACTGAGTGATTGCTTGATTGATAAGGAATGAGACATAGGCTTGAGAAAGAAATAACATTTTAGCCCAGGAAAGAGGAGAGTTAGTAATATTCAATAGCAAATGACAGGATGTCATTAGAATTGTAGCCAACAGCTTTTTCCCTTCAACTGATATAGAAGGAAGAACAGACATAAAATTTAGACAAAGAGACCAAGTTAGATAATTAGTGGTGCCTTACCAGGGGCAAAGAGCAAAGGTTCTGTCTATTGCTGGCTTATTACATGTGCCTCAAATCCCAATCATTAGAATCACTTTTTGGGTTAGAGCACTATGTTACTCAACCAACATTATTAAATGCCAGGAATTGTATTAAGTGTTGATGACACAAAAAGAAAAGCAAAAGAATAAGCCCTGCTCTCAGCAAGCTCATAGTCTAATGAGGTTGACAACATGTAACCAGTTATGTACAAATAAGATATATACAAGTTACATCAGAAATGCTATATTCGGGGGGGGGGGCAGTTAGGTGGCACAGTGAATAAAGCACTGGCCCTGGATTCAGGAGGACCTGAGTTCAAATTCAGCCTCAGACACTTGACACTAGCTGTGTGACCCTGGGCAAGTCATTTAACCCTCATTGCCCCACAAAAAAAAGAAAGAAAAAAAAAAAAAAGAAATGCTGTATTCATCAGAGGGTAGGCCCTGTTAACTTTAGCACATATTACTGTATTAGCCCAACTGGTTTGCCCATCACCTTCTCAAGAGCAAGGCTTCTGAGGAATGATGGACCTACCTGACTGGCAAATCTTGATGGAGAGAAGAGATTGCTTAAGAACATAAAAACCTCAAGAACAAGGATTATTTTACTCCTTGTCTCCCCACCATATAACACTGTTCCAGGCCCATAGTAAGAGCACAATAAATGCTTGTTGATTGATTGATAATGTGTCAGATACTAAGAGGTACCCAAAGTAATTATCAAGAGCAGAGCTGCTTGGCCTGGGGTGCAAGGCTAGATTTCAGGGAGTGCATGACCTTGGATGGGGAAAAAAAATCAACCTTTTTCAGTAACCTCTAACTAAAATTTAGCATTTCCTTCAATTATTTAATTCTTTGTTTTCTGAGAAGAGATCCATAGGCCTCAACAGACTGCTAAAGGGGTCTATGTCCCTCCCCCTGCCAAAAAAAAATGGTTAAGAGGGACCATAATTTCAAGAGGTTTCTAGTCCACTTGGGAAAGACCAGTTATAACGCAAATAAATAATTAACTAGCAAAGCAAGATTTAAATTACCCACCAATGCAGACTAAAAATCCTAGGAAAGTTCATAGAATGAAGAAAAGACTCTGGAACGAAGTGTTCAACTGTGTGTATGTGTGTGTGTGTGTGTGTGTGTGTGTGTGTGTGTATGTGTGCGCGTGAGCACCCACATGTGCCTGTCGGACCCAATTTAGAAAGTAAGACAAAAATAGGATAGAATAGAATATGAGTAAGAATAAGAGAGGAAAGATAGATGTTTTCCTCTTTCAGCTTTTGCATTTATATCTGCAGCCCCTACACAGTGCCTGATATAGAGTAGGTGCCTAATAAATGCTGATTGATTGGGGGACAGCATAAATGAAGACTTGAAGGTGAAAGTCAACACAGCACAGGAAAAGATCTGACTGGAAGGAGCAAAGAAGTCTTTGTTAGTTGGTAGGTTAAATTTGAAAAGATTGCAGAGGACCTCAATTGCCTGGCTGAGGAGTTTGGTCTTTATCCTGGTGCTAATAGAAGCTTTTGAAATTCTATTGCTATTCTACCCATGCTTCAAGACTTATCTTATCTTAGACCTCTTCCTAAAATCCTTCCCCTGATCTGGCCAGTTGGAAGTGGTTTGCTGTTTTTGTTCACTTATCTGACTCTTTGTGACCCCATTTTGGGTTCCTTTGCAAAGATACTAGATTGGTTTTCCATTTCCTTCTCCTGCTCATTTTACAGATGAGGAAACTGAGGCAAACAGGGTTAAGTGACTTGCTCAAGGTCACACAGCTAGTGTCTGAGGTCAAATTTGAACTCAGGAAGATAGATGAGTCAGCCTGACTCCAGGCTCTATCATGTACCTACTGTGCTACCTAGCTGCCTCTGGAAGTGGTTGCTGCCTCCTATTCCTTGTGTTCTATTTCCTTTGTAGTTAATTGTATAGTGATGTTATCTTCCCTATTGGATTATCAACTCCTCAAGGGCAAAAACTGTATCTTGTTGATCTTTTAAATCCTTATGGATGTAACACAGTGCTTTGCCCACTTATAAATATTTATCAGTCTGTTGTTGAGCACTGGCTCAGGAAGTTTACTGTGGAATTGTAGGCTGTTAATCTGCTTCAATCTCTATGTCTGATTTTATAGTGCTCCTGCCGATAAAATTGTCTTTGGCTTTCCAGATTTATACACTTAGATTGGCACATTATAAATGGTGTCAAATTGGTTGGCTTTGTAGTATCACAGTAGTAGAACTGGAAGGATCTTAGAGGTCATGTAGTCCAGGTTCCTTCCTTTTGAGATAAGGAAACTAAGAGGCCCAGAGAAGTGAGATGTCCATTATCACACCTGTAGTTACAAATGGAATGAAGAGTCAACCTAAGGCCTCAGACTCTAAAACCAAAAATCTTTCTGTGATGATACCCTGTTTTCCTTTTCCATTCAAACACCACCACAGCATTTTATTACCAAAGAATAAATTACCACTAACTCTTATGAACTGCTTACAGAACCTTAGGATTTTAGAACAAAAAGGACCCTAGGATCATCTAACCTCCCCATTTATCTTTCAGTTGAGAAAACTGAAGCCTAGCAAGGCTATACAAGCTAATGAGTGTCAGAGTCAGGACTAGAACCCAGGTCTCTTATGTCCTCATTCAGTTCTCTGGCTACCATACCACAAAGTATTTGTAAGGATGCTTGAAGAACTTTTTTTTTTTAAATGATCCTAATGGGGTCAATGGTGTGGTCAGTTAAGTTTGTGCAAAGAAAAACTGTTCTACAGAATTCATGCATTTGTTGTTGTTCAGTATTTTTTTGGTCACGTCCAAATATGTGACTTTCTTGGCAAAGATACTGGAGTGGTTTGCTATTTTTTCTCTAGCTCATTTGACAGATGAGGAAACTGAGGCAAACAGGGCTAAATGACTTCCCAGGGTCACATAGCTCATAAGTGTCTGAGGTCAGATTTGAATTCTAGATGTCTTCCTGACTCCAGTCCTGCCACTCTATCCACTTCACCCCCTAGCTGCCCTGAACTCATGTATATCTGTGGGTATTGGGGTTGGGGGGGCAGACAAGTAGCCTATCTCCTATTTAACCTCTATATATCTTGTTTGTATATAATTGTTTGTGTAGTGTCTCCTCCATTAGACTATGAGCTTCTTGAGAGAAGGAGCTGTTTTTATTTTAGTTTTGTCTTTCTTTGTGTCCTCAGCATTTAGATCATACCTGGAATTAAAAGATGCTTACTAATTGCAAGCTGATTGACTACTGAAACATTGGCAGAACTAATCATAATTACCAGAAGGAAAAGTAACTAAAATAACACCTTAAGATATTTCACAAACTGGGTAAAGTCATCTTTGCATCTGAAGGATATTATTGACATAGGAAGATTTTGGGGTTGTTGTCCCCCTGTAGTCCCTTTTTGCTGTAAGATGCTTGGCTGAATGAAATAACTGGAAAGCTAAAATGGTTTCTGGTCTCTATAGCAAAGAGAACACATGCTTTGTGGGAGTGTAGTACTCAGGTCTGGATTGTACATTTTAGGAAGAACACTAAAGAGAATCCAGTGGGGTATGTTCAGGGTGGTGAAAGGCCTCCAATTTTTGTTATATGAGGACCAGTTAGGGGATATTTAGCCAATAGAAAAAATTTAGTGAGTTACATGATAAGTGCCTTCAGGTAGTTAAAGGACTATCATGTGGAAAGGGATTTTATTAAATGCTGTTTGGCTTCAGGGGGAAAAATGGAATAATGGGTGGAAATTTCCAAGAAATAAATATTTCCTTGATATAAGGAAAAAACCAACTTCCTAGCAATTAGAGCTGGCCATGGGAAGCTTCAGGAGGAATGTTTCAGGAGGTGGGGTTCCTTTTCACTTGAGATCTTCCAGCATGAGATGGATGATCATTTCTCTAGTATTTGATGGAGGAGGTTTCTTGTTCAGGTATGAATGGATTAGTGGGTCTCCAAGACCCTAACTTTGATTCTTTTTTTCTACACTTTCCAAGCCATTTCTATTCTTTGCATTTCCAATGAGAGACTATATTGATAAAAATAACTGGGGCAGGATATGATCATATTGTTTAAGAAAAACCTGCATGGCAATAGGATTTTATAAAACTCTACCAGTCATTGACTAATTCAGTAAAAAGGACATTTCATATACTGTGTTGGCTATCAGAACAGCAGGCAAGCATCATTTAATCATTTATTTAGAGTTGGGAGGGACTTTATAGATCATCAAATCCATATCTTTCATTTTGCAATTCAGAAAACTGAGATATAAAGAAGGTAAGTAATTTTACCAAGTTCATATAGATAGTAAGTAGAAGAGCCAGGATTCCAAGTCAAGGCCTCTAGCTAAGATTCCTTTTCCTTGCCCCCAAACCTAAACAAACAAAAAGGATGAATAAATAACTGGAACTGCCTATCTTTCTCTTTTGTGTCAAGAGGTATATCTTTCGCTTAAAAAATAGAAGAGATTGGGGGCAGTTAGGTCGTGCAGTGGATAAAGCACCAGCCTTGGATTCAGGAAGACCTGAATTCAAATCTGGCCTCAGACACTTGGCACTTAGTAGCTTTGTGACCCTGAGCAAGTCACTTAACCCTCATTGTCCTGCCCCCCCCAAATAGAAGAGATTATATGAGACCTTTCTTATACATATCCTGAAATCTTTCAGAAAATTACTCAGAACTGAATGCATCTTTGTTGTTTCAGTTGTAAATGAATGAAATAAGTAAAATATAGTATTAAAAATTGAAGTAAATTTAAGGTGTGATTATTGGATTCATTAGAATATCATTCCCTACATTACCAATATAGGAGGCATTCATTGAAGCTGTAGCATTTCTGTTGGGGAAATATTTTACAGTATACTATATTTTTTGCCAATGAAAATAATACTTTCAACAGCCCTCATTTAGCTACACTGTTAGCAGAGGATTATGTACCACCAGGCAATTTTATGACATTATAATCTTTTCAGTTTTTCATTTCATTTCATTTTTATTTAAGAAGCACTTATTTTCTCTACATCCTATCATGCCCCCGACTTAAGAGAAAAATCAAAGCAAAACCCTTATAATAAATATGCATAATCAAGCAAAAAATCATATTGTCCATGTCTAAAAATACATGTCTTATTCTACACCTTGAATACATTAACTCTTTGTTAGAAAGAAGCTAACATTCTCTTTTATCATTTCTCTGGAATAATGAATGGTCGCTGCATTGATCAGAATTCTAAAATCTTTCAAAGTTATTTGACTTTATAATGTTGTTATTGCTACATTGCTCCTGGTTCTACTCATCTCAATCTGTACCAGTTTATTACAATCTTCACAGGTTCTTCTGAATCAATTCCTTTCATAATTTCTTCTGGCACAATAATATTATGTTACATTTGTATTCAATTAATGAACTCCATCTCTATTTCTAGTTCTTTGCACTACAAAAAGAACTGCTGTAAATATAGTCTCTTCTCTATAACTAGAGTTACTCCTCTGAGAGGAGTTCTCAACTAAGAGTCTACAAAATAGTTTTAAAAATATTTTGATAATAATATTTCTTTTAAAATATTTTATTTTTTCTAATCACACGTAAAAAATTTTTTTAACTTTTTAAAAAATTTTGAGTTCCAAATTCTTTCCTCCTCTCCCAGAAGGGAAGCAATTTGATATATGTGATACATGTGCAGTCATGCAAAACATATTACTTCCTTAGCCCTGTTGTACAAGAAAATACAGGGGAAAAAAGAAAAGAAAAATATAGGAAGTTTTTAAAAATATGCTTTAATTTGCATTCCAATGCCATCAGTTCATTTTCTGGAGATGGATAGCCTTTTTCATCATAAGTCCTTCAGAATTATATTGGACCACTTTATTACTGAGAATAGCTAAGTCATTCACAGTTGATCATTATATAGTATTATTGTTACTGTGTACCATGTTTTCCTGGTTCTCTTTGATTCACTTTTTACCAGTTCATGTAAATCTTTCCAGGTTTTTCTGAAACCATCTTGCTTATCATTTCTTGTAGCACAACAGTAGTCTATAACAATCATATACCACAACTTGTTCTGCCATTCCCCAGCTGATGGGCATGCCCTCAGTTTCCAATTTTTTTGCCACCACAAAAAGATCCACTATAAATATTTTGTACATATAGGTCCTTTTCCTTTAAAAAAATATCTATCAGATATAGACCCAGTAGTGCCATTGCTGGGTCAAAGGGTATGCACAGTTTTATAGCCCTTTGAGCATAGTTCCAGATTGCTCTCCAGAATAGTTCAATCAATTCACAACTCCACCAATGATGCATTAATGTCTCAATTTTCCCACATCTCTTTCTACATTTGTCATTTTTCTTTTCTGTCATAGTAGCCAATCTGATAGATGTGAGGTGGTAGCTCAGAGTTGTTTTAATTTGCATTTTTCTAAGCAACATGACTTAATGCATTTTTATATGACTAGAAAGCTTCGATTTCTTCTTCTGAAAACTGCCTGTTCATATCCTTCAACCATTTATCAATTGGGGAATGCATTGTATTCTTATAAATTTGACTCAGTTCTCTATATATTTAAGAAATGAGGCCTTTATCAGAGATACTTGTTGCAAAAATTCTCTCCCAGGTTTCTACTTTCCATCTAATCTTAGCTGCATTGATTTTGTTTGTTCAAGCCCTTTTTAATTTAATGTAATTAAAAATGATAATTATATTTCAACATCAGCATTTTACCTTGTAATCTTATATATTTTATTTTATACCTTTCAAAACATTATTCTGGTCTATAGACCACTTGACTGCCAAAAGGATCTCTCTCTCTCTCTCTCTCTCTCTCTCTCTCTCTCTCTCTCACACACACACACACACACACACACACACTTTATTACGCTTACCAGTGTTAAGGGCTAAAATTCTAGCTAAACTGTCTAAAATATCTAATGAGTGGTCGCCAATAAATTATAAGCTTTAGCAAGAGTTAGACTTTTAAGCATTTATTAAGGAGAATAAGAATTTGGTAAAGAGAGAGAAAAAGGCCTAGATTCATATCTATTAAAGGGAGAGCACATTTCTAGCTCCGCTCTCCACCAGAGTCCAGAGGAAAGACAGCCTGAGAGCGAGCACCAGTCTCTTCCTTCCTCCTCCCACTAGCCCGTGTCACTTCCTTACGCCAAAGAAAAGACTCCTGGTCTTGTCCTCAAAGACCTTCGCTTCAAGGGCGGAACTCTTCTACAGTAAGTCTCCAGCAGGTGGCATCATTCCAATCGTTACACCAGTCAAACCACAATGCACTGGATGGAAGGAAAACTTGAAATATTCCCTTACACTTACAAATAATAGAAATATAAGCAGTATGAAAAGAGGGATGGGAAGAAATATATTCTTGCAATCTGTTCACAAGTACAAGACTATTGCATGATGCTCTTCTGAGCTTTGCCACATAACCAGGTCTTAACTTTCCTCTTCCCCTATTATAATGTCCATTATATGATCAAAAACTGGAAAAATCATGTCATCCAGGTCAAATTCCATTATGAAATGCTCCAAAAGACTGAGCAAATTATTTTGCTGTGCTCTATTTGGATTCTGTGAATTATTGCTTGAAATATGTGAGCATTGGTTAGAACTTAGTAAACCTTTGTCATGGAAACATTTTGTCAGCTCAATGAAGTGTTATGACTACCAGCCATTTATTGATTGGGTAAAGAAACAATGAGTTTCAAGTAACAGAAGAGCATCAGCTCTGAACATGATAGAAAGAAAAGGAGTTTCTATTTCTTGGATCTATTCAAAAGGTAACAAAGTGGGAAGAAGACACTATATCAGGGTTTTACATACTAAATACAAAAAGGACAAGGATAAGAAAAGAGAAGAATGGGGGTGGGGGAGGGGGTGTGAAACAGCAACAGGGAAAGGACACCTAACTCACTATCAGATTTTTTTCCCCAAAGGAATACATTGTGATAGGCAGATATATTATCTGGCAAATAGGTGGCATAGTGGATAGAATGCTGAACCTGGAGTCAGGAAGACCTGAGTTCAAATCCAGCCTCACATACTTCCTAGCTTGTGTGACCCTGGGCAAATCCCTTAATCCTGTTTGCCTCAGTTTCCTCATCTATAAAATGAGTTGGAGAAGGAAATGACAAACCACTCCAATATCTCTGCCAAGAAAACCTCAAATGGAGTCACAAAGTGTCAGACTTGATTTTTTTTTTGGGGGGGGGGGCGGGACAGGGCAATGAGGGTTAAGTGACTTGCCCAGGGTCACACATCTTATAAGTATCAAGTGTTTGAGGCCAAATTTGAACTCAGAGGAACTCCTGAATCCAGGGCCTGTGCTTGATCCACTGTGCCACCTAGCTGCCCCAGACTTGACTTTAATGTTGTTGTTGCTGTTGTTTTGGTGGGGCAATGAGGGTTAAGTAACTTGCTCAAGGTCACACAGCTAGTAAGTGTCATGTGTCTGAGGCTGGATTTGAACTCAGGTACTCCTGAATCCAGGGCCAGTGCTTTATCCACTGCCCCACCTAGCTGACCCCTCAGACTTGACTTTTTAAAAATTATGAACTGAGCCAGATATATTAAAGTCACAACTAGTAAAGTAAAGACTACATGGAATATTATGAGGAGGTGATGGAGATAATCACATGAATACAATAGCAATTCCAGGATAAAAGTAAATTTTTATCTAAAGCATTTTCCTCCATTTTGTAGAAAGTTTTCCCAGTAACACACACACACATCTTTGTAACAAATATTCATAGTCTAGCAAACATTCCAGCATTGGCCATGTTCAAAAATGTGTCTCTTACTACCTTCCTCAGATTCCTGACAAAAGATGTTATCACCTTCTCCAGTGACCTTCATTTCCTCCTTATGTTTCTTAATATACTCTGTATAGGCTTTTTTTTTTTTTTTTTTTGCTGGGCAACGGGGGTTAAGTGACTTGCCCAGGGTCACACAGCTAGTAAGTGTCAAGTGTCTGAGGCCGGATTTGAACTCAGGTACTCCTCAATCCAGGGCCGGTGCTTTATCCACTGTGCTATCTAGCCGCCACCTAGGCTTCTTTTTTGCTCTTTTCATATTCTATCTTACATTGTATTTAGTTTTGTACTGCTGTCTTATCCTCACCTACTGAATGATAAGACCACTAATACATCACTAATTAATTTCTTGCTTTTCATTTCTATTCCCAGTGCAGAGGATAATGCCTTATGAGGAGCAGATACATTAAAAAAAGTTGAATAATCATGGTATTTCATAGTAAGGGTACTATCCTGGTATTCCTGGGAATTCTAACCCAATAGTACTCAAGGTTTGTTTGCTTGTTTGTTTTTCCCCAAAGTCATCTGTTGTCCCTTTAGGTTAGCCTCTCTAGCAGGACTACTTGAGATCTGCTTTTATTCCTGCTGTAAAAGGAATCTGTGCTGTTGGGGAGTGTGTCTCTGTGTGGGTAGTGAGCAGGTGAAGAGAACTGATCTGAGCTGGCTGATTTGCAAAGGGTGAAAGTTGCTAATGACAACTGTCCCCTAACTAAGGTAACTAGGCTTTTATATTGGCAAAATACTCTGAAGCAGACCCATTCATTGCTGCCAAAGAAAGATAGCAGAGAAGCAATTGTCTCCCGCCCACCCCCCACCCCCCACCCAATACAGCCTTGGAAATGAAAGGAGATGGGATTTGGGTAATCGTTTTTTAAGTCCATACAGTACAAGCTACTAGTTAAAATATAATATCTCAAATAATTTGCTAACCATTTGAGAGCTAGACCCCCACCCCAGCCCCAAGATAGGTTAAAGCAACTTCGATATTTATTAAGGTCATGTTTCCCTTAGGTTTTCTGTTCTTCTTCACATTCCTTATTACTTTGTATTATTGTAAATATACATTGTACATACTTATTCATCTGTGTGAATGTTGTTTCATACTACTGGAATGTAAGGTACTTGAGATAGGTGCCATTCCTGTTTCGCCCTAGCACAGTGCCTGGTATTCTGGCTTGTTGAATTCAATTAAGCTGAATTAAACTTCTATTGTTGGCTCCAATGAAGAAAAGTTTTCTAACAATTAAAGCTGTCAAGAAATGAAATGTTTTATTAATGCTCTCTTCAAAAATAAAAGGCATTCAGTATGACAACTTTAAAAAAGTAGAATGAGCTGGTAGAAAAGTAAAACAGTAAATTCCTTTCCATAACTGATGACAAGCAGAAAGTGAATTACCACTTGCTGGAGATTGGCACACGGAATTCATCATTTGGGTAGAGGTTAGCAAGATGACCTCTGAATGTCTTTTTATACTCAAAGATTTCAATTACTTGTTTGTTTGAATTAAGTTTTCCTGCCACCCTTAAAATCGGTCATTGGCTCTTCATTTCACAGAAGCTAACCAAACTTTTTTCATCTATTAACATTATTCACTAAAGGCCTGAGGTATTTCTTCAGCAAACAGTGACTCTTGACAAATCTATCCATAAGAACATATGTGCCTCATTTGAAGAAACTGAGTTCGAACTTGCACTGTATTTGAGGTTTAAGATAGTTTAATCGAATCTAACAAATATATAGATCATCTCTTCATCTTCTAAATCAGTTACATTAATTAGCAAAGGGCTACCTTCTTAGTGTGCTACTTTTTTGTTTTGTTTTTTTTCGAGGCAATAGGGGCTAAATGACTTGCCCAGGGTCACACAGCTAGTAAGTGTCAAGTGTCTGAGGTCGGATTTGAACTCAGGTCCTCCTGAATCCAGGGCCGGTGCTCTATCCACTGTGCCACCTAGCTGCCCCCAGTGTGCTACTTTAAAAAAATAGATTGAAAATGCCTATAACTTTTAGATAAAATATGTAGTAGTAGCTTTGTACCAACTAGAATTCAAGGTAAAAATAGTAGCAATATGAATTTTATGTAAATTTCACAAAGGCATGGATTTTGAAAATTCCTTTTTGGATCTTATTATACTGTATTTTTGTCAGAAAAGCTTAGACCAAATGAATGATAAGCAGTTTCTGGTACTTGGTTTGACTAAGAATAAAGGGCTATTTTCCTTTCTTGTGCTGAATCCAGGAGCTGGAATGAACTTGAACTACAATGAGGCAGAGAAAACTTAAAAAGAGAGCTATTCAAATAACAATCAACAGGCTTGAGAGCATTCCAGAAGGCAGAGTTGCCACAGGCAAAATTATGTTCCTGTTAAAAGTGTGTCTTTGCCCTTCCCTGGTGTAGTCCTGTTTTGGTGTGCACCCCCCTCTCAGTACCCATAGGTTCCTGGAATGTTTAGAAGCTCTGTGAGGATCCTACTGTAGTCCCCAATCTGGCCCCATCTTCTTCTCCCTGGATTTTTCTGACTCCACTTTCAGATCAGGATTAACCTGGACTGTGACCCATTGCCATAGTGCGAAGAGTTTGGTTAATCTGATAAACTAAAAGTGCTAAACTGTTAATGGGTGATAATGGCTTGTTTGCATTTTAACCGGGGACTCTATAAACACAGAATCTTAACTCAAAGGAATTTATTTCTTGCATTAAAATTATTTTAATTTTATTATTTTTTTCAATTAACAAGTAGTTATTTTCTTTCCCTTCCACCTTTCCCCCCTCCCAAAGGGGAAAACAAAACCAAACCTCTTGGATAAAATATGCATAGTAAAGTAAAACGAATTCTTACATTGGTCATATCCAAAAATGTATATTTCATTCTCAATCTTGAGACTATCACCTCTCTTCCAATACTGTTCATCATTAGCTCTCTAGAATTGTGGCTTGTCATTGCATTCAGATGGTGGGAATTTCAGACAAAGTCATGATGGGAAAATAGGTAGATGGGCATTCTATCACTACCTTCAACTCACAACATAGGCTTAGGCTGCCAAGCATAATTTTGAGCTAGCCTTTTATGAAGGATCTAGGGTACTAGATGAATTCACACAAACTCAGCTAAAGTGTAGTTAAAAGTCTCCATGTCTCCAGCATGACCTTCTCTGTCCTTTGGTCTGGGGTTACAACCAACAAAAGGTGGGGAGGAGGGGCAAACTAACCCCTAGCAAAACCCTGGTGCTCAGTGGTACCAGGAATGTATGATAAACATCTCTAATTTCCCATTGATGAATAACTACAAAACCAACTGAGCTTCCATCATCTGTGAAGAATTTAGAGTCAACTTCACACTATAAGGCATTGAAGTACAATTCAAGCTTTAAGAGACATCAGAAGCTATACAGTTCAAACCCCTCATTTTATAGATAAGGAAATTGAGGCCTGGGAAGAGTAAGTGGATATTTTATACATTGTGATTTGGTTTGGCAATGGTAACATGTTAATCAATGAATTCAAACAAGTCTTGGGATATCGTATATCCCAAGCAAAAGTTGATTTAGAAAATGGTTGGCATCATCTTCATTTCCTTTCCTTACAGGAAAGTGTTAGAACAAAGAACAATTGGCAAGACTGTAGTCAGGAAATCCTTGATTGGCCAGAGATTACATTTGGGCTCAGGACCCTTTCCTGAATTTGACCCCTAAGTCACTCCCTTTTTTCTCTCTTTACCCCTTGCCTTCTTTGATTTCTAGGGCTGGAGGGTTTGTACTCTTCCTAGCATCTCACTTGCTTGTGATTAAGAGTTGCCAGGTGGTGCATGAGGGATGAGCACATTTTTTTATCTTCTGTTGACTAGGCAAAGCCAAAGTGCCCAGATGTTCTGCCCATGAAAAGGATCCCAACGATCTGTAAGATAACATTCCAATTAAAATCAAGCAAAGGTCAAAAACTGCAATACTGGTGATAATTTAAGAGATGCAATCTCAAGGTTTCAGCTCCACAGTGAAAAAGGAAGAATTTTCAGGCTATTCTTGGCTGTGACTTTACCTATAAGAAAATAGCAACTTTTTTTTTTTTTTAGTGAGGCAATTGGGGTTAAGTGACTTGCCCAGGGTCACACAGCTAGTAAGTGTTAAGTGTCTGAGGCTGGATTTGAACTCAGGAACTCCTGACTCCAGGGCCGGTGCTCTATCCACTGTGCCACCTAGCTGCCCCTACTTATAAGAAAATAGACCAGGAGAGAAGGAAAGGTTCCTCTGTAAGCCATGCAGTATTTTTTCCCTAGGTAATAGAATAAACATGCTATGTTTAGATAGTCTTTTATTAACTGTACTCTCTATAATGTTAGTTGTTCAGATTGAACCTCTCTGTAGAGATTGAATAAAGCATAAAGAGAATAAAGCATATTCTTAAGCAGTTTTTATCATTCAATTAAAATTAATTAAACTCGAGAGTATTCCTCATATGCCTAAAATGCAGTTTTGACATAAATCAAGGCAAATTGGCCCACTTTTTCAATAGAACCTAGATATTTTTCAGTTTTGATGACAGCTTTTTGCTTATGACAGCTATCTCCTGATTAATCAAAGCAGATGGTACTTTGGGAATATTTTTTTACTTCTCTTCCTCCCTCACTCTAGGTATCTAATCTCTCATCAAGTTCTGTTAATGGTTCTTTTGTAATACCTACTACATCCATACTGTCCCTTTCTTTTCAACTACCACTACTAGCACCTTAGTGCAGGCCTTCATTACTATATTATACCTTGACTATTGAAATAGGCTTCTAAATCCCATCTCTCTCTCTCTCTCTCTCTCTCTCTCTCTCTCTCTCTCTCTCACTCACTCACTCTCTTTCTCTCTCCCTTTCTCTCTCTTTCCCCTTTTTCTCTCCCTCTACCTCTCTCCTTCCTTCCCTCTCCCTGCCAAAGCCTATGCATCCTTGAAAAATATATCTATTTAAAATACTGTTTTGCACCTCTCAGAGCCTCCTGCCCAGCATAAAACTCTTTATTGATTCTTCATTGCCTGAAGATAAAATTTCATTTCCTTACCATAGTGTTCAAGTTCCATAATCTAGCCCCTACACATTGTAGAGATAATTCCTGATTTTAGGTAGGAGGGTGAACTAAAATGACTACTAAGCCTCATTTTGCTGCCAAAAAAATCTAGAATTCTGTGAGCCTTTCCAAAGTTATCTCCAACTAAATAAACACCCTCTTCCACCAACCTAGTCTAAGCAAACAGAACATAGTCTTACTTTTGCTCACTCTCTTCTTGTACCCTAGGATTATCTTTTTCTTTTATTTATTAATTTAATTTTTCTTTTTTTGGTGAGGCAGTTGGGGTTAAGTGACTTGCCCAGGGTCACACAGCTAGTAAGTGTCAAGTGTCTGAGGCCGGATTTGAATTCAGGTCCTCCTGAATGCAGGGCTAGTGCTTTATCCACTGTGCCACCTAGCTGCCCCTTTCTTTTATTTATTTCTTTTTCCTCTCCTTTTTTTTTGAGGCAGTCAGGGTTGTGACTTACCTAGGGTCATACAGCTAGTAAGTATCTGAGGCTAGATTTAAACTCAGATACAGCCAACTCCAGGGCTGATGCTCTATCCACTGTGACACCTAGCTGTCCCTTTAGAATTCACTTTTTCTAGAATTCTCTGTCCTGGATTAATTCTGCTAATCTATGATTCACCTTTCCTTCAAGGTCTAACTCAAGCCCCACTTAGTCAGTGACATTGTCCCCAACTGACTTGTGTCTCTTAATGAGCAACACTCCCATTTCCACACTCCTATAGAATTGGTTTATTATACCAATCTTTGCTGCTTTGCTTCTACTAACTTGTTTTGTTATCTGTCTACTTGGCTAATAAAATGAGATTTTTTTTGAAAAATGCTTAGCACAAGGCCTGATGCATAGCAGGCACTTAATTATTGCTCATTTCCTCCCTCCTTGTCACGAATTATATACATCTATGTTTATAGATAGATATGCATATGTATACAACCATATAAATGTCTAAATTTATGTTTATCTCTATCTTTACATGGAGATAGAGAAATAAAAATATAGATAGATATTTAGATGATAGATAGACAGAAAGATACAGATTGATTTCATCACATACCTAAGGGCAATAAGAAACGTGTCTTTATGGAACATTTGGAAATCTCAACTTGTACTGCTGAGGATAAGCATAAGAGTACCAGGAACATAAGTGCAATACCGAGAAGACCAAAATGAAATAGCTACCATATAGGTACCAATATCTGTGGCAGAAAATGAACAGGTGGAAGGATATTATGAAGACCTTGACCAGATCCTTTCTCCAAATGCAGTGCACATACAATTGCTGTTTGATTGGTGGCTTCAGTGTGAAGGTTGACATGGAAGAAGATGGCAAGAAATAAGAGGCCACAGGTTCGTTTATTCCAGATTAGTACCAGATTTATATATCATGAACATTATAATAAAAAAGAGAGCCAGCAGTGAAGGTTGCAGTGAGCTGTGTACAGCATCACAAAAAAAAAAAAAGGAATTGAAATGTATCCTTCCCCTCTTTTTCTTCCTTTTCCTCTCTCCTTCCCTCCCTCCCTCTAAACAGCCAGTTACTGAGTTGGGAATCATTTTAGAAACAGATATCTCTGTGTTTTCTTATCATTGGCTGGTTAAGTCAAAGGTCAAAATCACTGCTAAATAATTGGGGAGAAAATAATATTCCATATGATTATAGAACTATTTTTTGAATAAAAGTGTTTTATTATTTTCCAGTTATATGTAGAGATAGTTTTCAACATTTGTTTTTATAATGTTTCCAATTTCAAATTTTTCTCCCTCACTCCCCGCCCTCCCCTAAGACAGCAGATAATCTGAGATAGGTTATATACATATGTGTGTGTGTGTGTGTGTGTGTGTGTGTATATATATATATATATATATATATATATATATATATATATATATATATATATATATATATAAATAAAATAACATCAAACATATTTCTGCATTAGTCATGTTATAAGAGAAGAATCAGAGCAAAAAGGAAAAACCTCAAAAAAGAAAAATAATAGCACCAAAACCAAAAGAAATAGTATGGTTCAATCAGCATCCATACTCCACAGTTCTTTTTTTTTCCTGTATTTGGAGATCCTTTTCCATTATGAGTCCTTTGGAACTTTCTTGTACCATTGTATTGGTGAGAAGAATCTAGTCTATCACAGTTGATCAACACATAATGTTGATGATACTGTGTACAATGTTCTTCTGGTTCTGCTCATCTCACTCATCATCAGTTCATGCAAGTCCTTCCAGGTTTCTCTTAACTCCTGCTCATCGTTTCTTACAGCACAATAGAATTCTATTACATTCATATACCACAACTTGTTCAGCTATTCCCCAGTTGATGGGCAGCCCCTTACTTTCCAATTCTTTGCCAACACAAAAAGAACAGCTGATTCTAGAACTTTTAACCCAGTCTGTATACATGAGCTGAATTGCTGAAAAGGGAGAAATGTGGCTTAAGGGAAGCCAGTGAAATCAGTAGGCAGAGTTGAGGAGGGAGAGCATCCCAGTACTGGAAACAATCAGAGAAAATGCCTGGAGATGAGAGATGGAATATCTTGCTCATGAGACAGCCAGGAGGACAGTGTGACTGGATAGAAGAATACATGGTAGGCAGTAAAGTATAAGAAGATCAGAAAATTAGAAAGGGACTAGATTAGGAAGGGCTTTGAATTCCAAACAGCATTTTGTATTTGATCCTGGAGGCAATAGAGAGTCACTGGAGTTTATTGACTTGAGGGAGAGAGGTGACATGATTGAACCTTCGCTTTAGGAGCTGAATGGAGGATGGATTGGAAAGAGGAGAGACTTGAGGAAGGCAGACCCACCAGCAGGCTGTTGCAATAGCCCAGCCATGAGGTGATTTGAGGTGTCAGAGGAGAGAAGGGGGTATGTTCAAGAAATGCTGCAAAGGTGAAATTGACAGCCCTTGACAACAGAGTAGATTTGGGGGATGAGAGATAGTGAGGAGTCCAGGATGACACTTGGGTTGGCAAGCTTGGGGACTGGCAGCATGGTGTTGCCCTCTATAGTAATAGGGAAGGTAGGAGATTTCGAGAGAAAGATAATGAATTCAGTTTTGTACATGTTGGCTTTAAGATGTCTACTGGTCATCCAGTCTGAAATGTCGGAAAGGCAGTTGGAGACAGAAGATTGGAGGTCAGGACAATGTTTGGGGCATGATGGGTAGCTTTGAGAATCACTGACATAGAGATGAGTAATGAATGTGACATGTTATCTTAGAGAGTTGTAAAATGTTAAATGATTTGCCTGGGGTTAATTGTGTAGGCAGTATGTGTTAGACACATGATTACTCCAGAGTTAGCCTTCTATCCACTACCTGACACTGACTTACCACAATGCCTTGTTAGTCAAAATTAATGAAATAAAAATAGAGAAAAGCAATATTAAGAGTAGGGGTAAAAGACCCTTGGGAATTTTATCTGCAACTACCCTTATCTCAGGTGGGGCTTTCACATTTGGTTAGCAAAGCTTTGTAGAGTCAAAGCCTACATAATCACTGGGATGAGTTTATCTATGGATGTTAAGTAGATAGTTTTAAAACATTTGTCTATCAGTAATGAAGAGGAAGTCAATTCCAGATGAGAAATTCATTGCTGATAGACAAATGCTTTAAAACTATCAATGTAGGCTGGGGACAGAAATGGCAAACCACTCCAGTGTCTTTGCTAAGAAAACCCCCAAATTCACAGAATCAGACATGACCAAAATAACTGAACAATAACAACAGGATGGTCCCTTTCCTGGCAGGAAATGCATATGGTAAATTTCAAAACCATAAATAAATAAGAAGAGACAGTCAGATTTTTAAAAATGATTCCCGCCACCTTCCAATCCTAAAGAAACTAGAGAGTTGATTGCAATAGAGGGAGACCTGAAAATGGGCTGGGATTTCGATCTTTATACCAGATAAGCCATCTTGACTGTTCTGTGCCTTGGTTCTCCATGAATAATCGATTGCCAGGAACACAAGTATTATTGAACTTGAGTGGCCTAAAATAATAAAATGCATGAAAAGGTATCTAGGAAAAGTTTAACATAGTTCAGAAATGTTACTGTCTGCTCTAGGCGTGGGTGACTTTGTCAAAGTGTTTCGCCCACTTCCAAATTTCCACTTGTTAAAACCTAAGGCCTTATTTGGCTGTCATTTAAGAGCACAGTGTTTTTCAGACAAGTGCCTAGCAGCTAATTTTAACAAGATTATGCGAAATAGGAAAAACAAGGCTGCTGTTAGAGTTTATTGGAAGCAGTTTCACTCCATTGGTTGCAGGATTATCATGAAAATGACCAATCTGTGTTATCTTCACAACTTCTCTATTTAAATTTTCTACAGTGGTGATTCATTACTCTGGTTTTACCATACCCCAGGGTGTTGCAAATCACTGTGCAGGGAAAGAGATGTCTCATAATTCTCAAATCTAAATAAATTTTAATTAAATATGATAAACATCATTGGAGGTTGAAGGGTGGGTAGATTATCATGAAACCAAACCAAGAGTGACAGGTTGAGTGACTTTAAGAAGTTTGGCAGTCACTGTCCTGAATGAATGTTCAAGATGCCAAAGGCAATGTGACATTTGCAGAATGACTCTCTTCTAGGTTACTTCAGGCTGTTTGTATAGAGTATCAAGGCAATATAACTAGGTCTTAGCACCAAAGGTGAACTCCAACATTTCTTTCTACACTTTGATTAGAGTTGGGAGAGTAGATACAGCCAGTCTTTCAAAACATGTCTAGGATGATATTTGCAATGTAATGTATCAGAAAGTCTGTGAGTGATTAGGCAGGTAGGGTTCATGGAGGTAGTAGTCTTGTTAGTTATTCCTTTATTTTTGTTCTGCATGCACCTGGCTGCCAAGAGGCAGTCAGGAGGTCATGATGCCTGTGTTTCTTGGGTGGGTCTGTAGTCAGGTTCTGAACAATGATAAGATATGTCGCAGAGTCAGCCTCGGGATGAGCATCTGATGCTCAACAGCCAAGATTATTCTAACATCTCTAGAGAAGGATGTGCTCAGAAAGAGAAACCAAGACATGACACAAGCTTATCACTGTCTTAATAAAAAAAATAATTAAGAGCATTTTGTTCCATTTTACCTTAGTTTTCTCTTATTTTGTCAATCTTTACAGAAATTAATTTCAAATTAACAACAACCATATAAAGGAAAACCTTTATTAAAAAAGGTTATTATAATATAATATACACATACTATATTATATTAACTATCCAATGTAACAATTGTGACAAATAATAGTATATGTAACTTTTTGCTCTTATCATTTACAGAAAAGAAATGTATTAACATAAACTTTCTGAAACCAACATTAGTCATTATGTTTGACATGTTGTCTTATAGTGTTGCCTTTCCTTTATAAAATATATTTATTTAATATTTTATTTTGCCCAATTACATTTTTATTATATATATTGTGTGTGTGTGTGGGGGGCAATGAGGGTTGAGTGACTTGTCCAGGGTCACACAGCTAGTAAGTGAAGTAAGTGCCAAGTATCTGAGGCTGAATTTGAACTCAGGTACTCCTGACTCCAGGGCCGGTGCTCTATCCATCCCAATTATATTTTAAAACAATTTATAACATTCATTAAAAAAAAAATTGAGTTTCAAATTCTCTCTCTCCCCTCTCAATCAATGAGAAGGTGAGCAATTTGATTAAAGTTATACATGTGAAATCATGAAAAACATATTTAAATATGTCATGTTGTGAGAGAAAAAACAAGAAAGTTTTAAAAAGTATGCTTCAATCTGCATTTAGACTCCATCAGTTCTTTCTCTGGAGGTGAATAACATTTTTCATTATAAGTCCTTTGAAATTGTTTTAGATCATTATATTGCTAAGGATAATCAAACCATTCATAGTTGATCATTATATAGTATTACTATTATCATGTACCATGTTCTCCTGGTTCTGCTTACTTCACTTTGCATCAGTTCATGTGAGTCTTTCCAGATTTTTCTGAAATCATCCTACTGGTCCGTTCTTCCTTCCTTCCTTCCTTTCTTTCTGCAGGGCAAAGAGGGTTAAGTGAGTTGCTCGGGGTCACACAACTGACTAGTGTCAGGTGTCTGAGGTCGTATTTGAACTCAGGTCCTCCTGAATCCAGGGCTGGTGCTTTATCTACTGCACCACCTAGCTGCTCCCTGCTGGTCACTTCTTAGAGCACAAAAGAATTCTATCACAATTATATATCACATCCCAATTGATGGGCATCCCTTCACTTTCTAGTTCTTTGAGACAACAAAAAGAGCTGAGTGTTGCCTTTCCTAAGTTAAATTATTTGAAGCCATCATGTATATTATTCTTTTGCATCTATTTCTTTTTTCTGTATGAGTCTTCTTTCCCAAGCTTGTCTGAACCCTTCATAGTTATCATTTACTAGGGCACTGTGATATTATATTCCTGTACAAGAATTTGTTTATATATTTTCTAATCAACGAGCACAAAATTTGTTTGTAGTGTTTTGCTCCTGGGCATACTCGAGTCCCAAATGGGTCTCTTCTGAAGGGCAGCATGGTTTGTTGTGTCCAGTATGAGCCAGGTTAGAAAGACCTGGATTCGTTTCCTACACTTGATACATATTGGCTTTGTGATCTGGGCAAGTGACTTAGGTTCTCGATTCCATAGCCTAATCTACAAGACTATAAATCAACCAGTAGATAGAACACACCTATACTTACTTCATTGGAGGTTCTCTATAGCAATGAAAACATTGCTGTTCAATTATTTTTCAGGTGTGTCCAACTCTTCATGGCCCCATTTGGGCTTTTCTTGGCAAAGATACTGGGTGGTTTGCCATTTCCTTCTGCAGCTCACTTGATAGATGAGGAATTGGAGGTAAACAGGGTTAAGTGACTTGCTCAGGATCCCACAACTAGGAAGTGTCTGAGCCTAGATTTGAACTCAGGAAGATGAGTCTTCCTAACTCTACGCACTCTATCTACTTCATCACTGAGCTAAATTGAAAGCATAGATCTGGTAAAAACAAACAAACAAACGAACCAAAAAACCCCCCAAACCAAAAAAAACCCAAATGGCCTGGGGCAGCTAGGTGGCATTGGATAAAGCACTGGCCCTGGATTCAGGAGGACCTGAGTTCAAATCCAGTCTTAGCCATTTGACATTTACTAGCTGTGTGACTCTGGGCAAGTCACTTAACCCTCATTGCCCCACAAATGAATAAATGAATGAATGAATGAAAAAAAATCAAATAAATAAATAGGTAAATGGATGAATGAATAAATGAATAAATAAATAGATAGATGAATGAATGAATGGATACAATGATAGATAGATAGAAAGATAGACAAACAAAGAAATAGAGACAAATGGTACTTCCATCTAAACTTAGATGCTTAAAATGAACAATACACCCAGGTCCTTACAATATCCAAGTGAAAAACTTCGTGGGAAGAGCTTATGAAATATTCAGGAATGCCTCACTTGCTAAAACTTTATGGGTGGGTTATTTAGAATTAATTTATGTCTCAGAAGGGCAATAAAGATTAAATTCAATTCAATTTTAATAAAAACATTAAATGAATGCCTACTGTATGTAAGGCACTATGATCAACATCTGGGGATACAAAATATATACAGAATAAGTACAGAGTAATATTGTTAGAGGGGAAACTCCAGTGGTGATGGGATATGACCAGGCCTTCTAAGAAGAGGCATCTGAGTTGTACTTCGAAAGAAGCTAGGACTTCTTTGATGTGGAGGTGAGGGGGAAAGGTATGCAAGGTATGGAGGAAAGCCTCTGTAAAGGTACAGAGAGTGGAATGTGAGACGGCATGCAAGGGCAGTAATTAGAAGTCCAGTTTGGGTGAAGCATAGAGTATGTGAGAGGGAGTTATATGTTATCCATCTAAGGTGGGTTGGGAACACATTATAAAGGGCTTTAAATACCAGACAGACAGAAACATTTGGCGGGGGGGGGGCTGTTTTTCCTGGAAGGAATAGAAAGCCATTGATTTTCCCTAAACAAGAGATCAATGGGTGGTGCAGTGGATAAAACACCAGCCCTGGGTGTAGGAGGACCTGAGTTCACAATCTGACCTTAGACATTTGACACATACTAGCTGTGTGACCCTGGGCAAGTCACTTAACCCTCATTTCCCCAAAAACCAAAAAACAACAACAACAACAGAGAGAGAGAGAGAGAGAGAGAGAGAGAGAGAGAGAGAGAGAGAGAGAGAGACAGAGACAGAGACAGAGACAGAGACAGAGACAGAGACAGTGACAGAGAATGAGAACGACATGGAGACTTGCACTTTAAGAATGTAAATCTGGTTGTTAGGTACCCTGCTAGGTGGCACAGTGGATAGAGTGCCAGGCTTCAAGTGAGAAAGACTCCTTCTTGAGTTCAAATCTGGCCTCAGATACTTAATAGCTATATGACCCTGGCTAGTAACTTAACCCTGTTTGCCTCAGTTTCCTCATCTGTCAAATGAGCTGGGGAAAGAAATTACAAACCACTCTAGTACTCTGCCAACCAAACCTCAAATGGGGTCACGGAGAGTTGGACATGACTGAAAAACTACTGAACAACAGCAGTAAGACCCTTTTCAGAGCTGCTCATCCATCTCTGGTGTCCACCTTTCACACAGCTTTCTTTGGTGCCTCCAGGAAGCTGTAGCATGCATAGTGGCCACACCCTAGTAAATAGACAGGCTAACCCAGGGGAAGGGTAATTGACAGGCCTCAAACTTGTTAGTACATTAGGGGGATGTCTACTTCCAGCATGTGGACTCTCCCCTCGCCCCCCCCCCTAGAGGGTGGGGAGTTGGTGGAGGGTTGGGGGGGGCAATCCTCAGAAGAAAAACAATTTTTTCCAAAGACCATAAAGGCAGCTGAAGTAGATGCTATGGAAAAGCTTGACCAGACATCAAAGACACCAAGGTCATTTAGTGCATTCCAGGCCATTGCCAGTTGTTCTGACTTTTGTCCTGCCACTGAACTTTGATTACTCTGGAAGAGAAAGTGAAGCTGATGACTTTGTGTAACTTTGACCATGAGTCAAGACATTGCCTGTGATGTCGTAGGTCCTCTTCAAGAAGGAAGGGCAAACAACAAGAACACTCGTCATATACCCACGGGAAGCCACAACTGTTCTATTCTGTCAGTTCCACCATGCTGGCTTTTTCCCTTGCATATTTTTCCCTCAGTTGTCATTTTTGAATTTCCCTTTTGAGCCTGATGTAGTTTTCATGGCTCTCACAGTGTTATTTGCCACCTACAACTTGTTCTTCCTCACTCCTATACATACTATTCTCAGTTGGGAATGCACACTCTCACCCCCACCAATTGTTTTTGCTTTCCTCACTAACTGCACAAGGCTTCCTTTTTATTCCTCTGCATTGCCTGGCCACTTAGGTACTTGGCATATTCGCATAGTGCTTTACATTTGTTCATATTTTCTTCCTAACCCATCTTTTTTCCCATATATTTATTGGTCTCTTCTATCAGGGTGTGAGCATTTTCAGGGAGTGGTGGTGGTGAGCAAGATATGTCTACTAATTTGTTTTTGTTGTTTGTTGTTCAGTCATTTCAGTTGTTTCTAACTCTCTGTGACTCCATTTGTGGTTTTCTTGGCAGAAATACTGGAGTGGTTTGCCATTTCCTTTTCCAACTCATTTTATAGATGAACAAACTGAGACAAACAGGATAAAGGGACTTGCCCAGGGTCACACAGCGAGGGAAGTGTGTAAGGCCAGATTTGAGATTTTTGGGGGGTTTTGTGCGTGTGTTTTTTGTTGGGGGGCATGAGGCAATTGGGGTTAAGTGACTTGCCCAGGGTCACACAGCTAGTAAGTGTCAAGTGTCTGAGGCCGAATTTGAACTCAGGTCCTCCTGAATCCAGGGTCGGTGCTCTATCCACTGCACCACTCTGTTATAGTACTTACTTTACCCAAATTCTTGAAGCACTGAAAATAAAATAGATTTTGATATGTACATTATTTAGAGAGCTTGTTTTTGAGAAATCCAGCACTGGTTTCCTTTCCTTTAGCTTTTCCTAAGAGACGTTATTCATCCAAATAATCACATCAGAACCTGTTTTGTTCCTCGGGGTTTTGTATATTGGATTGTCAAAAGGTGGGTGCACCAGGATCCCTGTATTGTCAATGTTCCATCAGCTCCCTCTCACTAAAGTTTCTTTTTCTTTTCTTTTCTTTTTTTTTTTTTTTGAGGGAACTGGGGTTAAGTGACTTCCCCAGGGTCACACAGCTAGTAAGTGTCAAGTGTCTGAGGCCGGATTTGAGGTACTCCTGACTCCAGGGCCGGTGCTCTATCCACTGCACCACCTAGCTGCCCCCCACTAAAGTTTAATTAACATTGACTCCTCCTGTTAGCAAAGACTCCCTGTATCCTATTATTATAATTACTCTTAGAGTGAAAGAATGATTGGTCTTTTGCAAAGCTTTAATGGTGAACACTTGGATGAAAAGAAAAGAGGGTGAGTAGTGGATATATTCAGAATTAGGAAGCTTTGCACTCAATCCTGGTAACTGTGCTTACATTTTATTTAGTGATCCTTGGCAAATCATTCAACATCTCTGATCTTCAGCTTCCTATCAAACTTGTAAAACAGAGGAAACAGCTTTCAAGTTCTGTCTCACCTGCTTATTAGCTATTGGCCTGGGCAAATCATTTAACCTAGTTTAGCCTCAGTGCCCCCATCTGTAAAGTGGGCATAAAGTAGCACCTACCTCACAGGTTTTTTCTGAGTTATCAAATGTTTGTCAAGTTTGCTTTGCAAACCTCAAAGCACCATACAATTGTTAGCTATTTAAAATAATTCACAGGGTTGTTGTACTAAATTAAATAATGTACGCAAACTTTGAAGTATATATACATGAACATTTTTGTGTGCCTATATTTATGTATGGATATATACATGTAACTTCAAATGCTCATTATCAGCTATATTAAATGAAAAAATGTATCAACTTATTCTACTACTGTAGGGTGATTGGGTAAATTCGTAGTGGGGTTTTTTAAAAAGTTTTTAAATGTGGTAAAATGCCTTTCTTTAACACTGGAATAAATCTGTGATTTTATCCATATGAATACTCCCTCTGTACACTTAGCATTTCATCTGTAGTCTCATCCTGTTCAATTCTTGTCCATAACCTTCCACAAATCCTTCACAAGGGCTCCACCCAACATTCTAGGGGCAAATTCCCCTAGGTCTCTTGACACTTTGCAGTGTCTGGATTATTACTAGCATTCCAAAGGAACATCTCTCTCCCAAAATTTCAGTTTGCTTTTTCACTGCTGCATTTGGTTTAAAGTATCAAAACCAGATCATAAGACAGGTGATGATTCTTATCACTAATCAGCTTGAATTGTTATAGCATATTTTTGCCAGCAGGAAAATTCATAGATTAGGAATACTTTCCTTCTCCTAAAGTGCCTGAAGCTAAATTGGGGAAAAATATGAAAGGAGAGATAAAGGAATATTAAGAGGGGGTTCCTTGTGCCTCCTTCATCACTGAAGAAAGTAACCACTAAATAGATTTATTGTGACTTTAAAAAAATTGATGAATAAACCATGTAACCAGGAATAGCAGTTTTATCATCCCTATAAAATCAGCTCATAAAAACACTCATCACCCCTGGACAGTTTTTCCTCTTAATGCAAAAGGGTAATAGAAACCATTTGGCAGGGGGCACAATCAGGCAGGTTATAGAAGCCTGTATATAACCTGTACTGTGTCTTCTCAGTCTCATTTTAAAATGCTATTTGTTCTCTCTATCCAGGGAAGGAGAAACAGCCCTTTCTAATCTTCTGGGATTTGTTGCAAGGTGACTAGAAGCAAGGCAGGGAAATATTTGCCTTTTCTGGGGCAGTGCTTGTTTATTCTTCCCTCGTGCGTGTGTGTGTTTTGTTTGGTTTTTTAAAGACCTGGGGACTGGTGGTCTTCTTTTATGAACTTGAGGTGTAGAAAGAGGAAGAGATCTTGGCGAAAAGGAAGGTCAAGTTCAAAGTTTCTCTTTCCTCTGGGCTCAGGAATAAGAATAAAGCAAGGAGAGGCAGACAAACGAACAGGCATCTGATGATTAAGCCCTCCCTCCCCCAGTACTTTTTATGTACATAAGTAGAAGTCACTCAAGCAGCTGCAGCACATTAGTTCCAATAGTTTAACCGGCAGCAGCTTTGTAGCTCTGACCAAAGCTGTGCTAACATAGTCACTTCCTTCCATGTTCATTTGCCTTCATAGCTAGCAAGTGATCTTTGGCAAGGAGACGGTGAGAGGGAGGTGTGGTAACGTTTAACAGGCTTCCGTGGTGCAGCAGTTAGCTTACTTGCCTTTACCGAGATCGCCGTCAGTCTCAGAGAAGAGACTGAGGCCAGCAGCCCGTCAGAATAACCTGTAGCCAACTACAGCAGCTGTGGACCTTTGTGTGGACAGGATTTGGTGAAGAGCACTGGGGCAAAGGGGGAGCCCCGCCGGGCACCGGAGCTTGCTCCTGGGGCTGCAGCCGCCTCTGCCGCTGCCTGTTGCGCAAAATTGACCAGAGGAGATGGCTCAGCAGACCTCAAGCCCAGACACCCTAACTGTACCTGAAGTGGATAATCCGCATTGTGCAAATCCGTGGCTGAATGAGGATCTCGTGAAGTCCCTCCGGGAAAACCTGTTGCAGCAGGAAAAGTCCAAGGTGTCCAGGAAGTCAGTGTCTCCCAAGCTGTCTCCAGTGATTTCTCCCAGGAATTCTCCCAGGCTCTTACGCAGGATGCTTCTGAATAGCAACATACCCAAACAACGGCGTTTCACAGTGGCACATACGTGGTAAGGGTTGCGTCGATTATGAGGAAGTGCTCCTGGGCAAGGCGCTCATGGCTCTCCCGCTCTTTGTTCTTTACTCCTTTTACGTGTGTGTGTGTGTGTGTGTATGTGTGCTCTGTATCATCATCATTCCTAACTAGTGAATTATCAAGAGGCAGTGTCTATTTTAATAAATTTAAATCAAAACAAACACACAAAAATCACACAGGTGTCTAAGTCAGGGTAGGAATCCCTGGGACGGTTACTCTGGATGGTTAAGGGTGGGTAATTCTTTGAAAGTTCATTTCCTTTTGCAAGTTTCTACAAGAACATTTTATCCCAAAAGCCAAATAAGAATGCAGTTTCTCTTACGCAGGCAGTGGCTTTTCTTTGATTTCTTCCATACATTTCACAAGCCTTGCCCTGCAGCATCTTGAGCAAAAAACAAAAAGGACCGGGAAAGGGAAAAAGAAACACACACACACACACACACACACGCACGCTATTTGAAATCCGTACCATTTGCTCACTGAGCGATCAGGTAGAGGTGGATTGGTGTGCTGTGGATGTGTATGTATACATATGTCATCAGGGATTCAATGCAAAACCACACAGTAGCTGAACTAGATTTTTAGCATAGCAGAGTCTCAGTGAAGTAAGCATTGACCTACTCAAATGAATAAAATTTTCTTTTGGGAACTGGGATTGTGGACAAATAAAAGGATCTTGTCAAAAGGGAAGGTCAAAATTTATCCCCTGGAATTAGCAAAACAACAACAACAAAAGGCAAGGAGAACCAGACAAAATGAACAGGCATCTGAGGATTAAGGTATTATGTTTGGGAAGTTGTGGTCTAATTAAGGTAATTAACAGGATTGGGTCCTGGGATATTATACCTTTTCAACTTTTCCTATAAGAATATGACTTTGAAACAAAAAATAGAATAAATCTGACCTGATCTTTGTATAGGTGTTAGTTACCTTTCAGAAATGCACATGCCTTGTGTATGTATGTACTGCATTTATAAGGCTAGGCAAGCATTCTTTGAAAATGGAAAACCTTGAATATCTCATTGATATTTTGAACTGATCTCTTGCATTCGGCCTTGCTTGTAAATTTAGAAGAAGAAAAGAAACAAACTAAACTCTGGTAATAGAAGAGGGTTTACACAGGAAGAAGGTCTTTGAGGAAAGGGAGTTCTTTGCTTTGATCATTAAGAAGTTCTAGTGTTGCATTACACCTAGCACTAAATTATACAGCTGTACCTTGGCATGTGTAATGCTTACCTTTAGATACATGGTATATAGAATTGATGTGAACCAAAAGATGATCAACACCCTTACAAAAAAAATTATATGAAAGACAATATCCAGCCTGCTGATGAGGAAAAGACTCAATTATTTTATTCATTTTCCTATAATAAAGTGAAACTGTATGATTACAAGGGATAAATAAAAAATAAACAAACCTGTAATCCATAACAAGAAATAATTACTTTAAAAATCCAGAGTAGGGATGTCATAATACAAGGCATCATATCAGAAATGTAGATCAGAAAAAGAATGTTTAATGCTATCAAAGAAGTAGACATAATGAGAGGGCCACTTTTGAATACTGTAGAGCCTTGGGGGGCATTCACTTTATCAATGAAATCTATAGTATATGGAACATTGTAAGTGCTTAATGCTTCAACCAATGAGAAGCCTTTATAATGTCATAGAAAAAGCACTGTTTGGACACAAAAGACATGAGTTGACAACCAAATTCTTCTATGTGACCTTGGTTGAGTCATTTAACTTCTCAGGGCCTCAGTTTCCTCATTTGCAAAATGAGTGTTTTAGAGCAGGCTCAATGATCTCCAAGGCCCTTTCTACCTCTAAATCCTATGATCCTTCTTCCATTTTGAGGGTAATTAAAAATATTACAATTTATTCATTTTTTCCCAAGAGGAAATGAAACTTAACGTTGGGTCCTCTCTGTCTAAGATATAATGTAGAAGATAAATTTGTCAGGAAAAGAAGAGATGCATGTTAAGGGAAAATAGGAATGAGAAGAATGGAGTGGAATTGAAAACCAGTGGTTATAAAGCAGAGAGGCCAGATTGAATTGAAGTGGAAATCGATTGGATTTTTAAACATTCAATTTCCAGTATCAGTCAGATGCTTCATGGAATGCATTTAAAAAAAAAAATTTACCTGGAGAAGAGTGGTGACCCTAATTAGTTTATTCGGTGCTTAGTTTTGGTTTGAGTTAAGCAACCTAGAGTTCACCTTAAGGTCATCTGAACTATCTAGACCCCTTGAGATGTAAGTTGGGCAGGAAATCTCATGAAAAACAGTCTTTCTCTTGAAATTCCTGGCACTTCCTTTTCTGGTCCTATTTGGAAAATCTCCAAGAACAGTGTTTCTTACCAATATTGCATTTAGGTGCCTCTAATCCCAGTTCAGAGAAAGTGAAAGATGGCATCAGAAATGGGAATGGGATGGGGGGATAGTGAGTGGAGAGGGAGAAAAAAATGATATTTCATCACCTCAGGAGTTCATTTCCCCATGGCATAAACATATCTAGTAAGAGAGAAGAAAAGTGTCTGACATTTTCCACTTTGGTTCATTGAATACCAAGTGGAATAATATTCTTCATAGGCATCAGTGGACTGAAGATCCCTCCATATATTTTTTTTTTTGCTATTCATGTTTCTGTATGAAATATTATGCAGAAAAATGTTGATTTATTTAAATTTCCACTTTCACATAGGGTGTGTGTGTGTGTGTGTGTGTGTAGCTTCTTTCTCATTCTTCTCCCACATTAATTCTTCATTTTAGTCAAGTTGTTTATCTTTGAGTAAAGCCACTTTGTGCTTTCCTGCCTTGGGCTCTTTCCCTGTTGCACTGTCTCCATGAGAAGGCCCTCTCTCACTAAAGCTCATTACTAGTTGAATTCTGACAAGTGGGATCATCAGATCATAGTTGAAGTCTGGAAAGGACATTTGGGGTCAATCTCTCATTTCATAACTGAGAAGATAGGCCCCTGCAGAGCTAAAGGCACTTTTTTTTTAAGCGAGGCAATTGGGGTTAAGTGACTTGCCCAGGGTCACACAGCTAGTAAGTGTTAAGTGTCTGAGGCCGGATTTGAACTCAGATACTCCTGACTCCAGAGCCGGTGCTCTATCCACTGCACCACCTAGCTGCCCCTAAAGGCACTTCTTAAAGGTCACAATGGCAGTAATTTGCAAAAGCAGGATTCAAACCCAGTTACTCTGATCCCAAATCCATTGCTTTTCCCACTGTACCACATGCTCAATCAATGTCCTTCAAGGCTTAGTTCATCTGCCAATTCTTCCAAGCAGCCTTTTGTTACTACCTTGGTTCTCTTCTCTCATTGCATTTACCCATAGGCTGAATTGTCTTGTCTTTGACTTCCATATTTCACCTTCCTATTAGATCTGAAACAGAAAAGACAAGGTCTAAAATGTACATACTTTCATATCCCTGCAGTGCCTAGCACAGTATCTTATATAAAACCATTGATCAAAAAAATATTTGTCGGATAAATGAATGAATGACTGAAGGGAACTTATTTCAGGACTATCTCTAAGATGAGATGGGAGGAAGCAAGCTAAAGGGTTTAGTTCTCACACCTCTTTCAATAGTAGTATTGAAAATCAGATTGAAATGAATAGCAAGGTCAAGTCTGCAGAGCTTTTCACAAATACTTTTTGAATCTATGCTGTACCTCAAGAATAGAACTATAAAATACGATTCATGGCACTACATAGAAATCCTAAACAGTGAATAGAACTGGATTTTTATGGGATATCCACTTTATCCACTGTGCCAGGAACATAAACCTCTCTTGCTGCAGTGTTGGTATTAGGATTAGGGATTCTTCCCCTCCCTTATGTCCCGCAATGGAATCCAAAACTTCTCTAGCTCTAGCTCTAAGCCACTGATGACATCTCCAGTAGCCTTCCAGATGGACATGAGTTAGAGAAGGGGCAGGAGAGAAAGCGTGGGAAGCCAAGGCTCAACAACAGTGTCAACCAGTGGTTTTCTAGACAGCATTACATAGAGAAATAGTTGGAAAATAGGCTTCTCCAAGATATCGGTGAGGTTTTTTGTTTTGTTTTTGTTTGCTTTAAAAAATATACTCCTTATGAAAAGATAAAGGCTTACATAGACATTAATAGGAGGTCTTAGAGTCCACAAGTTGTGAAATCCTCTGCATTTTCAAGGAACATCCAGACTTTTTTCATGTTTTGGGTATTTTTTCATAGGTGGGAACTTTGACAGGCAAACAAACTAAAAAGATGAATACAACTTTGCATTATTGGAATATGTTGCTGCTTTCTCTATGATAGGACAATAGAACTTTTATACAAATGCTGAGATTGCCAATTGTAGTTGAGCTGATGAACTACAGACCCGTGAAAGTTTACCCTAGTCTTTTGGTCACACAGGTGTGCTGATAGTAGCCGACCAATTGCTTCTCTAATAATTGCTACCAGAAGGAAAACATAGCCTGAATCTTGCTGTGGTCATAAATGAGTTGAATAGATATAATAACTAATTATTATATGCTTTTAGGATATTACTACACTTTGCAAAGATTCCCCACCTATCTTTTGATGTTATCATCTGTAACTAAATTTGATTATGTATCAAGTAATTAAATATTGCTACTGGGACATAAAAATATAAACTAATTTCTTAAACATAATTGTATTCAATACATTATATGCATAATTATGCATTTTACATTACCCAAACCAGATTTATATATGTTATAAATTGATTTATAAGAAAAGCAGCGGCAGCTAGGTGGCACAGTGGATAAAGCACCAACCTTGGATTCAGGAGGACCTGAGTTCAAATCTGGCCTCAGACACTTGACACTAGCTGTGTGACCCTGGGCAAGTCACTTAACCCTCATTGCCCTGCCCCCCAAAAAATAAAAGGAAAAGAAAAAAGCAAAAGAAAACCAAAAAATATTGAGCCAATATATAGAAAACCAGAGAGTTTTAGAACTATAAAAATGACATAATTAATCTTGTTAACTAAGCATAACACTAAGTTGTTTCATTGCTAAATGACTATAAATGACCTCTCAATTTTGGCACCCTAGAAGAAAGGTCTTATCACCCCACCCTAGTTATGGCCTTAAAATGGATTCCAAAAACAGTTCATGGCACTTCCCCTATACAACTTTTCTTTTATCATTCCTTTATCCTTCTCAAACCACTCCCAGAATGCACTACAACATCTCAAGGTTTCAGTGGCATGACTTGCAAGTCATCTCTCCAGCTATCATACCAAGTACACTGCTGTGACTCCCCAGTTCCTCCCAGTTATACTGATTCACTTCTGAATCTCAGCTGAATCTCACTCTCAGGACATACTCATATTGCAGTTCCTGACTGTCTCTCCATGTTCCCACCCTCAAAGTTCCCAGGATGACCTCCTGAACCATCAGTCTATATACATCAGCCCCAGCTCCACTTACTCATAATGATGCTATCTCCCTTAGAGGAATTACAGATGCTAAATTCCATTAGTGGTTGTTGAGATCCCAGAGCCATTAATTTAGAGCTGGAAGAAAGTTTCAAAATCATCTGGTATTGACCCTGAAGGAAACTGAGGGCCAAAAGTTTATGTGACTTATTCAAAGGTTACAATATCATGCTTATAGCTTTTTTTTTTTTTTTGTGGTGGTTAAGAAGTGGAAATCAAAGGGATGCCCATCCATTGGGGAATGGCTAAACAAGCTATGGTACATGATGGTGATGGAATATTACTGTGCTATAAGAAACTACAGGCTTCAGAAAGGCCTGGAAAGACTTGTATGAACTGATGTATAGTGAAGTGAGCAGAACCAGGAGAATGTTGTGCACAGTGACAGCAATACTGTTTGATGAAGAACTGTGAATGACTTAACTATTCTCAGCAATACAATGATCCAAGACAATCCCAAGCATGCTATTTTTCACTTTATTTCATTTTTTTCTTCTATTCAAGTTTTTTTTTTTTGTTGTTGTTGTTATTTTCAGGGCAATGAGGGTTAAGTGACTTGCCCAAGGTCACACAGCTAGTAAGTGTCAAGTGTCTGAGGCCGGATTTGAGGTACTCCTGACTCCAGGGCCGGTGCTTTATCCACTGCGCCACCTAGCTGCCCCTCGATTTTTTTTATATAAAATGACTAATATGGTAATATTTTACATAATTGCACATGTATAACCCATATCTGATTGCTTACCTCCTCAGGGAAGGGGGAGAGGAGGGAGAGAAAGAGGGACAAAATTTGGAACTCAAAACTATAAATAAAAATCTTTATTTTAAAAAATAACATGCTTAAGGTCACGGTAAATAATAATAATGACAACAATAACCAGCATTTATATAGAACTTTAAGGTTTGCAAAGCACTATCCATCCCTTTTCTCATTTAGTTTGCTTAATAATCCTATGATTTAGGTGGCATGGTAAATAGAGCATTGAGCCAGGAATCTGTAAGACCTAAATTCAAATCTGACTTCAGATAGTTCTTAGTTGTGTGACCCTGGTCAGCTCATTTAAACTGTATTTGCCTCAGTTTCATCTGTAAATTGAGAATAATAATAGCACCCATCTCTCAGGGTTGTTGTGAGGATCAAATGAGATAAAATCTGTCAGTGTTTAGCTTAGCACCTGGGCTTCCATAGGTGCTATATAAATGCTAGCTATCATCATCTTTATTGTTCAAAATGGCTATAATAATAGCATCTATCTCAAAACAATTAGCACAAGGCCTGGCATATAATAAGTGTTCACTATTATTATTAGATGCTATTGCCATCGGTATTTTACAGATGAGGAAACTGAGACTAAGAAAAGTTGTAACTTTGCCAGAATTATAGAACTGCCGAGTGTCTGGGGAAGGATTCAAAGTGAGATCTTCCTGATGCCAAGTCCACTCTCACTCCACTCTGACAACTACAATGCTGCTTAGGTAAATGAAGAAACAGTTTTCCTGAGAGGGCACATCTATAGCCCCCCTCTTTCCTTCTTAACTCCATAGCCTGCAATTCTCCTCCACCTCAGTCTCCACTTTGGACTTTCCTTCCTTCTTTTGAGGCCCAATTCAAGTGCCACCTGCTGTGCCCACTAACCTTACCTACACGCCATTTCGAAAGCAATTTTCTTTCTCCTTGACTTTTTGTTAGGTTTTGAATGAACCTCTTCTTTGCACCTATCGCGTTCTTTCCTGTATCATAGTTATTTGTGTTTCCCTGCTCCTACTTAATTTGATTGTAAACTCCTTAAGAATCTAGATTTGTCAAATCTATATTTGTATTGCTAGATAGTGATTGGTATGATTTCAACAAAGACCCAAATGAACAAATCTTTATTAATCTTTTTTTTTTTTTGGCGGAGCAATGAGGGTTAAGTGACTTGCCCAAGATCACACAGCTAGTAAGTGTCAAGTGTTTGACAATGGATTTGAACTGAGGTCCTCCTGAATCTTGGGCCAGTGAGTGCTTTATCCACTGTGCCACTTAGCTGCCCCAAATCTTTATTAATCAATATGCTTTGTATATACTGTGACTTAGAATGTTTAGAAATAATAAGACAAAAAGTGAAGAATTATCATTGGGGAAAATGACTAAGAAATTTAATTTACCATGATATCTTGCATGACCTTTGTTTTAAGGCAGAAGCAGAGGTAGCAAAGTCTCTGGTTTTATTACTGTGTACTTGTCAAGGAATATATAGGCTGTTTCTTAATCACCTGCTCAGTGTTGGACACTTGTGAATTCAAGACAGACCAAATCTCAAACTTCAAATTTATTTAAAATAGTCATTTTAAGAAATATAAATGTTATGATTGCACATGTATAATCTATATCAGATTGCTTGCCATCTTGAGGGGAGAGGAGGAAAGGAGGGAGAAAAAATTGGAACTCAAAATCTTGTAATAAAAATTAATGTTGAAAATTGTCTTTACATGTAATTGGAAAAAATAATTCTATTTACATAAAAATAAATATGTTGGGTAAAATTCCTTTTTTTTTTTTTAGTGAGGCAATTGGGGTTAAGTGACTTGCCCAAGGTCACACAGCTAGTAAGTGTTAAGTGTCTGATTTGAACTCAGGTACTTCTGAATCCAGGGCCGGTGCTCTATTCACTGCGCCATCTAGCTGCCCCAAAATTCCTTTTAAAGAAGGCATTGAGTTTGAGAACTTCTTTACTCTTTTGATATGTTTTAATTGAAAGGAAGCCACTGTAGTTACTCCTCAACCATTTCTTTTAAGATGAAGCATTTTTTAATTGCCAAACAAGTCAAAATAAAGTCATTTAATTGCCAAATGATTTCAAAATATTTTGGAATCCTTCATTAAAAAAATTCATACACTTCACCAAAGCACTTTTCCAATGCCTTAGCATGATGGGATGGTATCCCAGGTTCTCAAAGATTATTCCAAGAGAGCTCAGGCTCTGACAGGTATTGGAAAGACATAAAATGATCTTAGCTTTAGAATCTCAGAAACTCTCTCATTTTACAGATGAGGTAACTGAGGCCTAGGGAGATAGAATGACTTATAAAGTCGACAAAAGTAGTGACAACAACAGTAGTTGAACTCAAGTTTTTCCTGCTTCTGCAGCTGGAAATGCCAGGCAGTCTCTCTGTTCATAAACAATTTAGAGGGCAGCTAGGTGGCACAGTGGATAAAGCACTGGCTCTGGATTCAGGTGGACCTGAGTTCAAATCCGGCCTCAGACACTTGACACTTATAGCTATGTGACCCTGGGCAAGTCACTTAACCCTCATTGTCTCCCCCCCCCCCAAATTTAACATTCACAGTATAAGAAAATCTACTCTTTAAATTTACAAAGTGATAACTGCACTCAACACATTTAAGATAAGGAATTTAAAAAACACACCTACCCACTGCCAAACTAAAATCAAGGGGGAGTTATGGGTGGATATTAATTTAGATAGGGGGAAATAGAGGGATTAGAAAGTGTGAGGTTCTCAGGCAGAGCTAGCTACTCAGTTACTCATTTGAGCCTCAGATGGCTATAGAGGATGGGAACAAAGAGTACAAGAAAGACACTTTGATATCATTCACTATAATATAGCTTGTACATGGCTGCTAAGAGTATGAGTGGAAAAGATTCAGATCCACTTATTTTTTTTTCTGATAAAAGTATTTTATTTTTTTCCAGTTACATGTAAAGATAGTTCTCAACATTTGTTTATACAAGTTTTCCAATTTCAGATTTTTCTCCCTCCCTCCCCCCTCCCCTAGACAGCAGGTAATCTGATATAGGATATATATATATATATATATAGTGTGTGTGTGTGTATAAAGTAACATTAAACATATTTCTGCATTAGTCATGTTATAAGAGAAAAATCAGAGCAATGAGGAAAAACCTCAAAATAGAAAAACGACAGCACCAAAACCAAAATAAATAGTATGGTTCAATCAGCATCTATACTCCACAGTTCCTTTTTTTCCTGGATTTGGAGATCCTCTTCCATCCTGAGTCCCCTGGACCTCTCCTGTATCATTGCATTGGTGAGAAGAATCTAGTCCATGACAGAAGATCAACACACAATGTTGATGATACTGTGTACAATATTCTTCTGGTTCTGCTCATCTCACTCATCATCAGCCCATGCAAGACCCTCCAGGTTTCTCTGAACTCCTCCTGCTCATTATTTCTTACAGCACAATAGTATTCCATTACATTAATATACCACAACTTGTCCAGCTATTCCCCAATTGATGGGCATCCCCTCAACTTCCAATTCCTTGTCACCACATAAAGAACAGCTACAAATATTTTTGTACACGTGGGTCCTTTTCCCTTTTCCATGATCTCTTTGGGAAAAAGACCCAAAAGTGGTATTGCTGGGTCAAAGGGTATGCACAGCTTTATAGCCCTTTGGGCATAATTCCAAATTGCTCTCCAGAATGGTTGGCAGATCCACTTATTTTTTAAAATCACTTATTTTTAATAATTTAATAAGTTTAATCACTTATTTTTTTAAAAAATGAAATAAAGTCTTAAGAAAAACAAAAACTAATCACAGTTAGAAGCATAGAATGAGAAAAGTCATTGATACTGTTCTAGCTAGTTGGTTCCCATTTAGTGTAACCCAAGGAGTTCAAAATAATAGGGTAAGAGGTTCACACAAAAAATTCTTCAGTGGTGCTTTAAGCAGTAAATAATTGCAGAATAGTATTTAATTTACCCTTAGGGTTCACAGCACTTCTTGTTGTTGTTGAAAGGGGTCTCTGGGGGGATATAAAGAACCACTAATATGGTCTATCCCCTCATTTTATACTATGAGCAAACCCAAGACCCAGAGAAGTTCACTCTAGTCATTTACAAAGATCAAGTAACTTTAGCTTCTTATTCTTCCTGTTTGACCATCCTGGGAGTGTGGATTTTGTTCCATTGGCCTGGAAATCTCTCAAGATGCACTTGATGGAAAAAGTACCCTTTGTGTTGGAGAATGAGTAGGTGAGATTATTAGCTATTCCTGAAGAGATGCTGAAGCCCAAATGAATAAGAGATGCTATTGATTATGAAGGCCCTTCCAATGGTGTAGATCACAACACAACCATATCCACTCGTCCTGTATGAATTTTGTCCATCTACTCCTGAGTTTTCAACACTGGAGAAAGCCTTCCCTTTCTTCTGCTATTTCAAAGGTGCCAGTAGAACAACCTCACTGTCCATTTGTCCTCCTTCACCCATAAATGAGACCAGCATATTTTCCCCTCATATTCTACTTTCATGGCACCCTTTCCTTGAGTTCTTCAGTTTTCCACTGGTTCTGTGTTGTAGTCTTTGCACACCTGCCGTGAGCTTGTCCATTGCCCTCTGTATGATAATTCATGTAACATTTTCCAAAGATAATTGTATTCCATGTCTCAGCATTGGTAGAATGTGATAATAAAATCACCTTTTTTCCACAGGAAAATTGGGGTCATTTAGAGCTGGAAGAGACTTTCAAGGTCATTTAGTACTCTCTTTGTTCTAGATTAGGAAACTGAGGCTCAGCTCAGCAAGGTGATGCGATTTGTCCAAGTTTGCACAGATGGAAAGTTTAAGAATTGGTATCAAAATCCAGATCCTGTGGTTTCAAATTCAGAGCTTTCACCCTGTCATTTTGCTGCTTTTCCTAAACTTTCTTCATGGTTCTTAAGACCTGCTTTATTTATACTACAAGCTTGTTTTTTTGTTTGTTTGTTTTTTGGTTTTTTTTAGTGAGGCAATTGGAGTTAAGTGACTTACCCAGGGTCACACAGCTAGTAAGTGTTAAGTGTCTGAGGCCGGATTTGAACTCAGGTACTCCTGACTCCAGGGCTGGTGCTTTATCCACTGTGCCACCTAGCTGTCCCCAAGCTTGTTTTTTTTGTTGTTGTTGTTTTGTTTTGTTTTGTTTTGCAGGGCAATGGGGGTCAAGTGACTTGCCCAGGGTCACACAGCTAGTAAGTGTCAAGTGTCTGAGGCCGGATTTGAACTCAGGTACTCCTGAATTCAGGGCCGGTGCTTTATCCACTGCGCCACCTAGCTGCTCCCCCAAGCTTGTTTTTAAAGGACCAAATGACATAGTGTGGATACTGATACATCTGGTGAGATAATATCTGTAAAGCATTTAGCACAGGACCTGGAACATAGTAGGTGCTTAATAAATGTTTCTTTCCTTCCTTCCTACTTTGTACTATACAGACTTTAGGTATTTCCTTTCTTCTTATTCTGCTATTTGACTGTGGGATAATAATACTAATGATTTCTTAGATTTGCAGGACATTTTGCTTCTCATCTAGCCGGGTGGGAACAGCTGCTTCCAATAGAAGCACTGAACTTCCCTTTCTTTCACCCTCCCAACAACCACCATCTCAGAACTCATCCAGGCTCATAAGGGGCACCAACAGTGTCTTTGCCAAGAAAATCCCAAATGGGGTCACAAATAATTGGACATAACTAAAAAGACCCAACAAGAAAAAAATCAAGCTATGCAACTGGTGTGATAGCTAGGACTGGTCTTACTTATAAGCAAATTATGCTATCAACTACATAGTATGGTGTTTTGTTTTTGTTTTTGTTTTTTTTAGTGAGGCAATTGGGGTTAAGTGACTTGCCCAGGGTCACACAGCTAGTAAGTGTTAAGTGTCTGAGACTGGATTTGAACTCAGGCACTCCTGACTCCAGGGCCGGTGCTCTATCTACTGTGCCACCTAGCTGCCCCCAACTACATAGTATGTTGTGAGTTGGTGCATGCTGAGTTGGTATAGATCTTTTGCTCCCACTCCTAACCCAAAGCCTGAAATTATGTCATTAGAATCATTCCTTTAATGAACAAAATGGATTTTCAGTTGCAGAATTGTTTACAGTTTAGTAGGCACTTGTTTATTGGGTCACTAATTTCTTGGATGACTGCAATATAAAGAACTAGAGACTTAGAGTTGAATGGGTGAGTAGAAGTCATTTAGTTGAACCCTATATCTGACCAGACATTGAGGCTGAAATGACTTGCCCAAGGTAATAGAACTAGTGGCTAGCAGAGTGTGGGTAAGACCAGAGCTCCTTTCACTCCAAATCCAAAAGGGTCTTTTTTTCCTACTAATTGTACAGCACTGCCTCCCCTGAGTGGAATTCAAGAACCCAACTTAGTAATTACCCCAGAAATCATCAAAACATGTTCAAGTCTCTGTGTCGGTAAACATGTTTGTTTTTTAAAGGACTTAGAATGTGCTAGCTATTGTGCTAAGCTTAGGGGGGGGGTACAAAAACAAAACAAAAAAACTCTTACCTTGAGGAGCTCACATTCTGATGGGGGGTGTGTGTTAACATGCAGACACCTATGTACATACCATATATATACAGACTATATGAAAAGGAATCTCAGGGGCAAATACATTAACATTAAGGGGGACCAGGAAACACTTCTTGCAGAAGATGGGATTTTAGTTCAGATTTTAAGGAAGGCAGGAAAGTCAAGAGGAAGGAGAGCATTTCAGGCAAGGGGGATAGGCAATGAAAATGCCAAGAGCAGGGATTCTGGGTAAGCCATTTATCCTCTCGATAACCCACATTACAGTGAACGTTTCATCAAACTGCAGTGGCCAAAAAAATTTCCCACTAAGAGTTCCCTACAGCAGTGAAATCACAGGTCCAATAAAACAAAAGAAATTGTTAAAATGCGTTTGTATAAATACTTTCAGAAAGATACTTCTGGGGGCAGCTAGGTGGCGCAGGAGATAGAGCTCTGGCCCTTGAGTCAGGAGGACCTGAGTTCAAATCGGGCCTCAGACACTTGACACTTACTAGCTGTATGACCCTGGGCAAGCCACTTAACCCCAATTGCCTCACCAAAAAAAAAAAAAAAGAAAAAGAAAAAGAAAAAGAAAAAGAAAAAAAAAAGAAAGATACTTCTGAAGTCAACAACTACAAAATTGGATGGGAAGAAACCTTCCAACTGACCCCCAGAAAGAATGAGATGTGGTCAGTCTAGCATTTTGGATTTTTGAATCATGGTACTTGAGAGCCAGCCATACTCCTTAATTGCATTCAGGCTGGACTCTGGTTCCTCCAAGTCATCCTTCAGACACACATGAAAGTGGCTTTTCCTGAGTCTTCAGTATCCCCACTGATTTTTAGAGGGGGCTCTGTCCTACAGGATCTTCGACTATCCCCCCTCCTAACACAAAGCTTGCTAGGCTTTATCACATGGTGCTGTCCAAATTTTAAAAAGTGGACCTAGGGATATAAAAATAGGACTCCTAGACCTATCTCATTGGTGCTGAAGTTTCTTAGTAGCTATCATTCCAATGCTCTGCATTCTTTGCCTATGTTTGCTACTCTGTCTGGCATCCACAGTGCCTTTTCCTTGTCTCTAGGTCTTGATATTCGTAGTTGCAGCTCTCCAGGATCTTACTCAGTTTGTCCTTCCGGCACTAAGCAACAGGAAACTAGCAGTAGGTGGCATGTAGCCATCTATGCAATAAAAAAGTGACAAAAAAAATGGCAAAACAAACCGTGCTACAAGAGCAAAGGAAAAGGAAATTCAGGGATTCTGGGAAATATGTACCCACATACATTTTGTAACTCCTCAATTATCCTGCTAGTTTATTTTCCCCAAGTTAACTTCCAGGAGGTATTAGAAACACCTGTTTTATGCACTTTAATGGAGAACAACAATTCTTAAACTGGGAGTCTATAGACTTTTTTATATTTTGAAATTTGTATTTCAACATAATTTGTTTCCTATGTAATCCTCAGTATTTTTTCTTACACATTTAAAAACATAATTCTGAGAAAGGATACTTGGGTTTCACCAGACTACCTGAGGAGCCCAGGACAGACAAAAACTTTTAGGGCCCCAGCACCAGAGGCAACAGGGGGCTTTGAGCAGGGGAATAATGTAGTCAGAACTGTGCCTTAACATTTGGGCAACTGTGGGAAAAAGTATTGTGGAAATGGTTGCTTTGATAAGAGAAAGGAAAATGAGATATTTTTGGAGACAGAAACAATTGCCAATTAATTATGTTGTAGGCCCACTGCTTGTCTTTTTGTGCTTTTTTTTGAAATAATCTGTTTAACCTGATTTTCTGGTGCTCATGTTTATTTCATTCATCTTTGACAGCAGAAATCCTGCCTTCTTAGTAAAAGCTTACCCCATGCCTCCTTTTTATGTCCTTCAGGATTTATTGTCTATCTCGTGACCCATCACTTATTGTCTTCTAGAATAGCTCTTTCTTTTCTCATTTATATCTTTCCTAATTCTCTGGCTAGATAACACATGATTATGGCAGTCAGGGACAATCATGTACTTTGGTCCTACCATATGGTGCTTAGTTCAGTGTTTTAACTGAGATCCAGAGGTAAAATGACTTATATATAGTCACATAGCAGTTTAATAGAACAGCCAGAAAGAGAATTCAATCTTTTGACCACCAAGACAGTACACCCCTTGCTATATAGTGATGCTTCCTGCTCTGTAATAAAATAAAGCAGAGCCTCTGCTCTGAAGTGAGCAACATGAAAACTATTTTTAAGATTCAGTATTGAGTGGGGCAGCTAGGTGGCACAGCAGATAAAGCACTGGCCCTGGATTCAGGAGTTCCTGAGTTCAAATCTGTCCTAAGACATTTGACACTTAACTAGCTGTGTGACAAGTCACTTAACCCTCATTGCCCTGGGGAGAAAAGGGATTCAATACTGTGAATGCATATTAAAGTCACTTTTATTCATAGGGCAGCCCAAGTTCACATTTAAATCATAGCAATTTAAAACCATCCAACTTCCCATTTAAGATTTCCTTGATTAAATTAGTCATTATTAAAAATAACTTCCTATGTATATGATTTGGATGGAACATTTTATGGATTTTCTTCCATTAATTATCTGGCTGATTTCATATTGTGGACTTGAACTCTATGAATATCTTATTAACCTTTTTATTTTTTTTAAAGCAGCTTTCTGGCTTATGTGATTTCTTTGATTATGACTTCCTCTTGTTTACCACTGGAGACCTGTGGTATTTATTTTTTCTTGGTTCATTTTTGTATGGCATGATTCTTTTTATCACTTTGTGTCCAGTGAGAGCCAAGCAGGAGAATCATGGGATTTATGGTTGGTAAAAGACAAATAAGTATTTACAGAATGAGAGAATTATTACAGAAAATGTCAGGACACTCCTGTTTATTTCCATGTTAAATCATGCTCTCTGGGGACCCTTTAATGGCTCCTTCCCACAGGCTATAGCTACTTCTTAGCTGATTGTAGACTTTAGTCCCCATGAGTTCCCAAAGCTCTTTTTTCTTTTTTGTTTTTAGATCTCATACTTACATACATTCATGCTTATATGCATATCCTTATATATGTGTGTGTGTGTGTGTGTGTGTGTGTGTGTGTTTGCTTAATGTCCTGATTACCAGCTTCCTATGAGTTGGTAATCTCCTTCTCAATGTCTGACTTATCCTTTTTTTCCTTCCAATTTATATCCTCTTCCTTAGCCACAATGAACTTTTACCCTAACTGAATTGTTGTCCTCAAAATTTATCTTCCTTTGCCCTTCACCTTCCACTTTTTCTCTTCCTATTGACTCATGAGGCGATTATCTTGACTTTATTTTTCTCCAGACTTCTCTTGCTGTGATTTCTCTTGATTTAATCAGTGGCTACCCTTCCTGAAGGATCTCTTCCCACATGGTGCTTTGGAGAGGAGAGTGTTTACCTGTGCTGACACTAGGGAACTGGAGTTCTAAGCTCTTGCTCAGTAGTTACCTCCTGCTGTGTATTGAGTGGCGGGGGTGGGGGGGGGGGGGGGGGTGGGGGGGTGATAGTACCCTGTAGATTCTACCTTTTCTTTGTTAATTTTCCCAGATTGGCACAAAAGGATAGATATAGTACAATTCACTATAGAGTTTTTGTCACATTCTCCTATTCCAGCTCCAAGGGATGCAAAAACATTGTTTCCCAGAAGTCTGAGGGCTGGAGGAGAAAAGGGACTGATTCCTAGTAGCCAAAGAAAACTTAGGTAGATTTTTGTTAGTCTTTGCCATCTAAACACTGGATATTTGGGTCAGAATTAGATTTACTCTTCTTGTAATTAAGAAATTCATTCAATGTTTTCTCTTTCCTCCTCAATGAAATGGGAATGAGCAGAGATTGTAAGAAAAATAGATAAATAAAAGACGTCTTGAGAGAGGGTTAAATGATGCTAGGAAAGTTAGCCAAGTAAAAATGTCTGGACAACCTTATCTCCTAACTGACCAATCCCCCTCCTTAGGTAACCTCTGCCACTGCTTTCTCAACTCTTGGGTTGTCAAAGATTTCTGGACAAGCCATGTAACTGCACTGATTGAGTTCATGAAAAATCCATGCTGGATAAATACCCAGTTGGGTCCTCACTGCTGTTTGACAATCCTATTATTTATCTCTTATCGGTTTCCTGTTTCATTTCCTACAGTGAGTGTTCAAAATTTTTCCCACTCTTCTCAAACTGTCAGGGCTATTTCCCCTTACTTAACTTTTTAGCAGGTGGCTTTACCTTGTATTATTTTATCTTCTACTATATTGGGGGTAGTGAGGTGGGGAGGAACACCTAAAAATTTATAGAACATTTTTTCATTTAACATGAGCTCTCTCACTTTGCTGGGTCAATACCCCCCAATCTCTCAATGACTTTACCCATTTCCTTAGAGGAAAATATGGTCTTCTTCCTAGTCCAAGTCTGATCCTTGTGTCTTCAGCCTGTGTCCTCATTTTCTTCCCCTCACCCTCCTTCTGATCACCTGAGACAGAACTTTTATGAATCATCCTTTCCTATATACATTTTAAATCCCCCCCCCCCTTTCCTCTGTCTCTTTGTTTATAAGCATGCGCAGATCTTCTCAACCCTGAATCATCCTTCCTGTAACCGGGGCACTCACTGAAGTGCTGCTATAAATCCCCACCTCTCTCTGCCATCTTAAGCTCAAGTTCCTTCCCATTCCAGCTTTCTGCTTCCCTTTGTGAATTGCCTTCCTCCATTAGAATGTAAGCTCTTTAAGGGTAAGGACTGTCCACTAGCATTTGCAACCCCAGCCTATGGCCAAGTACATGGGAAATACTTAATAAATACTTGTTTCTTTTCTTCATTCTAATACTCTTTTTTTTTTTTGAGGCAATTGGGGTTAAGTGACTTGCCCAGGATCACACAGCTAGTAAGTGTTAAGTGTTTGAGGCTGGATTTGAACTAAGGTCCTCCTGACTCTAGGGCCGGTGTTCTATCCACTGTGCCACCTAGCTGCCCCCATTCTAATACTCTTAAATATAATTTTGTAAAACTTTCTTATAACTCTCCCTCCCAACACCTTGCAGACCCACTCAGTTTTTATCTCCTGTAATTTAGAATCTGCCTTGCCACTAAATTGAAACAACTCTTCAAGAACCAATGGTTTTTTCATGGTATTTCTTCAGATCTGCTCTGTACTATTTGACATTCTAGTTACCACATTTATCTTTTATATTCTGTTTGGATTCCATATCACTAAATTCAGTTCCTACCACACAATTTAATTCAATATTTTATGTCTACCTATTTGTTTTGTTTTGTTTGCAGGGCAATGAGGGTTAAGTGACTTGCCCAGGGTCACACAGCTAGTAAGTCTCAAGTGTCTGAAGCCGTATTTGAACTCGGGTCCTCCTGAATCCAAAGCTGGTGCTTTGTCCACTGTGCCACCTAGCTGCCTAATTCAATATTTTATGAGGGGATTACTACAGGCATTACTGTTTCCATATTTTAGATGAGGAACTTAAGGCTCAGGTAGTCAAGTTTCATTAATTAGATATCAAATTATGAAATTAATTCTTCTGGCTTTCCTTGTGTTCCGATATATGGAAGTGAGATTTCATTTATACCCTAACAATTTAAGTGTATTTCATGCAAAAGGTGCACAATGTTTGCTAAGTGATTAGTCAATAGTATCCTTATCAAGTGGAAATAAAACTGGCCTGGAAGTCAGGAAATCTGACTTGAGGTCTGAGCACTGCCCCCAACTTGCTATATGACCTTGGAGTACATTACTTCGCTGCTCTGGGCTTTAATTAAACTCATCCGCAAAAGAGAATAATAATCCCTATCTTGTGGACAGGCAAGAATCAGATAGAGTAGATATGAAAATGCTTTGAAAAACATGAAGAAACAAGTCAAAGTTATACTTGGACAGAAGGGAAGAATCACTGGAAAATGAAAGCAATGTTTTGGGTTTTTTTTGTTTTTGTTTTTGTTTTTTTTGGTGGGGCAATGAGGGTTAAGTGACTTGCCCAGCATCACACAGCTAGTAAGTGTTAAGTGTCTGAGAGCAGATTTGAACTCAGGTCCTCCTGACTCCAGGGCCAGTGCTTTATCCACTATGCCATCTAGCTGCCCTGAAAGCAATGTTTTTTAAAAAAGAGTATTGATTAAATCCTTTGAATAGAAAGAAAGACATACATATATACACACATACATAAATAGTATTGATATAAATATTGATTTCATTATGGGTATATAGAAGTAACATAGCATGTAAAAGGGTACTGAATTTGGAATCAAGATGTTGTCATTTTTCAGGAGTGTCTAACTCTTTGTGATCCTATTTGGGGTTTTCTTAGCAAAGATACTAAAGTGGTTTGCCATTCTTTTATCCTGCTCATTTTGGGTTCAAATCCTGGCTCTCCTACTTGTTATTTATGTAACATTGAGTAAATATTGGCCTTGGTTTTCATATTGGCAAAATATGGGTGTTGGATGGAGGTATCAAACTGACATGCTGAGGCAGCATGAAGCTGGCAAAAATCCAGAATGCAGCTGGAACTAGATTAAAATCTGGCGGGGGGGGGGGGGGGGGGGCAGGTAGGTGGCACAGTGTATAGAGCTCTGGCCCTGGATTCAGGAGGACCTGAGTTCAAATCTGGCCTCAGACACTTGACACTTTAGCTGTGTGACCCTGGGCAAGTCACTTAACCCCAACTGCCTCACCAAAAAAACAAAAATGTAATTGGGAAATAAATAAAAATACATTATGACATAGATAAGGTTAATCTGTAGTTTTCCAAGTCATTATGCAGCACAGAAATCTATTTCTATTTGAGTTTAACAGCACTAATCCTTTGTCTTCTGCATCTGTGATCCTGTGGCCTGAGAGGTGATTCATGATAGTGAAAAACACCCTGGATTTGAAGTCAGTAGAGACCTGGGTTCAAATCCTGCCCCCCCTGATATTTTTTGGCTTTTAACCTATCAGTTTGCTCATTTAAAAAATGAAATAATAATACCTGCCCAGGTAATTCACAGGATGTCAAGCAAGTGATGTGGTCAAGCTCTTTGTAAACCTGAAAAAGCTATTTAAATACTAGCAGTTCATAATGAAACACAGGAATCCAGCTGATAAATGAGGATGAACAAGTGACTTAGTTAAATATGCTTAAGTTTAATATGTAATATTATGCATTTTAAGTTTAATATGTAAATATGCATACATATTGAATTATATCTAAATGTGGACCCATACAGTTGATATTTCCTTATGTTTTCACCTGAATGAAAGAAAACTATTCTCTGAGTTGTTTGTTACTACACGGTAAGCCATGGGTTAGCATCGATCAAAAGAGGCCCTAGTGAAGCCTCAGGATCAGTAATACAGCTCTGTAATGGTGTTGTCTTCCAATCTGCTTGGGCCCCTTCTGCTGAGACCTATGTCGGCCTCTTTGCCCTTGAAGTAGCATTGTTTCTCCCTCCTTCCCACAGCTTCTAGCTCTCAAAGCCACAGAGTAACTGGATTTCTCTTTAGCCAGATGTCAGACCCCCAAAGCTCCTTCTGAGGCTGTCTTTGCTTGTGTTTGGAGACACAGGAGTGAAATATCATTTGTATCCAAGGCATGTTCACCTCTTCACTGAATTACTGATAACTTGATTAAAAAAAAAAAGTTAGTCTTTGGGAAGGACTGACCAAGGAAAGCATCCTCATCCTCATCCAGAAAGCCGCCTAAGAAAGGCCAAAAGCATAGCATAAATTGGTAGAGAGAAAGTATTTGGGGGTTTGCCTCTTCCTTTTAAAGAAAAATCTCTCTAGATTCAGCCTGAAGAAATGTGTTATAGTGGTAATGGTAGATTCCACACCTCAAATTCAACATACCTGCTCTTTTGAAGTATTACTTGTGGTTGTTGGGTTTGGTTTTGTTGAATCTGATTCTTTATTTTTACAAGCATGCTTCTAAGAAGCATTTCAACATGTTGGACTTATTTCCTCAGTTTATCTCAAACAGAAGGAAACTACAGAAAGAAAGCATAGAATGTACATTGGCATAGAAAGAAAAAAAAAGATTAGGAGACAATTCCAAGGGTCTAATTGTAGTTTAACAAAGGACCAGCTATGGTATTTTCCTCCCCTCTCTGTGCCTCAGTTTTCTCATCTGCAAAATGGGACCAATAAAACCTACTTTTCATAACTTATCAGTGAGTGTCAAATGAGATAACCCTTATAAAAGTATTTTTTAAAGGATGAAGCAGGATAAAATTTAAAAGTACTATTGCTTACTCAGTGTTCACAGAGTTTTAGAGGGGGAAAAAACCCCACCAGATGTGAATTCAAGGGACTCTAGGACCAAATCTTGGCTCTGCCACTTACACCCATCTGGTACTTTATATGTAAATAAGTTAGTTGGACTTCATGATCTTCCAGCTCCCTTCCAGAGTCCCCTTCAATTCAATCTAGAATGTCAGTTGTGTTTGTGCCTTCCCCAATGTGGACTGGATCCCCTTCCATCTCCTGATAGATCATTTAGTGAGTTGCTGTGGGGGAAAAAATAATCTGGTGGCAGTGGTAAACCTCCTGGTAATGATCTTCTGTAGTAATCTGGTCCTCACAAGGCAGGCCATTGTTGCTGAACCAATACTTGAAAATTTTCCAACTTGGAAGGACCTATAATAGCCTGCACTACCTTTAAGAACCTAGAGTTACCTCTATAACACAATGAAACATTTGAATTGCCCATTAGGGGAGAAAAGTGATGTCATTACTAGAAATACAGGGGATGGGAAACATACTCCTCTCCTTCCCTCAGAGGCGAAAAGGGAACTCAGTAACTTAGGCAGAACAGTTTATCCAGGATTATTTCATCTCCTGAGTCTCAGTTTCCTCATTTTTTTTTTTAGATGAGAGGGTTGGCTTAGATATTCTTTGAGGAGCCTTCAAACTCTAAATTCAAAATGCTCACATTCTGTGATCCTGGTCAGACACTAAGCTTCACACTCTGGGATGATAAAAGCAACATTCACGGGGCAGTCAGATCAAAATATGACAGAGTCTTGCTTTTAATGAAACTGTTCCAGCCATTAGATGAAAGACCAGCCTTTACCCTGAATCTAATGAAAGGTGTGAGTATGTGTGTGCATGTGCGCGCACACACACACACACACACACATTCACACATTCTCTAGAGGAAATGTAAGACTGACAAAAGATGAGTTGAATGAGGAGTAGATCAAAGGGAACTCCTTTCAGACTGGACCACATGTGCGAAATGTTTCTTAATGGAACAGCTGCTCAGTGGTTGGTTATACTTTCTTCCTCTGTTATCTTGCTCTATTCCATGATCAGAATGGTGGTTTATATATCCCCTCCCTTCTGATCTTTTTCTAAAGAAGATGTTAACTAAATAATTACCTAACCATCAGAAAGTTTTATAGAATTCCAAAGTACAATGGATTCTGCTCAAGTGGGTTTGGCAATTCCATCATGAATGATGTTAAACTTAAAACAATTCCTGCCTTCAAAAGATATTGTGGGGTTAGAATTGTTAGAATTTTTGAGCCCTGGTAATAGGGGACTTGAGTAACCTGGAATAGAATTCTTGTTAGCCATGCCCTTTTGTATAAGATGAATCTTAGAGGGCAGCTGGGTGGTACAGTAGATAAAGCACCGGCCCTGGATTCAGGAGTTCCTGTGTTCAAATCCGGCCTCAGACACTTGACACTTACTAGCTGGGTGACCCTGAGCAAGTCACTTAACCCACATTGCCCTGCAAACAAAACAAAACAAAACGATGAATCTTAGAAAAGCACCATTTGGATTCAGTCTAATATGCTTAGAGAGAAGTGTTATTGACACCTAAAGATGTGTCACAGTCAATGTTGTCATGAATTAGTGTCTTCAGTCAGGCAATCTAGTCCCTTCCTTTGATTAAAGACCTTTAAAAGTTAGGGTAGAACAGTAAATACCTCACTAATATTTCCTTTAATATCCAATTTATTTTGAGCTACTGTTGCTTATTTTCCACTGCCAATATTTACTCCATAGATGGGAAATGAGCTCAAAGTATTAGTCATGACCAATTGAAGACACATGGCACACTTTTTTTTTTTGTCAGTTGCCATCTTTCCCTCTTGGCTGAGATTTTTTTTATGGTGGCAACATTATTCCAAATTCCAAAGAAACTCTCAGAAACACCACTCAGGAGGTTGCCTTATTTCCCCAAAGCTTGCTCTTTAGAAGTGAAAGTAAGGAGGTAGAAATGGTAAAAACGGCACCCTAAGTTTGAAGCCACATCTGTACCCCCAAAATGTCTTACTAAATCATCAGATCACCATACAATAAATTAGCCAGCAGGGTCTTTGGTGAGATGGCACAAAAAAATGACACATGAATTGGAATCATCTATTCCATTATTAGAATTCCATTTATAGATATTTCTACTTTGTAGAGCAGTAAGTATCTTGGAATAGAATAAAGACAGTGGAATGTAGTAGATAGCTGGCCTTAGAATCAAAAAGGCCTGTGTTCAAGTTTCTCCTTTACTACATACTAGCTGTTAAGACCCTGGGTAAATCACTACACCTGACCTCTCTTATTGCCACCACCTCCTCACCTCTCATTAACTTTTCAGATGCTTAAAGTCTAGCCCCTGACCCCCACACTCTACTTTATCTGATGGCTCCAAATTTACCCTATCTCTGAACAGCTACCTTGAATTACCTTGTTTTCCTCACTTCTTCTAGATTTATCAGCAGCTTTTGACACTATTATTCCTTCAAAGCTCAGCTAAAGAACCGATTCCTCCATGAGGCTTTTTCTTCTTCCCCCCAGTTGCTAGTGCCTCCCAGAATTACCTTGTATTTATTTTGCATATATTTTCTGCATACTGATATGTGTGTATGTTGGCTCACCTGCTACAATATGTTTCTTGAAGGCAGGGACTGTTTCATTCTGTCTTTTTATCCCCCGTATCTAATAACAGGTACCTAATAAATACTTGTTAATTTTTGGCTGATCATCTTCTATTCTGGAATTCTCTCTCCTCTCCAATCCTCTATGACATTACTCTTTTCAGGTTCTCTTGTTAGCTGTCTGATTATTCATCTCCTAAGACCTCTCCTACACCCGCTTCTCTTTGCACATTCTCTCTCAGTAATCTCATCAGTTCTTATGTTGTCCGTGATCATCTTCATGCAGATGACTACCTAATTTACATATCTACTATTAATCTCCACTAAACTCCAGGCCATATCACCAATTACCTATTGGATATCTCCATAAAGATGATTGGATCGTAGATATAGTATATACATATTACAGGCTCTCAGAGGTTCTCCAATCCAACATTCTTGTTTTACAGATGAAGAAATTGAGGCCTAGAGAGGTTGTGACTTCCCTCAAGGTCATATAGGTAATAAATTTGAGGTAGGATTTGAACCCAGGTCCTCTGCCTCCAGAATCACGCCTCTTCCCATTGCCATCCTCCTTCAGCTTTTTGTTTGTTTTTTGGTGAGGCAGTTGGGGTTAAGTGACTTGCCCAGGGTCACACAGCTAGTAAGTGTCAAATGTCTGAGGCCAGATTTGAACTCAGGTCCTCCTGAATCCAGGGCTGGTGCTCTATCCACTGCACCACCTAGCTGTCCCTGCTTCAGCTTTTTAGGTTGAGCTTGCCCAAAATGTAGCTTATTGTCTTTTCCTAACTCCTCTGGTTGTGCCAAATGTACTTCTCTACTTGAAGTCATCCATGTTATCTTATTCCCTTCTCTCAGTTAATTTCCAATTCTTAACCAGTTCTAACACTGCAATGTCTCTTTTACCTTCTCTCAACTTCCATGGTCAACACCCTAATGCAGGCTTTTATCACCTCTTCCTTAGACCAGGAATTCTTAAACATTTTCTGCTTGTGACCTCTTTTCAACTGAGAAATTTTAAAATGACCCCAGGTGTATAGGTATACAAATCAAACATTTACTGCCATTTTTTCATGACCCCCACTTTCAGTTACACAACCCCGCATGGGGTCGCAACCCACAGTTTAAGAAACTTTGACTTAGACTATTGTATTGGCCTCCTATTTGGTCTCCCCTTTTCCAGCCTCTCTCCTCTGCAATCTGTCCTCCACAGAGTACCCAAATAATCTTCCAAAGCACAGGACAGAGCTCTGTTTATTGTAGTAAAATAAATTAAATCAAATTGATTTCCCCTTCAATTTCCTGGTCAGTAAAATGAGGGGGTTAGATCAGTGACATAACAAGAACCCGTCTAGCTCTAAAATTCTAGGATTCCCCTAAACTCTGTGGCTGTACACATGGATTTCAGAAATCCACAGAGAAGTTGGACAAACAATTAAGAAATTGGTGGTGGCAGTGATGAGATAATTTTCTGATTGGAAACCCAAGGTCCCAGGTTACATAGATGATTTTGTGACTCTAGGGTAATTTTTCCATTCCAAAGTTTCCATTTATCAATCAGTCAATAAACTTTTATTAATCTATACTCTATAAGGGACACAAAACATCCCCTGCTTTCAAAGAACTTGTTTTCTATCAGAGAAAATATCAAATACATGTATGCTGCTACTGTTCAGTCATGTCTGACTCTTCATAACTCCATTTGGGGTTTTCTTGGCAAAGATTCTGCTGCAGTAGTTTGCAATATCCTTCTCCAACTCATTTTGCAGATGAGGAACTGAGGCAAACAGGGTTCAGTGACTTGCCCAGGGTCAAACAGCTAATAAGTATCTGAGGCCAGATTTGAACTCAGGGAAATGAATCTTCCTAACTCCATGCCACACACTCTATCTACTGAGCCACCTAACTGCCCTCAAACACTTGTGTGAATATATATAAATGAATATAAGATAATTTAAGTAGGAATACAACAGATGATCTCTACCCTTTATGAAAGTTAAAAAGAATATATATTTGAAAGACATCCTAAGCTTATCATGGAACTATGCATACCTGTACATGTGTGTAAATGTGTGTATATATATACATATATACACACATAAACACGCATATATGTATATATGAATATGTGCATATATAGAGACTTATACACACATGTATAGACATTTAATATAAAAGTAGATATTACTATTGTCTTTAAAGTAATTATTAATGTATAAATTTGCCATGCAGATGTTAAACCTCTTAAAACTGTGTGAAATGCAAAAATAAAACTATTTTGTTTGGTTATATGTGTGTATATTACATTTTTAATGATCAAGAACACTTGTAGTGAAAAAATATGTTTTAAATCAATACTCTAGTTTTCTTTTTAATTTTTTTTTTCATTTAAGTTGTCAGCTCTTGTTGCTGCCTACTGATTTACATTCTGTGTGGGCTGGCTGCTATTAGGAAGCACACACTCTCTTGTGCTCCATGAGTATGCCCCATAGAACAACATGTGCAAACTCATTTTTAATTTTGGGGCCCTATGGGAAAGGGAGCGGCTGTACCTCTTAGACTGTAAAGATTATGCATTTCTCTTTGTGATTGGCTGGCCCCTTCTCAGGGAATGCTCATAATACATGCCCTCCGGTTCTTTGAGAGCCCCAGCCTTGCTGATCAGTGTGGCACCCTGGCAGGTACCTTTTAGTATTTGAGGATTTGCCTTTGTATCCTGGGAAGCCTGTTTCGACACACACACACACACACACACACACACACACACACACACACACACACACACACACAACTGAGTTGGCTGGAACATGCCTGTCCCTCCCAGCTGACTCTGATGACGCTTTTGCCCACGTAGGTTTACATGAACATGGTTTGTTCCTGGAAAAACAAATTCGGTACATACAGGGTGGCCCCTTTGAAACTGGCCCTAGGCTTTAACTGAAGAGTACTGTACCTGAAGTAACTTGTACCTTGCATAATGCCTTCTCTCAGCTGGATCCACCACTGAACTCAAAAACACAATCACTGTCATTCATGGAGACCTCATAAGCAACAATACTACCCACCCCTGCTTCTGCAGCAGCAGGTCAGTCCAAAGATGATTTCTCCATTCCAAAATTGCCTTCTCTTCTTGGTTAGAAGTATTTCTATGCCATGTTCTTCCATACCCACATCAGCACAGGGAAGTGTGAATAAATAAAACATGGGGACAGAAATGGTAGACAGTGCAGAAGGAGACATGTTTTTGGACATGGTCAATGCAGAAATTTGTTTTCCTTGAAGATATATATTTATTACAAGGGTATTGTTTTTCTTTTTCTTCTAATGGGAGGGAGAATAGATTTCTGATAATTGAAAAATTATTATAATGTTTAAAATGGAGATTAAAAATATGGCGATTCATATGCTTGGGAGGTATTATCTCTATTTATTACTTGTTCCAAATTCTAGTCCCAACAAAAATGGTCAAATATTTCAAATATTTTCTATTCCTTTTACTTGTCTTCTCTTTTCCCTTGTGCTCATTGGTATGTGTGTGTGTTTTTGAGATATTACCTGTCTATCTATCTATATTGGTGTGTGTGTGTGTATATATATATATATACACACACATACCTATTTATGTAATATTGTGTATACCTACACATGCATGCCAGTGAGCACAAGGGGAAGTATAGATAGAATCCCAAAGTGTTAGGATCATTTCGCTCAGATGGTTGGGATTATTAAGACATCAGAAACCCAAGAATAAAGCTGGAGTACTCATTTTTGCCCCTAGAAGAACAAATCCATTTTAGGACCAGGTGCCCTTTGAGATATATGCCATCATTACTCATCTGGGAAAGAAGACAAGTTCACAAAGAACATTAGATTTGAAGGCATTACAGGAGAGAACAGGGCAGATGACAAATGGGATAAAGAGGAACAGGTCTGGGACTTCCAATAAGTGTATCACCAAAGGAAGGTGAGTAGTTGTAGAATGCTCTAGCTGCCCTGAGAAATGTTTTGATTAAATTAGACACTCTCTATTGAGGAAGGCAACCAGGATCCTGAAGGACCTGGTGATCTTGCCATATGAGCAGGGGTGGAAGGAACCTTTGGGAGATAGGACTTGGGCAATGGGGCACAATGCCTACTTATCAAATATCTGATGAACCATTAAAGGAAAGAAGGATGATACTACCAGCTAGGAATGTTAACAAACACTGAATACGGTTTTCCTTTCATTTGTTAGAACTAAATAAAGTCTCTATGACTGATGTTAAGTAACTCTGTGCTCTCTATCACTTGCTTTCTGGTCACTGTTTCATGAATTCTCATAATCAAAGAATACGCCCTGTAGGTGATGAGGTTAATTTGGTTCTTGCAAAGCAGACAGTCCATCCCAGGACACATACTCAAAGCCTTTTTAGCACAGTAGAACGTGGCTAAGCCATTTTCTAGGAGAGCCTTGATGAATACACTGCCACCTCCAAGCCACAATAAAGCACGAGAGTAGGACTCTTGTGGAAAACCAGCGGACATAGATTTAGAGCTGAAAGTAATTTTATATCATCAATTCCAATCATCTTTTTTACAAATATGGGGAAAAGAGAGCAAGGGAGATTACCTTTCCTAAGGTCACACAGGCAGCCATTTACAGCAAGTAGAACAACCCTGACCATTGGTTTACAAAACCATTTGTTCTTTTTACAGCATCACAAGGCATTAAGCAGAAATTCTAAACTCTGAAAAAAATAAGAAAATTCCTACTTCCCACTCTATTTTTTTTCTTTTCAGTGGGGGTAGTGTTTGATAGAAAGTATAAGCTGATATTTAAAAGGTTTTCCCTGCGTCTCCTTATACTGTCAGAGTCTTATCTTGCTTCAATAAATCTCTAATGAGATACTTTCACCTCTGAATTCTTCTTGTAGGTATAGGCAGGCACTTAACAACCTCCAGCCCTAATTGACTGTGTTAAGAATTACACCTTGGCAACAGTGACCTACCCTGAGCCTGATATTGATTCTCTCTGGTAATTTGGGCATTGTTTCTATGGCATTGAAGATAGTGAAATACAAAGATAGAATATTTAAATGTGCAAGTGATCTGGATACTTCTACTTAGAACGTTAAGGGAGTGACCTTAGAAGCTGTATATGTGATACAAGTTGCAAATATTCACTTTAAATCAGAACAGAGAGGTTTCTATTAAAAGAAGAATTAAAAGTAGTGTTGTAACAAATGAAGAACATCATTTATGGAGTTCAGTTGTTTCTGCTTCTTCCCTGTCTCATCTATTCCACTGATCTACTTTTCAATTTTTAACCAGAATAAAATGATTTTGTTCACCACCACCTTGTAGTATAATTTGAGATTTCAAGTGTTAACTCTCCATTCCTATTTTTTTTCATCGTTTTCCTGGATAGTCTAGATCTTTGATTCCTCCAAATGAAATGGATAATTTTGTCCAGCTCTATAAAGTGACTGCTTGGTAGTTTGCTATAACCCTAAATCTGTTCATTTATTTAGGTAGCATTGCAATATTTTATTATATTAGCACAACCCAGCCATGAACATTTAATATCTCTCTAGATATGTGTCATTCTTTTTTCTTTAAATTTATAATCATAGCTATATAGGTTTTGAGTATAACTTGGTAGACTCTTAGACATTTTATGCATTTTGTACTATAGCATAAAATGCTATTGACTTGCTATTTTACTGATGCTATTACTTGTCTCTATTAGTTCTTTTCTTGATTCTCTAGTATTTTCTACATATACTCAGAGGTTGACAAAGCAGAATTTGGCCCTTAGGTTAATAATTTATTGACCTTTAATGTAAACTATCATTTTTTCAACAAACAGGGATACGTTTTCCTCCCTTTTTGCCTATATTTATGTGGTTTTTTCCTTTTCTTGTTTTGTTGCTATTTTGAACAATACTTTCACAACATTTTAGGGCTTGTTTGAAAAACACAACATAAACCCAAGAACAACAAAAAAAAGAAGGTCCTATTTGACCAGAATTGCTAGAAAATTTATAAAATGGTGTGGTAGAAACTAGTTGAGGCTAACATCTCTTACTTTACACAACAAATAAACAACATGGTTATGAAACCTGAATATTAAAGATCATATTATTAAAAACAAAAGAAAAGAAAACATGTTCAGATACCTTTCACAATTATACCCAAGGGTTGAATTCTTTACCAATCAAAGGGTAGGGCTGATCTCAAAAGATAAAAGAAATAATTTTGGTTTCATAAAACTGAAAAACTTTTAGGTAAACAAAATTAACATATTACTAAAGGGGTGCTTTATTAGTTAAAAACTGTTATTTGCAAGGATTTGGTATCCAAGATATGGGCAACCAAAATCTCTTGCTCAGTAAACAAGACTAAACAGTTCTTAAAAGAATTACAAACTATTATCATCCACATGAAACTTTCTTCCATATCATTACTAATCAGAAGAGATATGCAAAGGAAAAGAACTCTGAGATTATGCCTCATCCTGAGCACATTGACAAAATTACTAAAAATGGTAATACTCCACGTTAAAGGGTTTTAGAAAACTAAGCACACTAATACACTGTAGGTAGATCAGTTCGTAACTCCAACCATTCTGAAAAACAATTGGAAACTATGCTTTAAAAGTAACTACCCTTTGACCTAGAGATCCCACTAATTGATCAATTCTCAATGAGAGAGAGGAGAACCAGGTGAATATGTAGTATTAAATTGGGCTCTACTTATGATGAAAAATGCTATCCATCTCCAGAGAAAGAAATGATGGAGTCTGAACACAGATCAAAGCATACTTTTTCTTTACTTTATTTTTCTTGTTTAGTTTTTTTGTCTGTGTTTTCTTTCACAACATGACTAATATGGAAATACGTTTTGCATGACTGCACATGTATAACCCATATCAGTCAAATTGCTTGCCTTCTCAATGGTGGGGGGTGGGTGGGAAAGGAGAGTGAGGGAAAGAGAATTTGGAACTCAAACTTTGAAAAAAAAGAATGTTAAAAATAATTTTTACATGTAATTGAGGGAAATTAAAATAAATAAATAAGGCCCTAGACAAAAATGTATAGTGCCTATAAAGTCTGAACTTTTTCAGTTGTCTGACAATCTCGCTGAACTGTTGGTCAGCTATAGTTCACAATTAATGTCTTTAAGGCTTACAAAATAAAACTAGAGCCAGTGTGATACAGTAGAAAGTTACTGTTTTTGGAGTCAGAGGACCTGAGTTCCAATCTCAGTTCCTCCCTTATTACCTGTGTGACCTTGAACAAGTCATGTAACTTATCTGGGCCTCAGTTCCCTCATCTGTAAAATGAGGAGATTAGACTAGACAACTTCTAATGTTTCTTCCATCTGTAAATCTACAAAAATAGTACTGTTTTTTTTTCATTAGTGAGATATGAACCCACATCTCTTTGGACTAAGTTCAGCATTCTTAACAAGAATCCACCCTGCTCCTCATTCCAGGATGGGACAAAAGGTAGACAGATTTTGCTTTGAGATATTTGCACTTAAATGAGCAAGCCTGGAATACTGAAAAACTTTCTAGATTCAGAGTAAAATTTTTATTGTTGTTTATTTTTTGGAGACTTATGTCTCCCTATATGACTCAGACTAACGTTACAATAGCTCCTCTCAGGCCAGTTCCTGATCAGCATGGAAGCTTTGACTTGCTTGGGTTTTTTGTTTTTTGTTTTTTGTTTTTCTGACTGGGGCCAGTCCATTCCTTCTTAGGTGCCCTGGTGGCCCCATGTTCCAGGCATCTAACCATATTGATGCCAGTCTTAGTATAGGATTTTAGTCCACCTGGAACTCAGAACTCCCAATTTGAAGCAAGGATTACAGACAGGTGTGTCTTTCCCCACCCCTCACATTAAATTCCAATGACAGAGTTGCAGATATTTGAGAGCCTCCAGGAGAGGAGGAGGGATTTTGGAGAACAGAAATCCTACTGTGGTTATCTACTTGGCTATCTTATCTTGGAGAGCATCTCAACATGCAGAATCTGGTATTTTCATGCAGCTCTAGCCTTGAAGAGTGCAGCTTGAGTAGCTATGGCAACATGGCCTGGCCTGTTTGTTGAAAAACGGTGGCCAGAGAGCCCTCACTGGGAGGGGGACAGTCTTCGTCCCCAGAGATCTTACTGTAGGAAAAGCATAGTTGCTGCTCTGCAGAAAAGAAGCAGCTGTGGTAAAGAAAAGCAAATAAAGAAAGGAAAGACTTCTTATCTAATACTTTGAGAACAAGTAAAAAAAATAAAGCAAATTATCAGTTTCTAATAAGTTTTGTCTTTGTTCTGGTGAATAAAATCACTGTTCCATTGCTTTCTTGGGTTCACAACAAAGAAGCCTAAGAGAATAGAAATAGTCTAGAAGAGATTGTGAGGATGGTAGAAATTTGCAAACTTTCTCTGATTTCGTGATGAATACCAGCCTTAAAGTTAGGACGACCTGGATCCAAGCCCCACTTCTACCATGCACAGCCTCTTCCTATCCTGGACAAATCTCTTAACCTCATAATGCTCTGAACAACTTTCCAAGATTAGAAATTACAGATTTCCCTAAATGGAGAAATCCCAATTCCAATCACATCAACAAAAAGTCCAGTATGCTTTTTAACAAGTTTGAAAAGCAAACAGAATAGGATGTTTTGCAAAATTTTGCATATTGAGTTTTTTATGTGTACAAACTCACAGACTTTATGGAAAATTAGAACTCGGAAGGACCCAAAAGATCTAAGAATGTAGTACAAAATAATTAGTCCAAAATAACATAATTTTATTTAAAATGTATATTTGATAGGTGAAGATAAAGAAATTCACTCAGCTTTTCCTTCCCAATTTTTTAGAGAGTCACCATGTCTCTCCTATGTCACACTAGTCACAGACCAGGGCCAGTTCACCATCAGGGACAGCAGAACAACTAAGAGATTAGCAATGTTTTAGAGTCCTACTCACTATGGAATAAATTACTTATTTACTCATTGTTGAGGCTAAATAAATATTTACACTTATATGGTGCTTTATTGGTGACAAAGTGTTTCTATATATGTGTGATTTCTACCTTAAGATGTGATTTCTTGGTTTCTGTACCAAATTGTTTCAGGTTTTTATTGCAACAGTGTGAAACATTGAGGGGGTGGTTCAGCAATATTAACCACTGTCACCTTGGAGCTAGAAAATAATAGACAATAGGACCCATTCTCAAAATCTCAATGAGCTTTTTTTTTTTAAATTGTAAAGTACTCAGAATTTCACAGATCTGCTTTGCAGAACAAATGGTTTTTCTGAAGTCTGCTATTAAATTCTTTCAAGAAAATGGATGTTAAATGCAAAGCAAGTTCTAATTTTCATTGTAAAACTCTGCCAGAATATCATCAGTTTCAAGGGCTCTGCTGTGTGTGTGTGTGTGTGTGTGTGTGTGTGTGTGTGTGTAAATGGGGAGTGGGGCTAAGATGAAGTGGGAACTATAGGGAGGCTAGACATAGAGTCGCTAAAAATGAAGAGGAATAAAAAAATGCTATAACCTTGTTACAGATATACCATTTTAAAAAATGCACTGAAGAGAACTGAAGGAAAGCCCAAAGGAAACACAGAGAAGCAGGACAGTTCGCAAAATTTTATGTTGAATTTATCATATTCACCAAATGAAAGCCAACAATAGAAACATGCAGTTTCATTTAAAATCTTCTTTTTCTGTTCTACCATGTACAACCAGTTCTTGCTTAACAAGTGTACAGTTCTGCTGGGGTCCCCATGACCTTGCCCCCTCCAGGTTTTTGTACCCTCAAAGATGGAGTGGCTTTAGTGCCTGGAACAGAGGATCCCTGTGCCTGGGCAGATAGCACCCTGCCACAGCCTGTCTGGAAGTTAAATTTGCAATAATGCAAATTTAAGTAAAGTAAAAACTGTCTGCATATGGAAATGCCCCTTTTGTTTGATGCCTGTTAAATTCAGAATTTTTTTTCAATTTCTTTGTTTTAAATTAGATCATATTTATCTATGTATCTTACTTTTTTGTCAGGCAATTCCATCTCACATTTCTTACAAGATAAAGGGGAAAATATTTCTACTTATAATTCTCTTCTTCCACCACTGATATTTCTCATATTACTATTCCATATATTACTATAGTATACATAATAATATATATACGTCTCCAAATCAAGAAAAAAAAAAGGAACTGTGGAATATGGATGTTGATTGGACCATACTATTTCTTTTGTTTTTGGTGCTGTTGTTTTTCTGTTTTGAGGTTTTCCCTTTTCGCTCTGGTTCTTCTCTTATAACATGACTAATGCAGAAATATGTTTAATGTTATTATGTATATATATAATGTTATATATGTTTGTATATATGCATATATGTGTATACATACACACACACACACACACACACACACACACACATATATATATAAAACCAATGTCAGATTACCTGCTGTCTAGGGGAGGGAGGGAGAAAAATTTGAAATTGGAAATCTTATAAAAGCAAATGTTGAAAACTATCTCTACAGGTAACTAGAAAAAAATAAAATACTTTTATTAAAATAAATAATAATATATATTCAAACAGGTTTCTCCAAGAAGACTTTTTGTATTATATTCTTCATCTGTGTGGATCAGATAGACAGATAGATGGAGCATTTATTAATTGTTTGCTCCATAATAGGCACTGTGCTAAGAGTAGGTAATGTTGTTGTTGGTTCTTCATTCTCTTTTTCTTTTTTGCGGGGCAATGAGGGTTAAGTGACTTGCCCAGGGTCACACAGCTAGTAAGTGTCAAGTGTTTGAGGCCGAATTTGAACTCAGGTCCTCCTGAATCCAGGGCAAGTGCTTTATCCACTGCGTCACCTAGCTGCCCTTTTGCAATGAGGGTTAAGTGACTTGCCCAGGGTCACACAGCTAGTAAGTGTCAAGTGTTTGAGACTGAATTTGAACTCAGGTCCTCCTGAATCCAGGGCCGGTGCTTTATCCACTGCACCACCTAGCTGCCCTGGTCCTTCATTCTCAAAGAAGACCAATGACATCATGAGGGCATATAGAAACAAAATTGATCCTCTCCTCAAAAAAACTAAGATCTGTACAATCTAGGCCTTGGATTCAAAGGTATTGAGGTGTGGGGACACAATCATTGAAAATGGTCTTGAGGTAGATTTCCTCTAGGTCCTTTGTATATCTTTCAGTCTTTCCCAGATGTTTTTCCTTGTCAGGCTCCTTCAGCTTCATTCCTTCTAAATGAATGTATCACACACCCTCTTGGAAATGGGGGTGGGAGGTAGGAATTGTACTTTAATTATAATAAAGGATTGTTAGTGGCTTCTGCCTCCTCCTTCATAATCCTGATATGTTCTTTTAGATGTTGCCTGACTAAACAGATGGACCAGGCTTTGTTTATGAGCTGATCATCTGGTATGTTTCCACTGACTGTAGATGTGCTACGACTGACGTCATCAAAAGAGTTTGTATTTCTTAATGAGCCCAGCCCAGGGAAACATCAACAATGTGTACTGCTGTTTATTTGTGGTGTCTGAGGGGCCCAGAAGTGATTGGTTCCATGACAAGGTCTTTGATTGTTTTGTAGTAAACTGATGTAAAGAGAGGGTATAAAATTGTGCCTATTACCACTTTTCTTCTATTTAATGTAAAAATTCCAATTATTAATTGAGAGCTCCTCAAGAAGCCTAAAAAACCTAGCTTAAGGTCTTGCCTCTGAAACAGCTTAACTGCATGGTTCTGGGTCAGTCACTTAATGTCTCAGAGTTCTAAGCAACTCTTTAAGACTACAAGTTTGAGATGAGCAGGAGGAGTTCAGAGAAACCTGGAGGGTCTTGCGTGGGCTGATGATGAGTGAGATGAGCAGAACCAGAAGAACATTGTACACAGTAAAATCAACATTGAGTGTTGATCTACTGTGATGGACTATATTCTTCTCACCAATGCAACGGTACAGAAGAGTTCCAGGGAACTCATGATGGAAGAGGATCTCCAAATCCAGGAAAAAAAAAAAGAACTGTGGAGTATAGATGCTGAATGGACCATGCTATTTCTTTTGTTTTTGGTGCTGTTGTTGTTTTTCTATTTTGAGGTTTTTCCTCATTGCTCTGATTCTTCTCTTATAATATGACTAATGCAGAAATATGTTTAATGTTTATATATATATGAACAAAAGTTGAAAACTATCTTTACATATAACAGGAAAAAAATAAAATACTTTATTAAAAAAGACTACAAGTTTGAGAGAAGATGTTCACTTCAACAATAGAGGGAGTTTTCTTGCCATCTGCTTGCTGTACCAATAAAATCAGCGGTCCAGTCCCTATTCCTTAATAGCCAATAGAGTGGAAAATGTCTTAAGTGTATCTGGAAAAATAGGTTGGATTCAGTATATGAAGAACTGTAAATGCCAAATAAAGGAGTTTTTACTTTATCTTACAGTGAGTAGGGAAGCACTGACGTTTCTTGAGTGGGGGAGTAACATGGTCAGACCTTCACTTTACGAATATCAATTTGGCATCCCAGTGTTGAGTGGTTTGGAGAGGAAGGAGACCCATTGGGAGGCTCTTATAATAGACCAAGTGGGAGGCTACCAGGCTCTGAAATAGTGGTGGACTGAGATCACAATCTTTTCTTATCCTGTGCAAGTCTTGCCTTTCCATGTCTTCCTATTCTACTCTGTGTTCTGCAGGCCTTTCTCTAAGTGTTTCAGCATTTTGTTTACTAGGAGTTTAACATGGCTTTTATCTATCTCATGTTTCATTCTTGTTAGATGATCAGCTAACCTCTTTTCCCAGTCAAATGTTTCCATGTTACCTTTGATACCATTCTTGAAGATAAAAAATCACTGAACATGCTATAGAATACTGACTCTTGCCCAATAACGTTCCACTGCTCTCTGTGTCACCTGAAAATTTGATTATTTTTAAATCTTGATGTCTGGGAATTCAGGGCCATAAAGAATCACCAGGAGACAATTGGAGTGGAAAATGGGTCAGCTAGGTGGCACAGTAGATAGCATGCTGGGTCTGAAGTGAGGAAGACTCATCTTCATGAGTTCAAATATGGCTTCAGGCATTTACTGACTGGTTATGTGACCTTTGGGCAAAGTCACTTAACCCTGTTTGCTTCAGTTTTCCCATTGGTAAAATGAGCTGGAGAAGGAAATGGCAAACCACTCCAATATCTTTGCCAAGAAAACCCCAAAGAGGGTCACAAAGAGTTGGATGAGTGAACAAAGAAACAGAAAATAATAATAAAAATGAATACAACATTTAAAATTTGGGAAGGGGCAGCTAGGCGGTACAGTGGATAGAGCACTGGCCCTGGAGTCAAGAGTACCTGAGTTCAAATCCGGCCTCAGACACTTAACCCTTACTAGCTGTGTGACCCTGGGCAAGTCACTTAACCCCAATTGCCTCACTAAAAAATGAACAAACAAACAAAATAAAATTTGGGAGCAGCTAGGTGGCTGAGTGGAAAGCATGCTGGGCCTGAAGTCGGGAAGACTCATCTTCCTGAATTCATATATGGCCTCAGAAATTTAGTAGCTGTGTGACTCGGGGCAAGTCACTTAACCCCAATTGCCTCCCCCAAAAATGAGTTTGATGGCAAGGAATAGTTTGGGATTACTGGAAGTCCTGTGAAGTATCCTAAATACATTCCCCCACCCATTAACCCATTGTCCTTCAATTCCAACTCCAGCTCAGTCTACTTTTACTATTTACCATATCTGTAGTGAATGACTAATGGTCCAAGGCAGAAGTTTCCAAATTTTCTTGGTTCAAGGCACTCTTAATGTCTCAGTAATTATTTTCATGCCATCTTTGGATTAAAAGAAATATCTAATAGATCTGTTTATTAGGGTGTTAAGTCCAAACAACTTAAATCACTTGGGTATTATAACTGTCTTATAGCCATTTGAAAGTTAATACACATAAATTACAATTTTAAAAAATGTATCTTTCCTATGTAACCACAATTACTACTGGGATGTATGCACCTGTTGGGCATTGTACAACTTTTCAAGCTTTGGAAATTATACACCAACAGCATCATTTCCTCTTCTACATGATTTTCAAGCAGTTCTTGATTTAATTTTTGTTGTTATTTTTGTTGGAAGGTTTTGTTGTTGTTATTGTTTGTTGAAATACCCAGCTACTGGGGACATCCAGGTGGCACAGTGGATAAAGCACCAGCCCTGGATTCAGGAGTACCTGAGTTCAAATCTGGCCTCAGACATTTAATACTTACTAGCTGTGTGGCCCTGGGCAAGTCACTTAACCCCAATTGCCTCACCAAAAAAAGCAAAAACCAAAAGAAAACAAAAAGGAATATAGCCTGATTTGATATTGAAACTGGGAATTCCCTCAAGCTAGTAGTTTGAACAGTGTAGGACAGATATCAAGGATCACTGTGTTTCCCTTAAAAAAATTAAAATATTACTCAAAGCCCCTTTCAGTTAGCTGTGGCATCCCTGTACCTTGTTTGGGACCCAAGTATTTGAACCATGGGCCAACACTTAAATATAATCTGGAAAATACACATTCTTCTAGGTTTTACCCATGTGAATTAACAGGTCAGTCTCCTTAGATTGACTGTGGATCTCATTAAGAAGGCCCTGAAGTGTTTTGGATTTCCATGTAATCATTACAGTATCATCTGTAAATATATACATCAAGCTAACCCTACCCTCTGTAGCAGCAGTTTTATGGATCCACAAGGGGGTCTATGGAAAAATTTCAAGGAATCCATGAAATTGAGTGGGGGAAAAGTACATATTTAAGCCTTTGGATTCCAGTAAAATACTTTGCATTTTATTTAATTTATAAACTGTCTGAGAAGGCAGTTACATGGTACAGTGTATGGAAACACTGGATCTGGAGTCAGGAAGACCAGAGTTCAAATCCTTTCTGTGACACTTTGTAGCTCTATGACCTTGGACAATTCATTTAACCTCTGCCTTCCTCAGTTTCCTCATCTGTCAAATGAGGATAATAATAGCATCTACCTCTCAGAGTTGTGGACATCAAACCCAAAATGACTGTATAAGTGCTGGCTATTATTATTAAGCGGCCCATCCTTTTTTCCAGAGTGCTAAAAGGATCTATGATACACCCACAAATTTAAAAAATCCTGCTCAAAAGGAACTCCTCTACTTCAAGTTGGCATAGGGTTTCCTTTGTGACAAAAAATGACACTTTTGAGGAACATGTATCTCCTTGTTTTATGAATTGATATTGATAATCAGATGGTTGTTGAACCAAATTCTCTCTCTATTCACACCTTATTGAATCTTCTATACTCTTAACATGCATGGTCAGAACGTTGTTGGAAGATAGCCTTAAAAAGTGCATTTTGATCTATGAAGTCACACTTTGTTTTTCCAACAACAAATACATTCAAAGGGAGTTTTATTGTATATATCCCCTTGTCTGTCATTTGTATTCTTGTGAGGACAATTCTGATGTAGAGAACTGTCTGCAAATAGTGTGCTTGTTATTAGGTAATATTCAGTCAACCACTGGCCTCAAGGAACTTAAGCTGTTTCAGGGAAAACTTCAAGGGTACATCTGACATATGGATAAAACAGTCTCATACGGACATTATAGAGATAAGACAGTAGGTATAGTTAATTATTGGAGTTTAAGCTGTTATCATTGGAGTGGAGGTGGATAAATGATAATACAAGCAATGTTCTGTTCATTTTTATATTTTTCCCTCTTCTTCCTTTATTGTTCTTGAGGAAATCATCCTTTAGCTTCCTTGCCTTATACGCCATTGAATCAGGGCTTATACACATTTCAAACAATTTGTTAGCTAAACCAGCATCTTTCCTTTGTTGACATCTACTTTGGTACCTCCAAGTAACATGATGAAAGGTTCCAAGAGTTTGCACCTAGCTACGTGTGTGTGTGTGTGTGTGTGTGTGTGTGTGTGTGTGTGTGTGTGTGTGTGTGTGTGTGTGTGTGTAATGTCTGAAGACCAGACTCAAAGACTTCAGAGAGGCTTATCAAAATAAGGCCAGCTGCCATTTAATCAGCTCTTTTGGACACAAATTCAGGAAGGCAGTCAGCAAGGCCTTAGAGGAGGTGTTCTCTCAGTTGGATGAGGAAGTACTTACATTAGTAAACTCATGTTCTCTTTCTGAAGCATGAGGATAAAAGCAACAAGCATGTTATCTAGGGCAGCTAGCTTTAATGTACATGGAGAAGCCTCACTGAGAAGCAGATGAGGTGTTAGGGTGGTGCTAGCTGTTTCCCTGAGAATAGAAGACTTTAGCTTGCTCACAACTGCTTTTTCATTCTTCCAGCCATGAAAATTGAACCAGTAGATGCTCCAATCCAGTTAGGGAGAGGCTCAAAAGATTGGCTTCTCCAGGTTTGTAAGAACCTAGCATTTGGCCCATCGATGGGGAAAAGTGGGCTAAATGATTACGTAATGATCATATATAAATTGTTAAGAAAATTACCAATTTTTTAAGGGGCAGCTAGATGGCACAGTGGATAGAGCATGGGCCCTGGAGTCAGGAGTACCTGAGTTCAAATCCGGCCTCAGACACTTAACACTTACTAGCTGTGTGACCCTGGGCAAGTCACTTAAGCCCAATTGCCTCACTTAAAAAAAAAAAAGAAAATTACCATTTTTTAAAAAAAATCATAGATCTCAATATTTATAGAAAAACATAATTGGCTTCCTCTACTTAAAGATCCCTAACAGTATCTCACCAGGGAGATGTTATAAAATTCTGAAACTGAAGTAGATTGATGGAAAGCAGAGAAAGAAGGTCAAAAGTGCCACTGCAGTTGATGTTTCAATGGTAGCGATTTGATTGACATTTTAGCCCTTAGGGTAGGACAGTGGGCTTTAGTCACAGAATTGTTTTGAGTTCAGCTTTGTTTCTGCACAGACAATTCTATTACATGTGGAACATAATAACATCCTCATTCTATGTTACTGTATCTAGAAACATCAGGGAAACCTGATTCTAGTTTCTATATGGCCTCTATGGTATTTGTTGGGAACACAATTTATAAACTATCCTAAGTTATATTGAACTTGCTTGCCCTACATCCTAGCTCTCCCAATGTAAGCATATCTATGCCCGGGAAGGGGCAAGTCTCCAGGAAATGCAAGTATATAAAAATGTTTCCATGAAATAGCTGTTCAAAAGTGAGCTTCTTCTCTATTGAAACAGACTAGCCATTTTTCTGGGATCTGCTGTCAAGAATTTAGCCTCTCTTTATTCCAATCTAAGGCCAGATAAACCTTCTCTAAACCCATATTAGGACATTGGGTCAATAATTCAGTAAACTGGGGGGCAGCCAGATCACTCGGTAGATAAAGCACCAGCCCTGGATTTAGGAGAACCTGAGTTCAAATCCAGCCTCAAACACTTGGCACTTATTAGCTGTGTGACTCTGGGAAAGTCACTTAACCCCAATTGCCTCTCACACACAAAAAAACAAATAAAAGTATTTAATAATTCAGTCATTGCAACTGACTCCTGGAGAGGTATCATTCATTAACCTAGCAAAAGAAGAGGGTTTTTTGTCTGGTATATTGCAGTAGTCTGAAAGGTGGTTCTGTTTATTACCAGCTTTTAATAGAGAATCAAGAAAGAATAAGATAGGTAAGGAAATGGGAAATCTGTAGAGACTTCAGGTCCTACAAGATTAATTCTTGACATTGTTCTTTTATTACTTTGTGAGTTTTCAGGATATCATTCAGATATAAAGACTCCTATTCTGGGTACCCCTGAGGGTCACTGATACCCTTCCAGGTAGTCTGAAAGGTCAGAACTGTTTTCATAACAATACTAAGACTTCTTATTTCTAACATGGTAAAAATTAACAAGTAAAACTTTCATAAACAAAGGTTCTCAATAATTTTTCAGGGTGTAAATGGGTTGTGAGACTGAAAAAGTTTGAGAATCGCTGCTTTGCACTAATGTCATCACCTAACAGTTTAAAAATGAATTGTTTCAGCCTCTAGATAGTGTTGTCTATCCATATTTTCCTTGAGGCAGAGTAGAGGATTGGAGAAGTGATGGTAACTGGGGTAATGCAGATGAAGATTAATTCAGTTTGAATTCCCAAATGAAACCAAACATCATAATAAGAAGATTGTATAATTTGCATTGTATAGCAAATGCATTGTATTGGTTTTGTGGATTACTCAGTTCATAAGGAAGAAACATATAAGTAAAGCTCTGCAAAATTATTTCTTTATAGGAGCAACAGAAATGTGAAATGTGAACCCTCACGAAGAACTACATCACCTTTGCACAGTAGCAATCTATCTTGACAGATTGAAAATTGTCAGGAGCTTTGCTGAATAAGTCAGCATTTACTGTGATGAGGATTGATGGTTATTTGATGCATTTGTGTTAGATAAAGGCTTTTTGCATGTATTAGTATGACATTAGAAATGCACAAAATATAATTGGAGGAGCATTCAATTTGAGTTTCACCCAAGATGAATTAGTAGTTCTGAAAAGTAAATAGAAATCAAGCTGGATATTTTATAAACATTTTCCCTTTTCATTCATTTTCAATTTGTTATGTGTGATAGTACAGTTAGAATAAAATAGATGTTTTTAAGTTTTTAGACGACAGTGCTAGAAACAGTAACCTCTATCAGACTCAGTCAATATGTTCTTTTCTTTTCTTTTTTTTTTTTTTAGGCAATGGGGGTTAAGTGACTTGCCCACGGTCACACAGCTAGTAAGTGTCAAGTGTCTGAGGCCGGATTTGAACTCAGGTACTCCTGAGTCCAGGGCCGGTGCTTTAATCACTGCGCCATCTAGCTGCCCCAGTCAATATGTTCTAAGGAGAAGAATATCTAAAAGCATGGCACCAGGCTTTGTAAAGATTGTTCAATTGGAAGACACCTAGGAGAAATTAGGAGAATGATATGGCCAAAAATAATGTACAGAAGGGAATTTGTATTTCTTGGGTGATGATATGGGAACTCAGAAAAAGGAAGGCTGTCATGATTAAGATTTTCTTTGTATATTATTTCAATCTCATTGAGCTAAATATGATTACTATTTTGTAATTAACAGTTTGATCCAACTGCATTTGTACCCTTGGTATTAGAATTTTCTTTCATCAAAGTGGCACTTTTAAAATAATCACCAGCTTGTTCATAAAGCTGTGACCTTTAACCCGCCCTCTTTTGGAAGATAGATGGGCTCTATATGTACACATAAATATGAGCACCTGGGTAAAAAGGTTGGATTGTTGCTTGGATCATCTGTAATTCAAATGGATGAGTGGTTGGTCCGATTGGCCGAGTGGAAACAAAATATTAACATGTCTAAAAGTATTGATCTGACTGATTGATCTTCACAATCAGCCTGAAAGGAGGTGGTATGATTCAAGGGAAAGAGCACTCATTCAATTTAGTGTCATATGACCTGAGTTTGAATCTCATCTCTGCCACTTACTGCCTGTATAATCTTGGGCAAGTCACTTAATACCTCTGTGACCCAATTGGTTTTTGTGTATAGATGTATCATTTCACCCACTAGGCTATATAGTCTCACCTACTTCTGTGTCTGTGCAACACATATATGATTTTGCTTTATATATGTATATGTGTACATATATAAAAGTTATGTACACACATATATACATACATATGTTTGTATAGAATGTAATATCCTTCCAAGTAAAGACTGTTTCACTTATTGCCTTCATATTCCCAACACCTAGCATAGTGCCTGGAATGTAGTTGGTACTTAATAAATATGTGTATATTCATTTTTTGACTATAAAATGAGAGAGTTCTATTAGAGAAGAAGGAAGAGGAGGATGAAGAAAAGGTAAAGAAGAAGGGGAAAGAGGGGAGAAAAAAAAGCATTTATATGGTGCCTTAAGGTCTATAAACTTATAATGTTATCTCTCTTGATATAGTTACCTGTATAAGGTCTCTTCTAATTCTGGAAATATATCACATGAATGGAGAAATTATATATATATATATAAAATACATGATATATTATGTTATTATATATTATTTATATATATATATATAGAGAGAGAGAGAGAGAGAGAGAGAGACACACACACACACACACACACCCACCCAAATACTACTTTTGCATGAAAGTTTTGGATAATTGGAGGGGTTGTAGAAATAGCGCATGCGCGCGTGCGTGCACGCGTGTGTGTGTGTGTGTGTGTGTGTGTGTGTAATGACTGTAGAACAATGAATAGAATATTCACTTTTGAAGTTGAAACTATCCACTAAGATGTATGGGGTTGTTATCTGCATAAGAGGAGGAAAAATATCCACATGAATGAAATTAAGGTAATTTGAAGTATTGAAATCAATATCTTAACTAATTGGTATTACTATAAAAATAACTCTAACCAAATTATATATATATATATATATATATATATATATATATATATTGGCGAGGCAGTGGGGTTAAATGACTTGCTCAGGGTCACACAGCTAGTGAATGCCAAGTGTCTGAGGCCGGATTTGAACTCAGGTCCTCCTGAATCCAGGGCTGATGCTTTATCCACTTTGCCACCTAGATGCCCCCAATATAATTTACTTTTTTAAAGTAATAACTTTTCTATTTAACTATACTGGAACTTTCCAATATTAATACTTTCTAGAGAACAGGTTTCATCATAAGGCAAGCTGAATTAGATCTATATATAAGGGTAATGAGGTTCTTTGGCCTTCTCTGGTGTCCAAATATCATGGATTTCAACGGTAATGGATCTTAAATTCAACAGTTATCCGTGGATCCTTGAGGGTACAAAATTGCCTTGTATTTTTCAGTAAAAAATATCAAGTCATTGAATAACACATTCATACTTTCTAGATAGTTATTATTTTACATATCCACTTGCCCTATAAAGACTTAGGAAGAGTTGAATAATTTCAAATTGGGTCCTCAGTCTAGTTTCCTTGTGTGCCTTCCAATCCTCTCCCTTATTATAACTTGAACTCAATTCACTAGTCATATCTTAAGTGCCAGCTGTGGGCAAAGCTCAGTGTTGGACACAGCAGAGCCAATGATAAAACAAAACACTGCCTTCAAAGGAGCTTACGTCCCAATAGTGGAGATTTTACACGTACACAAAGAAATCACGATTCCTGTAGATTGTGGTAAGAGCAAAAGACAGATCTGGACAAAGTATTCTGGAAAAATTTGAGAGGCTGATTATTTTCAGCTGCAAAAATGTGCTAAGGAGGACACAGACCTTGAATTCTCAGTTGTCCTTTGCTCTCTTTCCCTCAACTTCATTGCTCACATTTTTCTTTGATCTTGAAGTTTGGGATATCTTATACCCTTATTTGTGTCTCCAAATGCTTTCTGCATTTGTCACCTAATTCTGCTTTCACCCTCCTAAGGCACTTCATTGCACAAGTGTGTTAAATGATTTCATTTAATGAGCATTCAAGTCCCACGCAGTACTGTGTGCCATGTGCTAAAGGGGTAGGATGACACAGTAGGTAAAGGATGTGTCTTGATGTCAGGAAGGCCTGGGTTTGAACCCTAATTGTGATGAATCCTAGACCATAAGTAAGTTATTTAACATCTCAGTGCCTCCCAGGTAACTCTAACTTATAGACTATAAATTATGGGCAATTTGCCACTCTTCATTGGTGAAAGACATTTTTACATTGTAGAAGGAGGGGAATGAAATAAATAAAATATATGGGCTCTCCTCCCTAATATGCATGCATGAATCCATCTATCCATCCATATATATTATACTGTTCTAGATTCTGGGTGAGATACAAAGAGAAAAGGTTACATGATTTGCCCAATGTCAAGAGCAAATAAGATAAAAAGGCAGAAATAGAACAGAAATCTCCAGCTTACAACCCAAACTATTAACCATGCTTCCTTCCTAATTTCATTGAGCTTAATTTAAGAAACAAAATAAATTTATAAGGACATGATCAAAGCCCTAATTCTGAAATTGTTCCTGCCACAAATTTGATAGAAGTTTCCCCTCTCAATTTTCATTATACTGTATTTTTAAAAATTGGTCACTGTTGCCTTCATATGAACAACTACCACCAAAAACAAAGACACTGAAGTCCTGTTGATAATGCTGCCTTTCTACAGAAGAGAAACAATTTGTAAGAAGTAAGCAGAAGTAAGAAAGAAGTAATTACAATTCTTGTCCTCAAAGCCAGCGAAAAGAATACTAAGAAATCCTATTTTTTCTTATTTTTCAACATTACTTGCATTAATTTAAGCAAGTCAGGTGTTTATGAATGGAAAATTAATGTTTTTAGAAAGTTTGACAAGTAGAGACCGAAGAAAAGAATGTCTATACCCTGAAATGGGGGCATTATATTTGAGGGGAAACACTCAGAGTAAGCATGCTGAAACTTCATTAGATGTATATACCTGGCCATTCTCATTTAACAATCTGTCACCATTTAGAATGAACTGATTTTTGCTGTTAAGTCTGTTTTTCAGTTGTATCCAATTCTCCCTGACCCCATTTGGTATTCTTGGCAAAGATACTGGAGTTGTTTGTCATTTTCTCCTCCAGCTCATTTTACAAATGAGGAACTTGGGCAAACAGGGTTAAGTGACTTGCCCAGGGTCACAGGACTAGTAAGTATCTGAGGCCAGATTTGAACACAGTAAGAAAAGTCTTCCTGACTCCAGGCCCAGCACTGCCAGCTGTCCAAAATGAACTGATGCTCTGTTCCTAATCTGATCCTAATGCTGATGGTTGCTTTGAAAAGGATGTTCAGTGGCCTTGACGAGCTTGCATGATCTGGTTTTGATTTTTGTTTTGTTCTCTTTTTGGCAGGGCAATGAGGGTTAAGTGACTTGCCTAGGGTCACACAGCTAGTAAATGTCAAGTGTATGAGGCTGGATTTGAACTGGGGTCCTCCTGAATCCAGGGCCAGTACTCTAACCACTGAGCTACTTAACTCCCCCCAGAAGGGAGAGTTTTAGCTGAAACTTGAGGGAAACAGGGAAAGCTTGGAGACAGAGGTGAGGAGGGAGCATATGTGAGGCATGAGAAGCATCAAGTGAAAAGGTTCCAAGTAGGGAGATGGTGTGTGTTGTGTGAGGTGCAGCAGAAGGGCCGGTGTCACTTGATCGTAGGGTATATGGAGAAGACTGAAATGTCAGAAGACTGGAAAAGGAGGGGCTGGGTAAGGGGTTATTTGAAGGACTCTGTGTGTCAAACAGATGATTTTATCATTTATCCTGGAGGTTGTAGGGAGCCAACCACCAGAATTTGAGGAAAGGCTTAATATAATCAATGCTTTAGGAGTAACATTTTCACAGCTAAATGGAGGATGGATTGGAGTGGCAAGATTGTTGAGGCAGGCAGACCAACCAGCAGGCTATAGTGCAGACTTGAGGTGATGAGGGCCTGCGACAGAGTGGCAGTAGTTCCAGAGGACAAAAGAGACATATATGAGATACGATAGGCAGAATCAAGTCTTGACAACAGTTTGGCTCTGGGTTGGACTAATGGGTCTGTGAAGGGCTTTCCTTCTAAGCTGAAATAATGTATGTGAGTGTGTATGTATGTATGTATGTATGTATGTATGTATGTATATTTAATTTCATTTGAGCCTCACTGGAGAAACTCAAAGGAAAGAACATTCCCATCTTCCATTTCTTACCTATACTTTGCTTTTGCCCCACTGCCTCGTACAAGTAGGCCCTCAATAAATATTTGTTGAACTGATTATCAGCTTAAAGAATTTCCAGCCTGACTAGTTAGAGCAGAGAACTGCTGAAGGATTTCAGACAGACCTTGGATGAGTTTGACATTTGAGCCAAGGAAAGGGTAAGGGCTGGGGAAATGAGCTGGTGTCGGTACAGAAATATAGTGGTTAGGTGCCAGGGCAGGAAAACTAGGCAGAAGAAGCCATATATAAGGGATGGAGTTGAGTGACTAGTATGATAGATAGACTGGTATTTAGAAAGTGAAAGCTAGGAAGATAGAACAAGTAGTTTCTGAATGAAGGCAATAACTTGGATTGTTCCCTGAGGGGTTAATTGTGCCAACTGTGGCTGCAGCCAAGAGCTACCTTTTAAATGAGTGACATATAGCTTTCTCAGCTACCCATCTGTCAGAAGGATTTGGAACCCCTGGGAAAGCACTTTGCACACAGGAACTTTGTGGATTTCTACCTGGGAGGAGGGGGGAAGTGCTTTGTTTTTGAGGGAGACAAGGACATGGTTCCAGATGAACCAGAATTAGCCACAGTCCTGAGGTCATCCATATCCATTTCATCTGCCAGTTAGAAGTTGGATGAATGTAGCAGTAATCAAGATATACCTCTTAGGTTTAGATTGAGATTACTATCCCGTTCAGCCAAGATGGAAGCTTAGTCCTCCCAGGTTCTTACATCCAAAATCTCTTGAATCTCCTTTTTTAGGCTCTTATCTGAGGCACTTCCAAGCTACACTGTCTCTAGCAACTTCTCTTCATTATTTACATTTTTATTTTCCTCCTCCTCTTCTTCCCTTACTAGAACCCCTTCTTAGCCGAGACTATATTGATTCTCATTTCTTTATCTTCAGCCTCATCTGGCTCAAGTTGTGAGTCCCACCATTCATTGATCTGCCTGCTGTCAGTTACATTTTTGGTCAGTCACAAAACTAGCATTTACAAGGTCTACTTTGATATCAAACACCCCTAAGAATGTATGTGTCTACAGCATTAAAAAAAAAAAAAAGATTGTACTCACAACATACATGGTGGGGAGGGAGGCATGCTATTCATCCCAACGTCACTCTGTGGAATTGTAACAGACTGCTTCTTTACTTGTAATTTGCACATGGAAAATGCTTAATAAGCGCTTGTTGACTAAGTGTGAGGGGAAAATATCAGACAGATTGATGCTTATAAAATGTTGCATGAGGGTTTCAACTACAAAGTCATTAAAACCAATCCAAAAGACTACTTCTTAATATTCTATTGCACATGGATAGATTTAGAGAAGGAAGAGCACCCCATCTATGACTATGACTTTATTAATATAGGGAAATTCTAGGGAGGAAACTCCCTCTATTGATGCCAAAAAGCACCTATTCCAACCCCTAGAATAGAGAGTTTCCTGGAATAGTAGTCTTCAAACGTTTTGGTTTCAGAATCCCTTCACATTCTTAAAAATGATCAAGGACACCAAAGAGCTTTTGTTTATATGAGTTTGAACTATTGCTATTTACTGGACTAGACATTAAAATGGATAAATTTTAGAAATACTTATTAATTCCTTTAAATAATAATAAAATTATTGCCTCTTAAGATTAATAACACTTTTATGAAAAACAATTATATTTCCAAAATAAAACATGAGGAGTGGCATTATTTTACAAATTTTTGTGAATCCTCTTCAATTTCTAGATTTATAGAAGATAGCAATTTTCATATCTGCTTCTATAGTCAATCTGTTGCAATATGTTATTTTGGTTGAAATATATAACGAAAATCTGGATTCATGCAGATACATAGTTGGGAAAGGGAAAATATTCTATTATGTAAATATTATCTCATGGACCCCACTCACCCCGAAAAGATCTCAGGGAAAACCGCAGCCATAGAGAACTGACCTGGCTACTGTCATATACCACATGTGTGTTAGAAATGGAATTCAGGGGCAGCTAAATGGCCCAGTGGATAAAGTACCGGGCCTAGAATCAGGAGTACCTGAGTTCAAATCCAGCCTCAGACACTTGACACTTAACTAGCTGTGTGACCCTGGGCAAGTCACTTAACCCCCATTGCCCCGCAAAAAAAAAAAAAAAAAAAAAGGCAAATAGAAATGGGATTCAACCCCAGGACTTTTTTTTTTTATTGTGCTTCTCGTCAATAGAGACATAGGGCAAGCACAACTGTATCTAGTAGTCACTTTATATGCTAAGCACACAGGGTTTAGTGCTATAGTAACATATGAGAATAAAAAAGGATATACAGTAGACATCATTTATGTATCATTTATGACAGTTTCAAGTGTACCATGGGTCAATTTTAGTCTTCCTGAATTATAAGTATTAAGTATAAAAAACCAACATAGTAATATCAAACCCTTGATGGAGTGATAGGTTTATCTACCAAAACTGATTACAGAAGTTCTACTGTAATTGACTAATCACCCTTGTTCAGTTCAGGTAATCCAGCCATCCATCAGAGGTTTTGGCTATGGGGTAAGGCATACTATCCTCCTCCTGCTTGCACCATCCAATTTCTGAAAACCACCAAAAATGTCTACCCTTTGGCACTCCCACTACACACTACTACTGCCTATAAGAAGCACCTGTGGGCACAGTTGCATGGCACACCAGCACTTTCTGCCAAATAAAGCAAATTCAGTGGCCTTTGCCAGTTTTTGCACGGTGAAACCACCCTATTTTATTTTCAGTAGTGTACTGATCAATGCGTAACAATCAGATCTCCAAAAATGCACAGCACACTTATGTTTAATCCGCATCATTAATATTTTTCATATCACTTTCTTAATTCTAGACATTCAGCAAAGCAGTCGGTCAGGCCCTGCCTTGTAGCATTTGCTGACTTCGGAGATATAAATGCTCACACTGAAAATATGACAATAAGCCCTTACTAGCTGGTTTGAACTGATTTTAGCACACTCTTAGTTATGTGGGTAAATTTAATTATTCATAATCAACTCTAAGGAGCAGAAAAACTAATACAGTGATACTTTGTGTCTTTAAACGGCTTGCTGCCCAACTGGTAATATTTCATTCCAAATGAAGGCTGGATGAAAAGCATGTTTCATGTAACACCTGGCATATAATAAGCACTTAACAAATGATTGTTGATTGACTATACTGATGCCACACTGCCCAATTTCAATATAAGCCAGGTTTTCCACTAAGCTTATTCTTTCAGAGCCCAGAACTAGTAGTGACCCCCCCATTCTTCCCCAGCTGTTTGTAAATTAATTTTTATGTGCCATTTGTTCCAGCATTTTCCCAGGAAAATAGATTAAGCTGTGGTTCGGTGATTTCCAGAGTTCTCACCCACCAGCTTTTTTTTCACATAAGGAATTTAAATTAGTCATTCAAATGAGAAATTGTTGGGTTAGATCTGAGTCTTGTCATGAATCCCAGTTTTCATCAAATATCTGTACTTTCTTACAGACGTGTGCAGAAATATGAAATTTCAGGCTAATTTGTTGTTTTGCTTTTTGACATGTAGACATGACTTTTTTTTTTTTGTAACACCATGGAAAATAATGTTAGCTACACGAATGCTAGGAAACATTGTTCCACCTACAGAAGCTGTGGGAAATTTTAAAGTCTGATTATTATGGATAAGGCTGTGTGCCTCAGATGTGATATTCTTTAGACTAGAGTGCATATGTGTCATATGATGCTGAATGATGAATTTTATTCTTCTGCTTTCCAGACCCATTTCAATAATTTGAGCCTCTGTGGGAGATAGTATTTTACTTGTTATTCATTTTTTCCTCTTTTCCAAAAAAAAAATTGATAGCCTCTAATTTTTATTTGTTAAGTTTTTGTTTTTAAATGTTAATTAATATCATTTTAAAAATAACATCTGATGTGATAAGAGACAGAACTAAACTTTCAGAAGGAAAATTTCTGGATAGATATAATTTTAATAGGAATTAACCAGTGTGTTTGAGGGAATTGGACAACTATTTGATTTTTCCTCTATCAATATGTGTTCATTAAAAGCTAGATAATACTGAGTTTCTCCATAAAAAAGGCCTGAATACTTATCAAACTGAGTTTCCATGATCAAAAAAGTCCTTCAAAAAGGAGCATTCTATAATGTGTGTAATTATAGAGTATGTAGAACACTAGAGATTAAAACTGCACTAAGACTTTTGGGACATTGTGTGAATGTGCTGGCTATATTTATTACTTGCTTCAAGATGTCTTTTCTCATTGAATTTGGGGGGTTTTTGTTTGTTTTTGTTTTGTTTTTTGGCCAGGCAATGAGGGTTAAAGGACTTGCCCAGGGTGACACAGCTAATGTCAAGTGTCTGAGGTCAGATTTGAACTCAGGTCCTCCTGAATCCGGGGCCCGTGCTTTATCTACTGTGCCACCTAGCTGCCCGCTCTCATTCAATTTTGATGAGGTATTTCCATTAAATACTAACTAGGAATGAAACTATGTCTGTATGCCCAGTTGCAGAGCCATTACTGAACCTTTTAAATGATAACTTAAGGTCCTCCTATCACCAGTAGCAAGAACCAAGAAATACTTAGCCTTCTAATTATGATTGGAAAGGTTTATACCTTTCCAACACTGTGCATGTTGTTGCAACTATATATATGGAGGGAAGGAAGGAGTCTCAGTCTGTTGTAATTATCTTAATGTCTTGATAGTCTAGAGGAAGTCTTCTAGGAAGAATACCCTTGTAAATGTTAGGTCAAGAAATTTTCAGTCAAACCAAATATATTTCTAGGAAGAAGTGGATATGATGAAAAGGAATTTAATTTGAATGAAACCTGAAGGAGTCTTCTTCATGTTGGTCAGTACTCTGTCTTACTTACCCCTATGTCTGATTTTGTTCTCAGTATTATTATCTACCATGATTTGCTAAATAAGATTTCCTGTCTTGCCTTTTCCTTTCATATCTTAACATTTAAGTTAGCTGGCAGATGTAAGCACAGCAGTTATCTCAGGAATTCCCAAGAAGCTGTATAATGCATGTTCACCTGGTGCTTGAAGGTTGGCAAAAGACTTCACATATATTATTATCTCATTGGATCTTTCTAGCCACCCTGTTGGGGTAAGTGCTGTTATTTTACACATCTTACAGATGAAGTTGAGGCTGAAAGGAATTAAGTGACTTGTTCAGGGTCACAAAGCTCAGTGGAAGGATTTGAACTCTGGTCTTCCTCATTCAGACTCCCTTGTGCTATCCATTGTATCACGTTATTGCTTCATAATTACCATTCGATAGCCTTCATTTTCTCCAGAAGAACAATTCAATCTATCATCTCTGTATTCACCTTGTGTCAGTAAGTAGACAAGATCATATTGCCCTAACATATATTGCAAGTACTGTATAATTCTGCTGTTATGAAATTTACATACATTGGGGGCAGCTAGGTGGCAAAGTGGATAAAGCATTAGCCCTGCCTGGATTCAGGAGGACCTGAGTTCAAATCCAGCCTCAGACACTTAACACTTACTAGCTGTGTGACCTTGGGCAAGTCACTTAACCCTCATTGCCCTGAAAAGAAAAAGAAAAAGAAAAAAGAAAGAAATCAACACTCATGTTAACAGAATAAGAAGGGTTGGACCATTGGAGAAGGGTCAAGGCAGCAGCTATAATCCCAGCTGAGTTCACCAGCATCAGTCTCATAAGCCAGCTCTACTTCCAGTTCACATATATAAGCAGGGAGAAGTAAAACCTACACTTCTATCATTGGGGAGTACACTTGTAATAATACTGGACAAAACAGGTGGGAATCCATTGATGCAAGTAGAGCCATAGAGTTTGGATATTCCTAGGAATACTTCGCTGCAGGTATACGGGTGAATTTCTACATGATGGGTTTCATTTTTGTTTTTCCCAAAGGGCCCTTGTTTGTTGGTTCCTGCTGCCCAGCTACCTGTAATCTGACATACAAATGCACCACAACACTTAATGGTGCTGAATCTGTGCCTTGAGATCAGTGACAGTTGGATGCTTGATAGTTCCTTCGGAACATATCATCAGGACCAGATGTTGAGTCCTGATCTTATATGACTGAATCAATTAATTTCTTATTTGAATGAATGCTTACATAGAAGCAGATTGAGTTTTTTTTTTGTTGTTCCAGAAAATATTCTTTTAAAAAATGTTTGACCTTAAGCTAGTTAGTGTCACTTAGTTTTAAACTTCCAATAAATCAGTAAAATAAACATACATATATACAGACACAGACATACACACATATATCTTTCTATATAGACACAAACACATATATATATATACAACACACATAATACATACACATTTATACATATATACATGTGTGGATATATTTTTTTTTCCACTTTTTTTTTTTGCTGGGCAATGGGGGTTAAGTGACCTGCCCAGGGTCACACAGCTAGTAAGTGTCAAGTATCTGAGGCTGGATTTGAACTCAGGTTCTCCTGAATCCAGGATGGGTGCTTTATCCACTGTGCCACTTAGCTGCCCCTGTGGATATATTTGTGTGTGTGTGTGTGTGTGTGTGTGTGTGTGTAGGCAGCTAGGTGGTTTATGCCTGGAGTAGGAAGATGTAAATTCAAATCCAGCCTCCGCCACTTAGTAGCTATGTGACACTGAACAAGTCACTTAACCTCTGTTATCCTTAATCCACTGGACAAGAAAATGACAAAACATTCCAGTATCTTGGCCAAGAAAACCTCATGAGCAGCATTGGTAGGCTATGCTCGATGGCGTCACGAAGAGTGAGACATAGCTGAATGACTGAACAACAGTACCCCCCCACACACACAAATATTTTCATACAGTATAAGAAAGATTTAACCTTGTGATTGAGAGCATGTAGAATTGTGTTTCTAGATTCATTTAATTTTTACCTTTGTATTAGCATTACCTTTTATAATTAAAAGATGGTATTTTAGTGTGTGGGTTCTAATGAGCTTATGACAATGCAGTTACAAGTTATGATTTATTCATAAGAAAATATTTTCCATACTCGATTTGCTGGGAAATGAACTAATGAACAAAATGTATTTCCTCAAGCTTAGCAAATGACTCTTTGCAGCAAGCATTTTGTCTTCAATAAAATTTAAGGTTCAAATAAAAAAAAAAAATTCTGGCTATGCTAATTTTCCAGGAAGACTGTTGATGTATATAGACAGTTCACCTTGATTGCTGATGGTAATGGAACCTAAAATGTCTAAATATGCTCCTCAGGATTTAGAGAAAAGAACACTCAATTTGGAGTCTGAGGACCTGAGTTTAAATCCCAGCTATTGTTTCTATGACTTTGAGTCTTGATTTCCTCCTTTGAAATGTGAGGGGATTGGATTAAATAACATCTTAGATCCCTTCCCATACTAAATTCCTTGATCTTTGATATGATTGTTCCATCCTGTTCAAGGATGCATTGCTGAAAAGCTCATCTAGCTCTTTTTTTTTTTTTTTTTGGTGGGGCAATGAGGGTTAAGTGACTTGTCCAAGGTCACACAGCTAGTAAGTGTCAAGTGTCTGAGGCCAGATTTGAATTCAGGTCCTCCTGAATCCAGGGCCAGTGCTTTATCCACTACACCACCTAGCTGCCCCTCATCTAGCTCATTTTTAGCGGTGCCTTGTCAATTTTACTTGTTTGGCCATAATTTCTTTTTTTGTTTGTTTGGGTTTTTTGTTTTGTTTTTGTTTTTTGTTTGTTTTTGTAGGGCAATGAGGGTTAAGTGACTTGCCCAGGGTCACACAGCTAGTAAGTGTCAAGTATCTGAGTCCGGATTTGAACTCAGGTCCTCCTGAATCCAGGACCGGTGCTTTATCCATTGTGCCACCTAGCTGCCCTGGCCATAATTTCTTAAGATTTGGGTTCATGAGTTCACATGAGTGTACTCTTTCTGTTGTTAGACATGGTGATTGGGAAGGTGGGCTCAGATATTGATAGATTTAAGTTCAGTCAAATTCTCATCAGCAGCTATCAACAGCTAGTAAAACAGAGAGTTTAGGGCATGCTTCCATAATCCAATTCAGATCCATAGAGATAAACAAGGCAGTGTCCCTGAAAGGAAATCCACTTTCAATGTAAAAATAGGGCCTAGACAAAACTAATCATCATACTTAATACATACATGAAGAGCTTAATAAATGCTCGTTGATTAATTTAGAAAACTGGGGGAAAGTTGGCCTAGCTGCAAGAGGGCATGGCAACATTCTGTAGATAGAAGATCCAAATTTGAGTTTAGTTTCTGAAATCTCTGCTCTCAGAATACTGATTTGTTTTTGTTGTTGTTGTTGTTGTTTTGGTTTGGTTTTTTTATCCCTGACCATGTACAGGGCACTGTGCTAGGTACTAGGGATACAAAGACAGTAATGAAATAATCTCTTTCTTTACAAAGCTTACTTTCATGGGAGGAAGACACACATAATTCACAGGTTAGTACAACAGAAGGAAAATCGAGGGCGAAGACAACAATAACCAGGGGTGTCAGGGACAGAGATGACAACCTTGTTAAACCTTCAAGGAAGAGAAGGATTCTCAGAGGTAGAGGTGAAAGAGAGGGCCCACTTCAGGTATAAGAAAGTGCTTGTGTGACTGTTCAGGAAATGGATTGTCAAATTTAGGGGAAGGCCAGCCATTCCTGTTTGACTTGAACATAGAGCTAGTGAAGGGTTCAATAGGAGATAAGGATACCTGAAAGATGTGATTTGGCAGTAGCCTTTAGGTGTCCTATAAGGGCCCACTTTCTTTATAATCAACACATGAGATATTGGCTACACTTCCACCCCTCTCCTTGGTAGGGGCAGCTCCCTCGTGCTGTAGCTGCAGGCATAGGGTATGACCTTAATAGGATGTATTGGTGGCTCAAATTGTATGGCTGCTTTGGGGCATGGATGCTGTTCTTTGGTAGCTTCTCTGAATGGTGACAGTTTTGACTGTTGAGTTAGCTGTTCTTTTCTCAGCTATATTTAAATTAGAACTTACATATAGTATTAAATAATTAACAAAGACCACAAATACATTCTCCACAAAGCTCAGCTCAGGAGATTTAATAATTGATCACTGTTGTATTTGTGGGCAACCGTGAAAAGTTTTTACAGCTTTCCCAGATGACATAGTTTATTTCTTGAAAATTAATGTGACTCTTTAGAAACATTTTCTTGCTACTTTCCATTATTCAACACATTCCTAAAACTGTCTGGTTTCCTAGAATTGGGTAGTGATTTTCTTTATCTTCATCATTTCCTCAGTGTATTCTTTGTCAATGTGACACTTTATGGTACTCTCTGTATAAACTCTGTTGATTGGTCCCTTTCATTATGGTCCTGGAGCAGATGGTCTCCAAAGTTTCTTCCCAACCTAAGGATTTATGTCCTTTATTTCCCTTTTAGTTTTTATTCTGATAAGTTATAAAAGTCCAAAGGTGATGTCTTCTACTTTCTTGAGTCAGTACTTTTTCCCAAAGTAGTTTAGACAGGGATCAGATGGGGTCTTTAAACATCTCCTAATTTAATCCCTTCATCTTGCAGATCAGGGAACTGAGGTCCAGAGAAGTTAATGGCCTTGCCAAAGGTTACTTAGAAGTAATAAGTAGGATAAAGCACCAGCGCTGGATTCAGGAGGACCTGAGTTCAAATCTGGCCTCAGACCTTGACAATTCCTAGCTGTATGACCTGGGGCAAGTCACTTAACCCTCATTGCCCTGCAAAAAAAAAAAGCAATAAGTAGAAGAACTGGGATTCTTTTTTTAAGGCAATCTGGGTTGTGTCTTGTCTAGGACCACACAGCTAGTAAGTGTTAGGTGTCTAAGCCAGATTTGAACTCAGGTCCTCTTTTTTTTTGTTTTTGTTTTTTACTCAGGTCCTCTTGACTCCAGGTCCAATGCTCGCTCCATTGCACCACCTAGCTGCCCCTAGAACTAGGATTTTTATTGCTTAGGGATCAGACCTGGAGGTCCAGAAGCTCTAACTAGCTCTTTTGTGTCAGGAACTCCTTTGGCAGTCTGGTAAAGACTATGGAATCCTTTTAATCCTATTTTTAAACGCATAAAATAAAACCTACCAGATTCCACCTGGTACTGATGTGAAACAATTCTGGAATTTTTCTGTGGCAGAGATCATCCAGAGGGTCAGCCAACAAGGATTGTTGTTATTCCAAGCTCAGGATACAGCTTGCTTACTGGACCTTAGCTCTGGAAAACATGTCTCCCAATAGTGAAAAGAGAGGGGTGGTCTTGGAATGAGGATCCTAACATTTCCCCCTTTTGGCCAAAGGGAGTGAGTCTAAAAGATTTCCTCCATTCTGGCCAATAAAGGAGAGGGAAGCATAAGCCAGGATGCCATGAGAGACCAGTTAGGCCTTTTTTTTGTTGGGTGGGGGCAAACATGTTAAGATGATCATTAGATTTCCTACCATGTTTCAGTTTCTTTTTAAAAAGAAATAAAAACTACTTTACCTTTGCTCCCCAAATGAGCTATTATACAAAAGAAAAATAATGAGAAGGTTTATATAACTGATTTTTGGGGAGGGTGCATACAAATTTTATGAGGAAGAAAAATGTTTTGGAATCAAGTTCAAGGATTTATTTTTAAAATAATTTCCAGAGTGTATTACAAAGCTTACCAATATTCTCCATAGCATTTGAGGACCATGGATCTAGGACCAGAAGGAACCCCAGTGGTTGTTACACCTTGCTCCTCCCTCTTTTTACAAGGAGTAAATTGAGAGCTGGACCAGTGAGGTGGCTTGCCCAAGGTCATGGCAGGCATTACTGTCGAGTTGGGTTTTGAATCAGGTTCTCCAAATCCACCACTCAGATTGCGTCATACCACAGTGGTGCTTCATTCACTGTACGTTGGCCCTAACGTTGTGATGTCATTTTGGTCCTCATAGCAAGAAGGACAAACAACAACTAGGGTATTGCTTCAATATTCAAAAAGTCTATGATTTCAGTGTCATTACTCTGCCTAGAGATGCACATCAGCACTCTCCCTACCTTCATGGTCTTCACAAATTGATGCATTTAGAAAAAAAATTAACCACTTAGGGCCAAATTTCTGGTGATATTCCTCTTATGCCGGTCCTCCACCTGTAATTGAACCTTTTTTGGCTAGGTAGCATCTGCCAGAGAATTTCTTCCATGTCATAGCCTTCAAATACCCAGAGCCACTTCTGTATCTTTATGGTCTATTGGAATAAAACTCCCATGGGGATCATGATGATGATTCCACCCCTGAGTTCTGCATGTGTCTTGTCAATCATCAAAGATGAAAACATGCTTGACATTATTTATTATACTTTAATTCTTTGGAAGCTGATCATCTGTGTGCAATAGGTAGATACATAGATGCATACACACTTATGTACAGTATGTGCATGCATACATACATAGCAAGTCTGAACTGACCAGACTATAAAGTTAACCAGAAAGTCTTATTTTCCAGCAGTGCTGAATAAACAGGGTTTTACTGTATTCTGTTTTTTTTAAATAGCAAACAACTTTCTTGCCTTGCTTTAAATTGTGACTACATTGTCTGTTTTGTAATGTGCATATACATAACTCTCTTTCTGTCTCATACTAAACAAGCACCATTTTTCAGACAGGGAGGTGACACTACAGTAAACAAAACACACTTACCAGCATCTGAATATACCATGCCAAATTAAAGGACAGTCAGGAAAACTCTTCCTTAAATGGAAAATGGCATGATCTCCAAGGAATAGGACACTTTAAAGAGGAGTATGTGCTCTCAGACCCCATGCAAGATGGAAGAGACATCTTTAAAAGCCCAACTTGCTAAATCTTACACCTCTTATTATTTTCCTTTGTCTCCTTGGTTTCATTTAGTTGACTGAAAATCTTGAGTGGTACCAGATGATGTTAAAACTCATCAGTCCCAGTTCTTTACTTCTATTACTATATAAGATTGAGAAAATCAACCAATTAAGCATTTTTTAATAGTTATTAGCATTTTGACTCTCTTTGTATTTCTAGAGTTTAGCACACTTACCGGCACCTATAAAGCATTAAGGAAATGCTCCTTCAACGTCATAATATCAAGAACCTACCACAAGGCGAGCACTCTGCTAGGTTCTTGGAATACAAAGACAAAGATAAAATAGTCCCTGCTCTCAAGAAGCTGAAAGGGGAAAGGGAATGGAAGGAGTGGCAACATATACATACCTAAGTATATGAAATAAATATGACTGGTTTTGTAGGGGGAGATCCAGCTGCTGAAGCCAGGGGTTGGGGCAGTCAGGAACAACTCCATGTAAAATTGTCATGATTCTTGAACTGAGTTGTGAAGGAGACTTGGTATTCTAAGTCATGATGATGGAGTGCATTCCAGACATGGGGGACAGCTGGTGCAAAGTGGAAGAGAAGGGCCCTGGAGAGTTAAGCTTAAGGAACAGCAATGCAGAAAGGGGAGTAATATGTAATAGGTTTGAAAGGTAGATTGGAGCCATATTGTGAATGGTTTTAAATGACAAACATAGTTTATATTCAATTCTTGATGGAACAAGGAATGTACTGGAATGTAGTGAATAAGGGAGGAAAATCACTCTGACAGCTGGGTTGAAGATAAATTAGAGTGGAGAAACACTGGAAGCTGAGAGGCCAATTAGGAGGCTTTGGAATTATTCAGGGGAGTTGATAATGGCCTGAACTAGCATGGTGACCATGCCTGAGGAGAAGGGGATAGAGAAAGATGCAATGGAGGAAACCAAGGTGGCCAATCTGGGTGATTAAAATGATGATGGTACACTCTACAGAAACAGGAAAGTTTAGAAGAAAGGTGGAATGAGGGGGAAGAGAAGGCAGAACCTTCCTAAGCTTCCATTTTCTGAAAAGTCAAATGGAGATACTGTGTCCTCATGCTATCTATCTCATTGAATTGTGAAAATCAGATGAGATAATTGATGTGAAATAGTTTGTCAGGTATTATTATTAAGAAAGAAACAATACTTTTGACATTTTCATAGTGGAGCTCAGCTCTCATAGGAATATTCCCACTGGGCAACAGGTATTTAGGGAGGATGATTCTCTAATTTTCTTCAATTCCACTCTGGTGTTTCTGTAATCATCCCAGACAAGGGAAGCTGCACGGATGCTTCTGTATGCCCTCCCTGACTCTCCATGTGCTCAGTTTCTGTTGCCTTAACCAACTCCACCAAGAATTGTGGGATGGGTTAGCACCTTGCTCTTAGTGTACCCTCAGTGTTTCTTTTTAAGTGAATAAAATAAGACATAGGGTTATAAAATAAATAGATAGATACCAGCATTTCAATATAATCAATCTATCTATGCATTCATCTTTCACTCATGGATCCCATGTTAAAAAAAACCCATAATTAAAATTTTTTTTTTTGCAAGGCAATGAGGGTTAAGTGACTTGCTCAAGGTCACACAGGTAGTGTCATATGTCTGAGGCTGGATTTGAACTCAGGTCCTTCTGACTCCAGGGCCTGTGCTTTATCCACTGCACCACCTAGCTGCCCCCCCCAACACCATAATTTAGAAAAACTTAGCATCCTCTCACCATCGAGTACCACTCATGAATTTTCAGTTCCTTTATTGTTGAAATACCAAAATACTTAAAAACCAACAGTTGTACCTTTTTCAAGACAAGAATAATTTAGCCAAGTCTATGTCAGAGATTTCCACATTGATTATTTGTAAACATATGCAGAATATCTCCATTCCTATCAAGAGAAAGAAAATGAGGCCTATTTCCTTTCACTGTCCAAAAGTCACGTTTTCCTACTTCATTAAAATCTTATCTGGAATGAGGGATTATGCAGGGATGCCTGTGATTTGATGAAGATCAATTTTAGGATGTGGGAGTATCAGGACATATTTTATTACCCTTGTATGATGTCTGTTGCTGTTGCATTTAGATAGGATCTGGCTAATAAAGTTTGACAAATATAATTAAGTTCATTTCAGAAGGGAGTGATAATGATTAAGATAAAAGCATATTGGGGCAGCTAGGTGGCGAAGTGGATAGAGCACCAAGCCCTGGATTCAGGAGGACCTGAGTTCAAATTTGGCCTCAGACCCTTGACTCTTTTTTTGGGGGGGGGGCTGGGCCATGGGGGTTAAGTGACTTGCCCAGGGTCACACAGCTAGTAAGTGTCAAGTGTCTGAGGCTGGATTTGAACCCAGGTCCTCCTGAATCCAGGGCCAGTGCTTTATCCACTACGCCACCTAGCTGCCCCCAGACCCTTGACTCTTACTAGCTGTGTGACCCTGGGCAAGTCACTTAACCCCAATTGCCTCAAAAAAAGAGATAAAAGCATATTCTAGTATATTTGCCCCTTCTAACCCCTACCTCTCTCCACACCACCAGAAAGTTGAGCCTGTTATTAAAAATGCTGTCTACCTTGGGAGAGTGGATATTGGTACAGATTGAAGCATACTGGTTTTTTTTTGTTTGTTTGTTTTTGGGTTTTTTTTGGCAGGGCAATGGGGGTTAAGTGACTTGCCCAGGGTCACACAGCTAGTAAGTATCAAGTGTCTGAGGACGGATTTGAACTCAGGTACTCTTGAATCCAGGGCTGGTGCTTTATCCACTGTGCCACCTAGCCGCCCCCGAAGCATACTGTTTTTTACTTTATTTTTGTTTGTATTTTAAAATTGCAATTTGGCTAATATAGAAATGTTTTGCATGGCTTCACATGTATAAAGAATATCAAATTGCTTGATTTCTCAATGAGCGAGGGCACGGTTGGAAGAAGGGAAAAGAATTTGCAACTCAAATTTTTTAAAAAAATATTAAAATTTAAAAAAGAGTTCCTCTCATTCAGGCAAATATCTCATCCAAGTCAAGATTTCCTGGGTGTGGATTGAGATGAGAAGCCAGGTTAGTTTTGACTACAATAACCAATCAACTGGAATACTCAAGGAGTATTGTTATATATTTAATTAAAATAAAGAGAGTTCTGATTGAGCACAATCACCCCCATTGAACGATCTATCATTGCAAATAGTTTACCTTTGTATCCTATATAGATATCGATGTGTCAAAATTGTGAGATTGAAGGTGCTGCGGAAACAGAAGTGTCACATAGCATGCTTTCATGGAGCAATAGATTTTTCTCTTGGATTGAAGTTCTATGTCCCATTGAGAGGAACAATAAAATTTCAAAACAAACAAACAAAAAAAGAAACATGGGCCTATCAAAGAATTACCAACCCAAATCTTGCTATTGCTTCCAGAAAACTCTGAGATGCCCTGAATATGTAACTGTTTTAGAACATAGCAAGCAAATAGAAGGTTTTTAATCTGAGTTTGCTTCAGTGGGAGGAATTGATATAGACTTGACCAGAAAAACCAAAACCAAAAAAACCCCCCAAAATATATGCATCTGGTGCTTTGGAATACCTGTAGATGGATGGCAGATCAGTCATGGGCATGGCTGGTCCTTTCTCTAGATTCTTATCCAAATCATCTTTATTATCTATAGCATTTATTAGGCATGTAATAGGGGTATAATGAATACTTGTTGACAAATTGGTACTAGAGTTATAATTAGGAATTCTTGTTTCTGCAGCAAATTTGGTTGTAGGTGGGGGGTGGGGAGAGGAGGGCAATTAACTGCCAATGACACTGAGGGAGGGGAGCGTCAGCCTAGGTAAAGTATCAAGTACCCTGAGGGTGAGACAAGATATGGCATGTACCAGGCAAGTCAAACCTCTGCCACCATGCTGATCATGACTTTCACAGATCTCGGTGGAGACAGTCTGTATGCTTGAGCCCAAGAGCATCAGGAATATCAGCACCCCTTAGACCACCAGCCCTGCTTCTAGCTGAGCCCCCAAAGCCATCATCAGTAACCTTTATGGAGAAGGGACCCTGAACAAGTCACTTGAGTAATTGCTACCTTAATTGTGGAATGGGGATTATAACAATGCCTACCTCCTAGGATTATTGTTAGAATCAAGTAGACAATATTTGTAAAGCACTTAAACTCAGTTCCTAGCACACAATGGTGGTGGTGGGGGGTTAATAAGTGCTTGTTATTTCTATTGATATTCCTTGTAAAAATAATTTCTCAAAAACTTAGAAAATAAAACCAATGCTTTTGCCTTTTCCCCAAAGCCCGCTATAAATGTGATCATATATTGCTGTGCTATAAAAATGTCACTTATAAAGAATGCAAAAAGAATGAATTAATGGGTGTACGAATGGATGAATGAAAAAGTATTGATCATATGCTTACTATGTAACAGGTGCTTGTTTTAATTAATCCAAAGTAAACAGAAATAGAAGCATTATGCACAATGATGATAATAATAGAAATGAAGAAAATAATAAAATGAATAAAGACAGTGAGTAATGGTAATGACCATTCTTTTCCCTAGAGAAGAGAAAAGGAAGCATCCCAGTTCTTTTAATAGAGAGGTGAGAGACTATTGTTGCAGAATGTCATATACACAGTCAAATACTGTCACGGTGGCAGTGGTCTTATCTTTTTCTTTCTTTATTACAAGGGATATTGCTGTTGTTTTTGTTGGTCCTTCATTCTAGAAGAGTTCATCAGGGAGGTGATGTCATGACGTGCAACGAATTGGATTTAAGTGAGGGAGGGTTGTGCAAAGTCACAAGCCTCACTCTCTCCTCTGGATGACTCACTGGTGGTAGAGGGAGGGGAAATGATATATTGAAAAAATATTATATGAAAATAAAAGGTTTATTCTAACAAGTGAATAATTAAATATACTTTATTATCACTTAAACAGCAATACTGGTTTTTCTCTTTCATGAAACTAAATGCCTTAAACCATAATCAGATGTCAGGAAAAATATTATCAATATGTTTCTTAGAGACCTTGTTGCTATTGATGGGCTAAACAATGGATTATTTTAATCTTCTCTTTCTGTGTGACCTTTATGGAAATAAGGAAATGAAAGATTTTATATGAGAATCACTCAAAGATATTTCTAAGAGCACCTCTATTTTTCCAGTCAGAGGATCCTCTCAGCTTACAGTTCTGTCTTAGAAGTCAGAGGAAACCTGCAATTAAGCATGGAGCATCATTTTTAGCACACAATTCTGAATAATGGACGAGGCTGCGTTCCTAGTCGCCATTGTTTGTCCTTTGTGAGTCCAGATAATGCTGACTGTTGTTCAGTCCATTAGTACATATGGAAATTCTTGAATATCTAAAGCAGCTGGGCAATTCATTTTCAGTCTTGATTCTGTAGTAATAATGGGTTATTATGCTGTATTCTCTCTCCACTAAGGACAAAATAATAGCAAACAGGCTGAAGCTTGGAATCTAGAAACCATAGGAACCTTTCATTTTGTAGAAGAAACCAAGGCTCAGGGGTGTGAATGTGACTTGCTCAGGGTCACACAGTAGTAAGTGACAGAGTTAGGATTCCAACTCAGGATCTCTAACTGCCAATGCTAAATTTGCCCCACTCCGCTATAGAACATGAGGGGCTTTGGAGCTGCCATAAGGAGGAACTCCTTATATGGACAGTTATTAGGCACTGCTTTACTGAGACAGCCCAAATAATCACTTTCTCAACATGTCTTTAAAATTAGGATTGATCCAATTGGTCTGGGATGATTTATTTTTTATTAGTTTGGGGCTGAAGGTATAAAATAAAGTATCTATTCAAATCCCTCCCAGCCCTTTGATTCAGTGTGATGAACAATCAGAAATCAATTTTAAATCTTAGCTGAGGATTGATTATTTATTCCCACATTCAGGGATGTTTCTTATTTTTCCTTTGCATTGCACCCTTGAGTGAACTTAACATCATTATGCCTCTTAAGATGCGTGGGGGGTGGGTGGAGAGAGTAATGTCTTTAATATTACTATTTAAATAGGTTTCATTGTAAAGCTATACCCAAGTTTGTGTCTTACCTATCAAATCCATTGCTGACAAAGTGTTGTCATATACTTTCTTTTTCTTTTTTTTTTTTCAGTGAGGCAATTGGGGTTAAGTGGCTTGCCCAGGGTCACACAGCTAGTAAGTGTTAAGTGTCTGAAGCCGGATTTGAACTCAGGTACTCCTGACTCCAGGGCCGGTGCTCTATCCACTGCGCCACCTAGCTGCCCCTGTCATATACTTTCTAAACAAACTTCATGTATAAATACTAAGTGTGTTATGAATGGAAGTGAGTTCATGCAAATGGTGTTAATTTCTTGGAATTCCTCTGGAGCTCAGCTCTTTGAGTTAAAGGTTATCCTGGCAGAGAAAAATAACTTAATCTCAGGTGTGTTTGACAGGTAAGGAATTAAAAAATTTCCTTGGAGTAAGAGATGAGAATGCCTTACCAAGCTACAATGGAAACAGCCTTTCTAGGTAGAAAGAGGGATTGACTGCGATGAGGTTACTGGAAGTGAACCAGCAGCTTGATTAAGGGAACCCAGCATTGGGGAAAGCTATTGGGGCCAATCAGGGCGATTCAATTGGGAAAGGAAAAGCAGGAAGAATATTTTTGTTGCTAAGAAAAGAAAAGCTCAATAAATATCTTTGAATCGAGGAAAGATTTTTTTTTTTGAGGTTTGTGCCTTGCCTAAGAGTGGCAAGTGGGCACTTATTTGAAAAAAATTTTTTTCCCCAGAATTCCTAAGTATGGCATTTGGGAGGGGCAGAGAGCACAGTTGAAGCACTGGATTTGGAGTCAGGAAGATCTGAGTTCAAATTCTGCCTCAGATGCTTGCCAGTGATTTTACCCTGCTCCACAAGCCACTAAATCTCTACCTCAGTCTCCTCAATTATAAAGCACTTTGCAAACCTTAACGTTCCATATAATTGTTTATTAGTATTATTAGTATAATTATTAGCACTTAGTACTTAGGTGACAGATTATAAACTTACTGAGGGACTTCCATTTTTGTCTTTGTATCTCCTGTGCCTGTTGCAATTCCTAAAACATGATTGGTGGTAAATAAATACTTTTCAACTTATTTATCTCATCCATGTGGCTATTTGCTGCAGTAATATAGATCCCTACAAATCTATATGCATTCTGAGCGTGTGGAGTTTTTGTCCATCTCTCTCCCCACAAATAATCCATAGAGGCTTTCATCTGGGTCTTGAATACTTCATGGTTACCAGCCAGTGTAGTCTTTTAGTCACATGCCTCTCATGTTGCTTCATGAACAGCTCACATCATTTTTCAGTCATATAAACTTAATTTTCCATTTCCATGATGTACTTTGTCTCTTATAGAAAATCCACTTTATGTCAGGCTCTGTGAAAAGAACTATGCAGCTTTTTTTAAAATGTAGAAGTACTTACAATATTGGAAGTTGGGGAGTGGGGGAATGGTTGGGGAAGGCACACAGGCAAGGTGAAGAAGGATACTCCATTTATAAATTATGAGGGAATCTAAGGTCACTTAAAGATCATTTTGGAAGCAACCTGAATGAGACAAACCCTGCATCCTCACAGGAAAAAAATGACCACAGACCCATTTCATCACTAAAGTGCTCTAAATGGGTTTTTACTTCAATTTATGAAATTCACTACCCTTAACTATTCAATCAGTGAAGGCACCATTAAAGGATTTAGTCAGCATGGACTCCATTTGTTTTCCATCCATAGATTCAACTTGAATCTTGAAAGTCTTGTAGAATCACTTGCTTAATTTTTATTTGGCCAAAAGCCAAAGTGAACCCTTAGTATGACTCTCTATTTTCATTAACTTTGAAGCATCTTGCACCTGTGCCGATGAATTAGGGATACATATCCAACATCTGGGGAGATTTTGTTCACAAATTACCCTTTCTCTCATTATGCACTTTCCAACCTTCTCTTTGTCCCACCTCCACTGTTTCCTTTACAAATGAGATAACACATTCTAGTGTATATCAGTATTTCATATTCATTTGTGTTTGAATGTCTAATAGTTCATCAGGTGTTATGAATGCACCATAATTATAGTTCATTATATTCAGTTTAAAATGTGCCCTTTCATTCACCTCCATAATCAAATAATTAAATCCCATTATTGCTTGAACAAATGCTTTTGGCAAATATTTTAACCAATTTGCAGACATTTGTCATGAAAATATAATCATACAAAACCCTCATACATAGAGAAATTACCCAGGTAGTTTGGGTGGAGTTCAAACTATACCATTTCACCTATTCTTTTAGTGTATTATTTTTCTGAACTCTTTCTGTGCTTAAAAGGCAACTCTTTGTAACAGAAATCACAATAGACCAGGTATTAGGAAGCCCAGATTTGAAGCTCAGCTTTTATGAGCTGTAAGGTCTTTTCCTTTCTCTCTCCTTCATTTTCCTTTCTTATCATGAAAAATGAAAAAAAACTAACTTAATTCCAAAGTCACCTCCAACTCTACAATTTTTTTCTGTTTAAATACTAATTCAGAATATAAATGGTTCATATATATGGGTGTGGGTATGTGTGTATATATATATATATATATATATATATATATATATATATATATACACATGTATATACATTCACATACATGTTTGATCAGACATATTCCAGTATAGTATCTGACTAAATATTAGCTTTGTAACAATAGGCAAGGTCACGTGACCCCTCCTGCCTCAGGCAGATCTTAGACTAGAAGTTGTAGATTGGAGCACCTATCTGCATCTCCCTCTTGGGAGTTCCCTCTATCAATGAAATCACAGATTTCTGCTAGACTGTCATAGAGAGAGGAATGACTGCCCATGTGCTCAAGGAGCTCACATTGTTTTGGAGGGATATGATTTACCCCAGATGAGTAGCTAAAAGTAATTTCAAGAGTGAGTTCCTTAGATTTCAGCTTCTTAAACTGTGGGTTGTGACTCCATATGGGGTCATGTAGCTGAATGTGAGGGTTGCAAAAAAAATTCACAGTAAATGTTTGATTTGTATTCCTATTTTATATACCTATGTAACTGGGATTGCATAACAATTTCTCAGGCAAAAAGGGGTCGCAAGTGGAAAAAGTTTAAGAAGCCCTGCCCTCGATAACTAGGGATTCTGAAGAGTAAAAATGAGCTGAAGGTACATTCCAGGAATGGGGAACAACTTGTGCAGAAACTCAGAGATTTTTCTTCCCTGAGTTTGGAAATAGCTAATCATCTAGTTTAGCCTGAAAGGGTGCCTGGGGTCGGGGTGAGAATGTTATAAACCAGGAAGAGTAGGTACAGAGCAATGCAAAATGCAGGGTTTGCCTTGCGGTTCTAGGAAGCCACTGAAAATTTTGGAGTAGGGTCAAGTCCTGTATTTTAGGAATATCAATTTGATTACTGAATGGAGGCTAAGAAATGGAAGCAAGTAGAATTACTGAGCGTCTACTGCAATAACCCAAGCGATTGATGTAACCTTTAGGTTTTATCCTTTTCTGCAAGTTTCCTTTTTGTTATTTTACTTATCATAAAATAACTGATGAAAGGCAGAGTGGCATAGTAGACACTCAACCTTAGAGTTGGGAAATCCTGAGTTCAAATCTCTCCTCTGTGACCCCAGGCAAGAAACAACCTATCAGTGCTCCCAGGTAACTCCTGAAGACTCTTAAGTTGCAGAAAAACTGTCAGTCTGTTTTGGTGGAAGATGTTTCCTCATCTGGAATTCCTTATAGGGGGTGAAACCATGCAGCTAGACAATTTTTTTCTCTTTTTAAAATTTAATTTAATTTTTATTTTTATTTTGCAGGGCAATGAGGGTTAAGTGACTTGCCCAGGGTCACACAGTTAGTGAGAGTCAAGTGTGTCTGAGTCTGGATTTGAACTCAGGTCCTCCTGAATCCAGGGCCAGTGCTTTATCCACTGCGCCACCTAGCTGCCCCTACAATTTTTTTCCTAAAAGAAAATAATGGCAGATATATTGCCCTGTAGTTGCTGGAAGTTAAAAAAGGATGAAGAGAAGGAGGTGAAAGAGGAGAAGATGAAGGAAAAGAAGAAAACCATTGAGGAGTTAGGGAGAGAAGAGGCATGTGCTTGTCCTGGAGTGAGCACAATAAGGGAGAGTTTAGCATCCTGTATACAGATTAGGAGAACTTGGAGAGAGAGTGGTGACAAGAAGACCAAAGGGATCAAGGGAGCCAGGCCTTGTGGGCACCAAGGTGGAAGCAAGGTACAGGCAGCCAGCTGAATACTGTGTCTCTCAAAGATAGACTGAGCACTAGCAGGAGCCCTTGTGTGACCCCACAAGCCCATATTTATTTTTTTTTTGGTGAGGCAGTTGGGTTAAGTTACTTGCCCAGGGTCACACAGCTAGTAAGTCTCAAGTGTCTGAGGCCAGATTTGAACTCAGGTCCTCCTCACTCCAGGGCTGGTGTTTTATCCACTGTACCACCTAGGTGCCCCAAACCCATTTTTATCTTAACTGTCATTAGTGCAGCTTCAGCCTTGGATAAGCGGCACCATGATTCTGAGAGTGAGTTGTTGTCCTGAAGAGTAACACACATTAACATGAACTTGATTCTTAGTATTCAGTAAGGCCACCTGCTATAATTCTCCAACCTCAGCAACAGTAAAAATTAATCAGTAACTTTTCATGAAGTGCTCCGAAAGTGAAAGTCACCATGCAATATGACTAAAGAATCAGCCCTCAATTAGTACTTATTTCAGAATGGCTTCAGCAGCTAAGTGATACAGCATTTACCTGAGCTGGAGTTAGGAAGACATGAGTTTAAATTCTGCCTCAGATATTTACGAGCTGTGTGACCTTGGACAAGTCACTTAACTCTGATTGCCTTCCCCCAAAATGACTAAAAATATTTGGATTCCAATAAGTTGGATTCAAAAAATATGGAGCAAAAGGAATTTTTCCTGGTCATAAATGTATATAGTACATAAATGAAGCAATCTTCAAAAAATACTTCAGATGTTTGTAGAAGAAACTTCTCCCTAAGTACAAATGGTTAATATGGATGACCCCCAAGGTCAAAGAATATGAGTGACCCATAAGCCAGGAAAGAAGAATGGATTTATCCAATGGGAGGGGAGAAGTTTCTTTACAAAGAAATTCATTCTTGTCAAGAAGTTATCTTTAGTTGGTCCTGTACTGAGGTGATCATTAAATTGATGGTGTTTTTAGTCATGGGCACTGTGCAATTGTCTTATGTAAATGGGTTTTGTTTTAACGCAGAAGTAAAGCTTCAGTGACTATTGGGATAGTGATTAAACCTGCTTTTTCATTAACAGAAAACTCCAGGGCAAGAAAATACTTTCTACCAATGCAGGTCAGCAACTTGGAGTCTTTCCTGGAGTTAAACAGCAGGTCTTGAACCCATATCTTCTAAGCCAACCCTCTGTCCTTTTCTCTGCATTACGTTACTTCAGAAGATAGACTATCTAAAAAGAAGCCAAAATTTTTAGAAGGGAAAACCAGAGTCCTATTTCATGTTGTTGTTCAGTCATGTCCAACTCTTTGTGATCCCATTTGGGGTTTTCTTGGCAGAGATAATGGAGTGTTTGGCCATTTCCTTCTTCAGCTCATTTTTGTCAGCTGGATGGAACTGGCCTCTAACCTGTGGATGGCCAGAGCCAAACAAAGCAGGCTAAAGACAGGAGAATCCGGAATCAAACAGAAGTTAAATTTCAAAGTGAGGGAAACAGCTTGCAAGCTAAGAGGCCATTCAGACATGTGTGCCGGGTCCCATCCCCAGTAGGAGGACCCTCTTTATTGTGGCTGAACCTTGATTTATATACTTGTGGCTAGACAAAGAGTGAAATAGTGTAGTGTAGCAACAGTGGTGAGGCACAGCTGCAACAGTGAGACCTGGTTGTCTAGTGACAAAAAGTCCCTTTATAGCAGGACTTCATATCTGAGCCTATTGGTGCTTTCCCAAGCTCAGGGACCATCAGTTCTATGACTTATTCACAGCAGTGTTCATTAAGAGGATGAGCACAAAGGATTATTGTTAGGCTAAGCTCAGGGAACAGTTTGCTTGTTGGGCCTTAGCTCTGGAAAGCAGGTGTCTCCTAATAGTATCCTGACGTTTTATAGATGAGAAAACTGAGGCATACAGGATTAAGTGACTTGCCCAGGGTCACACAGCTAGTAAGTGTTTGAGGCCAGATTTGAACTCAGGAGGATGTTTTCCTGACTACAGGCATGGCACTGTATCCAGTCCACCAACTAGCTTCCCAGAGTCATATAGGGAAGCAGTTACCAAAAGAGCTAGAGGCCAGATACTTAATTCAGGAAATGAAAGTAATTAGTGAAGTAAGACTCAGTTGTTGGTGCTAAAGGAAGAAGAAAAAAGTTTTGATGAATAAAATATGCTTTTGGTCCATATAATCTGTGTTCATTGTTATTTCCAAGTTCCTTCCTCAACAAACTTCCTAATAAGTTGCTGTCCAGTAGGAGGTTTTGGAAGGTTTAAAATGTGCAAATCTTTCCCATTTCTTCTTCAACCAGTAAGCAAAGAAGAGTGGAAGGCAATAACATCACATGAATCTGACAACTTAAAAGTGACTTTACAAGGAAAATGCAAATGCAGTTTGATGTGTTTGGACCTTTCCAGGTATTCATATTTTAACTTGTGTTCTAGTTTTGTTTGTGCATTTCTTAGCCTCCCTGCTGGAACATTTTGTCACTTGGACTACTGTTTATGTGAAAAAAGTTTTAGAGACTGGATTCAATGTGAATCAATAGTGTGACATGGCATCCGAAGAAACCAGTGTGATTGTAAGCTGAATTGAGTGGTATTATGCGTCCAGAGCTCAATAGACAATAATCTCACTGTATTTTGCCCCATGTACAGTATTGCATTCAGTTTTGAGCATCATATTATAGGAAGGACTTTGCCAACCAGGAGAGAAACCTGAGGAAGACAGGCAGACCAAACAGAAGGGCCTTGGGCCATGCTTGATAATGAGCATGATAGAATTTTCATAGTGCTTTAAGATTTGCAAAACACTTTAAATATATTATCTCATTTGATTCTCACAACAACTTTACGAGGTAGCTGCTCTTATTATCTCCATTTTATAGAGGAGGAAATTGAGGTTGAGACGAATTCAGTGAATTGCCTAGTCAATAAGTTTATACAGTCATCCCTTCCGCATCACAACTTTCCCCATTGAGGTTTTTGATATATCATGGGTTGGCATAAGAAATTAAATGGGAATTTTGAGGGAGCTTTGCAGAAGCCACAGACAACACATGAAGGCCAGCAGACAACACAGAAAAAGTTTAGAAGCTCAGAAATGCATAAAATATATGCAGAGTATTGCATGATATCAACATATTTTATCTTTTAATACCATAATAATTCAGATGTCTCTGGTTTGAAGGGAGGGCCCAAAATGTTTACTTGGATTTTCTAAATCATGTGTGTGGGGTGCCATGCCCCTAGCCCTGTCTATGTGGAGGGATAACTGTAGTCATATAGTTAGGTCTTCTTTGCTCCAAACTCAACACTATTGACTGTGCTACTTGGCATTTTACAAGATTAATTGAAGGAATCAGGGATATTTAGCACAGGGAAGAGAAGACGAGGGAACTGGAGGGTCTGATGTCAGTCTTCAAGCATTTGAAGGTCTGTCATGTGGGAGAAGTAGTACTTTTTTTGTCGACTTCGCACAGAGGGCAGAAATAGTAGTAATGAGTAGAAGAGAAGCACATCATTTCTTCTAGAAGTAAAAAAAGCTAACACTTAGAGCATCCAAAAATGGAATGGGCTTCCTCCATAAAAAGTCTTTGTTCAGACTGAATCATCATTCATTAGGAAAGGGAGAAGAGGCTTTCTTCTTTAAGTACAGGGGCCTCCGTGGTCTTCCCTTCCAGCTGTGAGATTTTGTGATTAGGAAACAGTTCTAGTTTCATCTTTGTATGTTCAATGACCTGCCCAGTATAGTAGGTGCTTCATCCATATTAAATAAAATGCAAATGAATTATGCAAACCTTGGGAAGGGATGGTTAAGCTGTCTACTAAGGCCATGGGTTTTCAACTAGGTTTGGGGGCAGGACTTCTAACATAGTTGCTCTTGCCTAAGGAGAAAAAAATGCAGACAATTTGAAAGGAGTACAGATGCCTGGAGAAAGTATGATTAAGGAATGCAATGGAAGGAATATGAACTAAAATAATATTTTTACATCTTGGTTAAATATCTGTAGGGAGGTAGTCATTGATTTTTAAAGATGGTAGAGACGGAAAAGTTTATAATGACTTTAGGAGTTATAATTAGGGTTAGTTGAACAAAACTGACTTCTTATCTGGAAAGAAAAAAAATACTTCCTGGGAGTGTAATCTGTTGGAATGTAAAATAACTTTCCAAATATCAAGGAGTAGGAATTCCCTAGAGATATCTGATGCTAGATTAGACAACAAAGTGTAATATACAATACAGGAAGAATTCCTCCAATGGGTATGGAGGTACTAGTAGAGAGAGGACTTATTAACCTAATAGATCATTGCCATTTGTAAAGCCAGAAGTTTGGCAATATGGGGAAGACTGCTATTATCCATTGTTTTATACTTACCTGCTAGTTGGTGATTGTTGGCTGGTAGTAGAAGGTGAGGGGCTTCCTCTATCAGGTCAGATCTGCAATTGTTTTGCAATTTAAGGTCTCAAACAGTTGACTGGGGACTATAGATCTTTACTAACTTGCCAAGTATCCTACAACCAGTCCTTGCCAAAAGCAATCCTTGAAACTTGATCTTACTACATTACTGCCTTTTCCTTTGGAATGTCTGCTCCTTGGGGCAGCTAGGTTGCACAGTGGATAAAGCACTGGCCCTGGATTCAGGAGGACCTGAGTTCAAATCTGACCTCAGACACTTGACACTTACTAGCTGTGTGACCCTGGGCAAGTCACTTAACCCTCATTGCCCAGAAAAAAAAAGAATGTCTGCTTCTTGACCTAAGGGACTATTTTTTTTTGGCCTTTCTTTGTCTCCTCCATTCTTGTATTTAATAAGAGACTCATAAATGCTTTTTACCTGACTCCAAATACTTGCATTTGAATCTTGGCTTTGCTTCTCCATTAAGATCATAGATTTAGAGCTAGAAGGGACCTTAAAGTCACAGGTAACTACAGAGTGCAATGGATAGAGCACCCTGCCCTGGGCTTGGAGTCAATCAATCAATAAACATTTATTAAGCCCTTACTATGTGCTGGGCACTGTGCTAAGTGTTCCAAAAAGAGGCAAAAGACAGTGTCTGCTCTCAAAGAGCTTCCAGTTTAATGGGTCAGGAAAGCCTGAGTTCAAATCTAGCCACAGGCACTTGCTGTGTGACCCCGGGCAAGTCACTTAACTGCTACCTGTCTCAGTTTCCCCAACTACAAAATGGGAATAATTATAAGATCTACCTCCCAGAGTTGTTGTGAGAATCAAATGAGATAATAATTGTAAAACCCTTAGCACAGTGCCTAGCACACAGTAAGCCCTATGGAAATGGTAGCTATTATTGATATTAATTCATAAATTCATACTAGGGTTACAGGATTATGGTTCTAGAGAGGGAAGGGACCCCAGAGGCCCCTTTAGTCTAACCCCTTCATTTTACATATAAGGAAACTGACACCTAGAGAAATGGAAAGACTTGGCCCCAGATCACCATGTCCTCACTGGCAGATAGAAGATTCCTCCCTCTCCACTGCTTTTATGAGCATGTGTAAGCCAGTTTTTCTCCCCTGACCTCCTTTTCCTTATCTCTAAAATGAGGAAGTTAGACTCAATGCCCTCTAAATATCCTTTTAACTCAAAATCCATGTTGCTGTGAAGTGGCAAACTGAGTCTTCAGCTCTTCACATGCAACTCAAACAAGCCGGAGGTTGGGAAAGGAGTGAGAGGAAGTAGAACTGTTTACCCAGAGTTGGAGAGCAGGCATTTTGAGGCCTCGAGCTGCTGTTTGTGCTCATCTGCTTCCAGGCTCCTAGGAGAAAAGTGTCTGCAAACACAGTTTGTGCCGGAGGACAAGCTTGCTGAGTTCCATCCCTGCTCTTTCCCTGCACCCTCACTGCCCACCCCCCCCCCATTTTTTTTTCCTCTATCTGGATCCTACTCTGCAGGGTAAGGAGTTCTTGGCTCCTCTCTTTCTTAGTTCCTCTGACCCTTTTTGGATTGTTGTTTTTTTTTTCAGAAAACAGAGGCTTAGAGATAACCCTAGGGCTCTGTACAAAGCCTGTCAGCCCATGGGGCAATAACATAACATGACTTCACAGAACATAGAGGATGTTTTGAGGTTAAGCCTGGGGTAACAGGGTCCACTTTAGAGAGACTCTGAACATTCTGTTTCTAAGAAACTAGTACCAGGCATTGCACGGATTCAATCCAAAGCTTTAAGATAAAAAACAATTCAAGCCCCTGCCCCACTTCAACATTTGTACAGGGCCTGTAAGCTCAAAAAACCATGGGGAGAGGGGCAGGGTGTCCAAGTGATTTCAGAGCTATGCCAGGGTGAGCAGTGGTGAACAATGTATGTTTAAGTCCTTGGGCATCTTTGATGTTATTACCTCACATGGTGCTGGTGGTGGTTGTAGTTGTTTGTCCTTTGTCCTCCAAGAGGACCAGGACATTGGGGTGGTGATATCATGACTTGCAGTGAATTGGATTTAAGTGAGGCAGAGCTGTGCAAAGTCACCAGCCTCACTCTGTCCTACAGAGTTATTTAGGTCCAGTGGCAAGATATGCATCAGAATGGCTGGAGATGGCCCCATGATGCTGTGGGAGACCTTGGCCTTTTAAACTAAGGCCTTTCACAGGTCTCAGTTTGCCTAAGGCAAACTGAGGGGTTGGGGGACAGGAGTGGCTGGCCTGACTGGGACTAATTGCCTCTAGAAACAAATATAAACTCCTATTTGGCATTTAAAGTCTTTCACAACTAATTCCTTTTTAATAGAGTGAGGAAGCCACTTTATTATTTTTAAGAACTCTTCCTGTTTTATTCAAGTGAGTTTTAAATGCATGAGATGGATGGGGGTGGGGAGGCCTGGTTCCTTTAAGAGTCACCTCTCTCCTTTTGGGTAAAGGAAAGGAAAAAGAGCATGAGGTTTTGTTTCATTCTAGTGGGATATAAAGCAAGTGGAACTCGGAGACTTAGCGTAGTCCAACTGCAAAGAAAAAAGGAGGAAGCTAATTACAGCTAAAGACAAAATTTCTATTCAGACTCAAGTTTTTTCCTTCTCTATTTCTTCCTGCATAGAGCTTCCAAAGTGATTATATATATATTTTTTTGTTTTTGTTTTTGTTTTTTTTTTTTAGTGAGGCAATTGGGGTTAAGTGACTTGCCCAGGGTCACACAGCTAGTAAGTGTTAAGTGTCTGAGGCCGGATTTGAACTCAGGTACTCCTGACTCCAGGGCCGGTGCTCTATCCACTGCGCCACCTAGCTGCCCCTTTTTTTTTTTTGGTTTTCAAAGTGATCATTTTTTTTTAAGTTCAGGTCTGAACATGTCACTGCCCTGCTTCCAAAACTTCTATGACTTCCCAGTGACTCTCGGTTCAAATATACATTTCTGTGCTTGGCATTCAAAGCCTTTCACAACCTGTCTGTGTGTATGTGGATATATGTGTATATGCATATATATTTTTTTTCCAGGACTGAGTATTATACACCCATATACTCACATGTATACTTATACATAGGCATATACTAGTATGGATATGCATACATATGTATATATGTCCACTATATGTGCATACATACATATGTATTCAGTTTTAGAATCATATGACTTAGAAGGAACTGCAGAAATCATCCAGCCAAAATCCAAATCTCAAGTCCTATCATCAGCATTCCAAACAAGTGATGATCTGGCTTCTTCCTAAGCATTTGTGGTGATGGAGAACTCACTAGCTTCCCTCTTTTTGGGGGATGGGGTGATGAGGGTTAAGTGACTTGTCCAGGGTCACATAGCTACTAAGTGTCAAGTGTCTGAGGCCAGATTTGAACTCAGGTCCTCCCGAATCCAGGGCTGGTGCTTTATCCACTGCACCACCTAGCTGCCTCCCCCCCCCCCCCGCCTGGCATCTTTTTAAAGAAAGAAGCAGGTGGCATAAGAAATAACATCAAATTTAAATTCAGAGGATCTAGGTGCCAGTTCTGGCTCTGCAACTTCTATGACCTTGGACAAGTCAATTATTTTGTCTGGGCCTCATTTTTCTCATCCATAAAATGAGGTAGTTGGAATAAATGATCTTTTTTTTTTTTTTTGGTAAGGCAATTGGGGTTAAGTGACTTGCCCAGGGTCACACAGCTAGTGTCAAGTGTCTGAGACTGGATTTGAACTCAGGTCCTCCTGAATTCAGGGCCAATGCTCTATCCACTGTGCCACCTAGCTGCCCTGGAATAAATGATCTTTAAGGCTACATCTAGTTCTAAATCTACATTTTATTTTTGAACAACTTTAAATGTTACAGCATCATTCCTTAATTTAAACCAAAATCTCCCTATAACTTCCTCATATTGGTCCTATTTCTGTCATTCTTGGTCCAGCAGAATAAGACTAATAACTCTTCCTTATGGCAGCACTTTCACCATGGAAGAAAGGTAAAAATGTTTTTGGATAGTTTTACCTTTTTCAAAATAAATATTCCCTTTCCTTCAACTGATCATTGAAGGGTAAAGTCTTCTCTAAGTCCTGGTTACCCTTGTGGCTGTTCTTTAGCTTTAATATATCCCTCTTAAAATGTGCCACTCAGAGTTGAACAGAATAGTGCAGAATCCAGCTCTCTCTTCATTTCCCACCTGTCTCCACTCCTCTGGGCTTCTCCATCATGTCCTCATGCTCCTCCCTGCAAAAAGATTCCTTTTCTGTGTTGTCTTCCCCCTTTAGAGTGTAAATTCTCTGAGAACAGGGATTCTCTCGTCTCTCTCGTCTCTCTCGTCTCTCTCGTCTCTCTCGTCTCTCTCGTCTCTCTCGTCTCTCTCGTCTCTCTCGTCTCTCTCGTCTCTCTCGTCTCTCTCGTCTCTCTCGTCTCTCTCGTCTCTCTCGTCTCTCTCGTCTCTCTCGTCTCTCTCGTCTCTCTCGTCTCTGTCTGTCTCTCCCCCTCTTCCTTTTCCCGCAGCCTGGAACATAGTAGGTACTTAATAAGTGTTTATTGACTGACAGATTTGATCTGAAAAGGCAGAGTACAGCAGTACTGTCTCCTGCCTCACTTTAGTTACTTTTATTATCTTGGCCCAAGAGTTTATGAACTCAGCCACATCGTTCCAGTGATTCAGGCTTTTTCCCTCATTTATCATAAAAAGACACAGCTATCTTTTTTTTTCCCTCCAAGATCAAGTATTATTAATGTCTATTTTGTAAATTCTGCTTGTGAGTCAATATTTAGTTTTGTAAATAAATGCCTCTCCCACTATCATCTCAAGAAGAGAGGTCGTCTTACAGTCAGAATGATTTAGATTTTAATTCACACCTTAGCTCTGCCATCCCAGTCAAATTATTTAACCTTGATAGGCAGCTAAATGGTACAGGAGCTAGAGTGAGAGACTTAAGAAACAGGAAGAACAAAGTTCAAATCTTACTTCAGACATTTTCTAGCTGTCCCTGGCAAGCCTTTTTTGGTCGCAGATTCCTCATCTGTAAAATGGAGAAAATAGCACCTACTTTACTGGATTATTGAGAAAAGTGCTATATAAATGTGGTGGTGATGATGATCCCTTCAGTAGTCTCAGGTAACTTTCTAACATTGTTCAGAACCATTGCTGATCTACATTTGGAGAACAAGTTTCTTCGCCAGAAATTCTTTTTTTTTTTTTTTAAGTGAGGCAATTGGGGTTAAGTGACTTACCCAGGGTCACACAGCTAGTAAGTGTTAAGTGTCTGAGGCCAGATTTGAACTCAGGTACTCCTGAATCCAGGTCCGGTGCCACCTAGCTGCCCCCAGAAATTCTTTATACTAATTACATTATAGGTACAGACAGACCTCCCCACCAAATTAAGCTTCTTTGTTCTACTCTGATATTGGGACTTAAAAGGAGTAAGGAAGAGATTTTGTAGCTCCATTCCAGAACTCTTTGACCCTCCCATGCATTGACATGAGATGGGGGAGGAAAGAGGTAAAGAAATATAATCTAAGCCTAGAAGGCAAGGTCATTGACTATACCCATGCATTATGTATATACATATATATAGAGAGAGACACAGAGAGAGACATACTCACAGAGATAGAGACAGAGATGGACAGGGGGACAGAGAGGCAGAGATATAGACAAAGAGGCTGAGACAGACGAGACAGACTATACACATACACACACATATATACATATACAGAGAGCGCTATATAGTTATCTGTCATTTATCTAAATTATACTTACATACAGGCATACATACATACATACATTCATACAGATATCAGCAAGCCTTTCCTGTCCACCCTGCATTTGTTGCAGGAGTGGGGGGGGGGAGTTATGCTATAAAATGATGAGGAAAAAACCAGGAAATGAGTTTGCTTTTCATATGGTATAACATCTGGAGAGCTGGCCTTGTGATGAGGAAGACCTTGGTTCAAGTCCTTCCTCTGGCACACTAACTGTCACTCTAGATGTGTCATTTAAACTCTGCCCTTTGGGCACCTCTATTGTTCTCAAATGCAGAGGCTGACCCAGCCTGCTTTGGTGGCAGGAGTTTGCTCACCTGTCCGGTTAAGCATCTCTTTCATCAGAATTTGATCTTCTGAATGACTATTAAGGTTTCCACCACTCCCACCGTTACCCTAACTGCTTTTCATAAGTAACATCAAAGCAACTTCTCAGTTTGGCTTTTTCCTTTTTTAATGACATTTCCTTTTGTCAATTGACAATGACTTATTTTCTGTACATCTCGTCTTCCCTCATACCCACTCCCATGGAGAAAAAAAGAGAGTGCTCGTATTCAATGTGCAGAGTCAAGGAAAACACTCCCACATGGGCCACATCCAAAAATGTGAGTTTCACTCTGCATATTTTGTGGCTTTGAAGCTTTTCTCAACCTGACCACTCCTTATCTCTTCTATCTTATTGCACATGGCTCTCTCCCATGTACAGTTCAAGTTAACCACACTGCCCACTTGCTGTTTTTCATACATGATGCTTCAGTCTCTGTGCTTTTGCATGGGTTTCCTCATACCTAGAGTGTTCTTCTATTTCACCTCTCCTTCCTGGAGTCCTTGGCTTTCTTTAAGATAGATCAAGTTACACATTCTGGTCCTTTTGGCTCCTAGTGCCTTTCCATTCAAGGTAGCCTTATCCATTCTATATGTACATATGAATATCACATTTTTATGTATATACAGCTCTATAGGTGCTTGTTATATGTAAATTGGAGAATCATGAACAAAATAAGCAAAAATACAAGATAACACAGTGTGAGGGAAAAATTCATCCTCTTCTCAATAATTCTCAGGAACTCAGCAGCGAGGTGACAAAGGCTTTATTTTCTTCTCATGAGAAGGAGACACCCTAGTGTGCAGCTAGTGGGTGCCCCGAGAAGGGGCTCTCAGGCCCCGTTTTATACCCTAGTCCCTAACGCGAATGAACCTTCCCCTTTTTCATCACTGGTGGGGTTACAATCTACGCGCAAAAACTAGCTAATCGGAATGCAGTATTCCCACCCCTCTTCCTTGTATGGGCATAACTCAGGAGTGGACCTTATACTTCCTTATATGGACAGAACTCTGGAGAGGACCTAATTGAGACCAGGGCTCCTTGAACCATGTGACCTTGCTAACCTGAGGGGGAGGAGGGGATCTGAGACCTTTGTCCTACAAACAGGTCAGGGGAGTATGACTGACTTATATCCACATTGAGAGGAGACAACTACCCATTTCTCACACACAGATAACATTACATTTTGAATTTTTTTTGTGTATGTGTGAGGTAATTGGGGTTAAGTGACTTGCCCAGGGTCACACAGCTAGTAAGTGTCAAGTGTCTGAGGTCGGATTTGAACATATGTCCTCCTGAATCCAGGGCCGGTGCTCTATCCACTGTGCCACCTAGCTGCCCCTGTTAACATTACATTTTAAAACTAATGTCAGTATGTGGCCTACAGGAGTCCTTATGTATAGTTACCACTGCCTTACAAGGACTAGTGTCCAGCCCTAAAGCTATGATGTTATGATTCTCTAATTCCCGTGGCTGAGAGTCAGTAGCTACATCGGTGCAAGTATTCAAAAGCAATGTCATAGTTAGTGTTATTGCCTGAGCACAGGGGAAACACAGACTTTCAGAATCACCAGAATTCTCATACTCCATTCTAGTCCAACTTCCCCTCAATGGCAGTTGTTCATCCATTCTGTACTTGAAGACCAGTAATGTGGAGGAACCCATTATCTACACGGAAAACCTTTCTACTCTTATTCAAATTACCTTTGTCCAGACCTAGCTTTCCTCATCTGTTAGATAGAGAGATTGTACCACGTAGTCTCTCTCTAAGGTCCCTTCTGGATGAATAGGGTTCACTCCACTAGTATGTCAGATTGATCTTCCTAAAGAGCAGGTCTGACCACGTTACTCTTCTATTCAGTTAACTCTCATGGCTTCCTATTAGTTCAATAAATAGCCTCTGTTTGCCTTTTAGAACCATTCAGAACGTGGCCCCTTCCTGCCACCTTTCCCATATTCTTATATCTTACAGCCCTCCGTGTGCTTTACAAGTTCCAGTGACCTTGGCATCCTGGCTGATCCTCAAACATGATTTTCCATCTCCTGACTTCAGTTTTCACTGGCTGTCCCTCATGCCTGGAATTCTTGACCCCTCTGCCTACTGGCTTCCATTAAGTTCCCCCTAAAATCCTAGCTACTTCAAAAAGACTTTCTCAAATCTCCCCTTAAGGCTGATGTCCTCTCTCTATTGATTATCTCCAATTTATCCTGTTCTTATCTTTTGTGTACAGAGTCGCTTGCATATTCTCTCCCCCATGAGACTGTGAACCTCTTGAGAGCAGAGACTGTCTTTTGCCTTTCTTTGTATTCCTAGAACTTAGCATAGCATCTGGCCCATGGCAAGTGCTTAATGAATGTTAACTGACTGACTAAAGCTTAACCAATGAAGAAAGAATTCTTTGAAAATTACCTGAAAGTGGGGCAGCTAGGTGGCGCAGTGGATGGAGCACCGGCCCTGGAGTCAGGAGTACCTGAGTTCAAATCTGGCCTCAGACACTTAACACTTACTAGCTGTGTGACCCTGGGCAAGTCACTTAACCCCAATTGCCTCACTAAAAAAACAAAACAAAACAAAACAAAAAAAAGAAAATTACCTGAAAGGAGTCTTAATGTCTTCAAGGGGTATTAGAAGGAGTTAATTAAGAAAAAACCAGAGGACCTGAATGTTCTGCTCAGAAAGTTATAAGAAGAGAAAAAAAGGAATATAAAAGAAATTAAGTAATATACTGGTGTAGAAAGGAATAAGTAATGGGGAAAAGCAACTACAGGATATTTCAAAAGCCAGTGCAATTTTAAACACTTAAAAATAAAGACTTTGGGACACCCTGCATTTCTCTTAATTGAGGCATGAAGAATAGGGTACAAACATGGAAAGAGAGGGGAGTGGATGTCAAATGAACTTAACTTTTATTAGAACTGGACAAAGGAGGGTTGAATACCGCCCCCACCACCCCGGCCTACACACACACAGACACACAGTTTGGTGTAGATATATCTCAAAATTATTAGGGATATGGAGCGGAATAAGGGAGGTGATTTAGAGGGAGGATAATTCTAGGGAAGGAAGCAAATTAAAATCCTGATCCTGAAGAAGGAACTAAAAGGGTGTGTGTGTATGTATGTGTGTGTGTGTGTGGGGGGGAGAATCAAAGAACTTGAATGTGAGGTGGAATCACCCAACAAATGGTGGTTTTTTAAATGTAATACAACATTGCTGTGCTATAAGATATAATGCAAGTGGCCATTGTAGAGAATCTAGCAGGTATGAAGTGATGGAGCAAGTGAGAAAGAACCAGGAGAAGAATTTCTAGAATGACAACACTGTAAAGAAAATAACTTTGAGAGCTTAAAGAACTCTGCTCCAAGTATGGAACAGCAGTGCCTCCAGAGAACCGATAAAGAAATGTTACTTCCTATCTGACGGAGAAGTCATGAACTTAAGGTGCAGAATGAGACAGACATTTTTGGACACGGCCAAGGGGCGAGTTTGTTTTGCTCAACAGTTCTTATTTGTTTCAAGGTGGGCTTTTCCTGTTTTTAATTGTTTGGATGGAGGAAGGAAGAGAAAAGGGAGTGATAATGATACCCCAGCCCCTGTAAAGGGCTGCTGAAACATCTTAAGAAGTGTACAAGGTGGTACAGAAGGAAATTCAGAAGTACAGATAGTATCATTTTGCATGTTGATGGGTTCGAATCTATATGTGTGTATGTGTATAAATATATTAAAAGCAAGTGGTGTGGAATCAATTGATAGTTTCATATGTAATCCTCTTTTTATTTACTGTTTTGTATATGGAAATAGTCATTGGGAGATATTTTAGAAGTTAAGAATAAATATGTGTACATGTCTGTATAGAAATATATACATATATGTATCTATACATAAGTATATATGTACACACATACTTATGCACTATACATTATCCTTCTCTTCCTCTCTTCCTTTCATATAAATATATATATATATATATATATATATATGTAGGTTTATGTTGTGTGTGTGTGTATATGTATCCTCTCCTTTCCTTTCACACACATGTATATTTTATATATGTTTATGTGCTTCTATTTATATATTTTATGTATGTGTGTGAAAGGAAGGAGATAGGATATATACACACATGTGCATATACATATATATGTATGTGTATGTACATATACACTCATATATACACATATATATGTTTATATGGACTGGATACACTTATTTTTAACTCTTTCTATGTGTGTATGTATATATGTGTATGTACATACACATACATATATACATACACACATATTACAGCTAGGTGGTGCAGCAGATAGAGCACTGGCCCTGAAATTGTGAGGACCTGAGTTCAAATTTTACCTCAGATACTTACTAGGTATGTGACCCCAGGCAAGTCACTTAACCCCAATTGCCTTAAAATATCTAGGGCCATCTCCAGTCACTCTGATATATATCTTGCCACTGGACCCAGATGACTCTGGAGGAGAGAGTGAGGCTAGTAAATTTACATAGCCCTAGCTTACTTAAATCCAGTTCAATTCAAGTCATGACATCACCCCAATGTCATGGTCCTCTTTGAGAATGAAGGACAAATAACAACTATATCCATATCCATATATGTATGTGTGTATAAGGAAGGAAGAGAAGGAGAGGATAGGAAAATCATCCTAATGCTATCAATTTATATATCACTAGGAATTACAGAAGCCCCCAGCACAATTGGTACAATGCCAAGTTCAAATTTATGGGAGGTCTAGAACAAGAATAGCCTAGCATGGGCTATCTGGATGGGTTGTGGTCTTCATTGTAGGAGGGAATGCCTAGTTTGTTGAGTTCATGGATCCACTGAAATATGAGAGTATCCACTGTTATTAGATGGAAATGTAGCCCAGGTTTGTCAAAGAATGGTAATAAAATATGTCTGGTTTTGTTTTTAAACAAAACAAAGTGTACAGTGATGTGTTTACATCATGACTGGGAAAAGCTGATAGAATTTGTTTCTCTCCTTTCAAAGATTTACATATGATAAAAAAAAAAACCCTTCACAAACAGGCCTCAGTGCCCTATGAAAAAAAGAGAAGTATGGGGAATTAGATTCTTTTTTCCTATTTATTTTTGGGGTTTGTCTTCTGACTTTGAATTTATCTGAATGACAGTTTCCCTGCTGCTTTTGTGTCTCACACAGTTTAAGCAAGGTGGCGAGCAAAGTAAGGGGACATTTTATTTGTGTATAATTGACATGACAAATAGCGGGTTCCTATTCCTGAGGCCACAGATAGCAGTATTGTTATTAAGAAAGGGGGAACGCAGGGGAGCAATTGTTCTTGGTATCTCATCTTATCAAGCCTCAAACAATCTTTCATTTGCTATATTACCACCACAAGAGCACAGTAAGTATTAAATTCTCCAAATAAGAAAAACCACTCACAGAAACAGCTGTGTTAAATATATAGCCTGTTTACTCTGGTGAAGCCTAGAAATGGAAAGGTTTTCATTTTCTCAGGGTTAGTGTTTATTCTTGATAGCCGTCTTGTGAAAACTGCCTTTTGTAAATAAGGGAAGCTTGATTTTTTTTTTTAAACAGCTTTGAATAACTTCTAGAATCAAAGAAGTTGCTTTAGCTCAGTTGAACAGAATTTTAAAGAGGCTCAGCCTAAATATGCAGATGTTTGAATGCTTTTTTTGTTTGTTTTGGGGAGCTTTTTGAGGATAAGTTACCTATTGCCTATTTCTTCCACTTTTAAGTCAGGTTATGCTCTGTTTACCTTGAAATTTTTCATCTAATGTAAAAGAATTTATTCAGTTGAAAATTTGGAATCCAGCTGGTGTACTGCTTAGACACGGTGTGTAGAAAGAACACGAATTCATTTAGATTGTGTAAATATAGACCTGTTGACTGGGTTAAAAACTCAGTCACTTGGTAATGACATAAATGGTGTACTCCTCAAATTTTTGGATAAAGTAAATCTGGAAGAGATAGCTAATGCATTAGGGTTATAAGACCTTAGATCCAGAGCTCGAAGGGACCTCAGGCCATTTAGTCTAACCTCCTCATTTTAGGCCCAAGGAGGTTTAATGATTTTCCCAAGTTTACACAAGTAGTAAGAATCAGAGGTGGATTGAAACAGGTCATATGTTCATAGCTCTAAGATTTGAAGGGACCTCAGAAGGCATGTAGTCCAAAACCCTTCAGTTTATAGGTGATGATGCTATGGGAGTGTTTGGATTTTTAATTATTTCAACACAGGATGAAATAGTGAACCAAGTTTGAGGCAGAAAAGACAAAATTTACTGGAGATAGATCTAAAGTTCTGCAGTTACATAAAAAAATATGACATGTATAAATAAAGGGTCAGGGAGGTGTGATTAGATAATAGTTCAAATGACCCGGAAATATTAGTGGTCTACAAGATCAATATGAGTAAATGGTATGTGGCACTCAGCAAATCAGTTAAGAGCATTTATTAAGCACCTACAATATGTGAGGCCATTTACTAAGGGTTGAGGTTATTAAGGCAAAAATGAAACAGTCCCTGGGATCTAGGAGCTTACCTAGCAAACTCTTGGGGGAGATAAGTTGTATATAAAACTGCATGCAGAATTAATATAAAATAAGCATCAGGTTATCTAGGGAGGGAGTAAAATAAAAAAGCTATTGTGATTTTGAACTAGATTAAGGTACATATCTGTCTTTTCATCTTTCTATCTATATTGTGTAGACCAGTAATTCTTAATCTCTTTGGTGATGGTCTGCTGAAGCCTATGGGCTCCTTCTCTGAATATTTTTTAATGAAGAAAAATTTTTAAAAACCATAGAATTACAAAGAAAACCAACTGAATTATATTAAATTAATTATATTATACTTAAATTATATTAAAATAGTTATCAAAATGTTTTAAAATATAAGTTCTTGTACCCCAGATTAAGAAAGCCTAGACTTGAATGAGGAAGGTGGTAGTTTCATCGTACCCTGGCCTAGTCAGAGGACATCTGGAGTATTGTGACTGGTTATGAGCACTGTGATTTTATTTTATTTTATCTTAAAGTATTTTATTATTTTCCAGTTACATATAAGAATAGTTTACAACATTTGTTTTCACAGGATTTTTAGTTTCAAATTTTTCTCCCACCCTCCCTTCCCTCCCTCCTCTCCAAGATGGAAAGCAGTCTGATATGGGTTGCATATGTACAATCACATTAGACATATTGCTACATTAGTCATCTTGTGAAAGAAGAATCAGAGCACAAGAGAAAAACCTCAAAAAGGGGAGAAAAACAGTCCAAAAATAGAAACAGTATGGTTCAGTCTGCATTCATAATTCACAGTTCTTTTTTCTGGATGTTGAGAACATTTTCTATTATGAGTTCTTTGAAACTGTTTCGGATTGTTGCACAGCTGAGAAGAGCCAAGTCTATCATCATTGTTCATCACATAATGTTGATGTTAGTGTGTACAATGTTCTCTTGGTTCTGCTCCTCTCAGCATCAGTTCATCTAAGTCCTTCCAGGTTTCTCTGAACTCCTGCTGCTCATCATTTCTTACAGCACAATAGTATTCCATTACATTCATATACCACAACTTCTTTAGCCATTCCCCTATTGATGGGCATTCCCTCGATTTCCAATTCTTTGCCACCACAAAGAGAGCTGCTATAAATATTTTTGTACATGTGGGTCCTTTGCCTCTTTCTCTGGTCTCTTTGGGATAGAGATCTAGCAGTGGTACCACTCTGTCAAAGGGTATGAAGAGTCCCATAGCCCTTTAGACAAAGTTCCAAATTGCTCTCCAGAATGGTTGAATCAGTTCACAGCTCCACCAACAATGCATTAGTGTTCCAATTTTTCCACAGCTTCTCCAACATTAATTATTTTCCTTTTTTATCATATTATCCAATCTCATAGGTATGATGTGGTACCTCAGAGTTGTTTTAATTTGTATTTCTCTGATCAATAGTGATTTAGAGCATTTTTTTCATATGGCAATAGATAGATTTGACTTCTTCATCACAAACCTGCCCGTTCATATCCTTTGACCATTTCTCAAGCACTGTGATTTTAAAAGTTCATTGATGATCTAGAGCATAAAAAAGGCGGGTGACCTACATCATAAAGAAATTAGATATGGTGCTATGTAAGGCTTGGTTAAAGAAATTGGACATGTTTAGCCTGAAAAAGAGAAGACTTATCAAGGAAATGATAGCTGTCTTCAGAAATTTTAAACCTGTCATGTGGAAATTAGATTTGTGCTGCTTACCCTGAGGACATGTGTCAAAATGATAGAAAAGGTAGGTGTGACTCAAAATAAAGAAAAGCTTCCTAAGAATGAAAGAGATGCAGAAGTGGAATGGATCATAGAAAAGGAAATGAGATCCAAATCATGAGATTTCTTCAAGGAGAAGGTGGGTCACTCCCTTTCAGGGATGCAGTCATGGATCTGTCCTGACCATCTTCTCACCACCCATCCTGCCACTCTATGCTCTGGGCCAGAAACCATGCTCTAGAGTCCTCACCCTGTTAGAGCTGGAATCCCAACTCCGAGGCCAGGCTGCTGTGATTAGCACTGTCACCCGGCCCTCTGAAATTTGGCCAGTTCCAGACACACTTCACTCTACACCCCTGTCACCTCATCACCATTTGCCCCATAACATTACCTTTCGTCTTGTAAGCTTGCCAGCTCTTGGGTCATAATCGAATTAATATGACCATAACTCCTAGAAAGAGTGCATCATTACTACTTCACCATGGTTGTGACCCTGGGCAAGTCACTTAACCCCAGTTGCCTCATCAAGAAAGAAACAAACAAAAACTACTTCACTATGGCTCCTCTCCTCCTTCCTGTGACCTTCCAAAGCATAGTCCCTTTATATGTAAGTTCCTTAGATACTAGGATAATCTCATTTTGTATTTGCATCCCTGGCACTTAACAGAGTGCACTTATACAGTAACTCAGAATATGCTCTTAATAAACTGTTTTTTTTTTTCTTTTCAAATATCCATTCAGTGAATCAGTTCATAACCATTTATTAAGCACCTAATCTGTGCCAGGCACTGTGATAAGCATAAGAGAAAATTCATGTTTTAGGTATGGGTTGGATTGGATGACCTTCAAGGTTCTTTCCAATGCAAAGTTTCATTCCTTTTTTTCTTTTTTTTTTTTTTTCTGAAACTGGGTATCCTTCACCCAGGCCAACTCCACTGCTGATCAGCATGGAATCTTTGACTTCCTCTCTTTCCAATCTGGGTCAGTTCGCTCATTTTTACCACCTTCAACCCTAGAAGTGGCAAACACTTTATGGGCTGAGCTTATTGCAGCTCAGACCTCCTAATACCAAGTCATCTATCAGCCACAGATTCCCTGGTAACAGTAATTACAGACATGTAATACCACACCTGGCAAAACCCAAAGATTCTAAGAGAATAAAAACTCCAACTTCTCTCTTATTCAGAAAGTAACCTTATTTCATCCCCTTGGATTAAGTTGTCATAAAATTGGAAATGCCACTAATATCTTCCTCCTGGTAAAAAAGAATTTCGGGCCGCATAGCAAGGCAGAACTGGTACCTGCTTGTTCTGTGGTTCAGCCATTGAAGGAGGATAGTAACTTTAACAAACTACTCTAAGTAATGTAGGCTACACTAAAGGAATGGAAGTAACCAGAGACATGAAAGAATGGCTTCCCGGGCATTCTTATACAATCAGAAAAGTGACCAGAATAGGGGCCATTGACTCATCTGCCTTGTTTTTTAGCTTTGATGTAGCTAAGAATCAGGTGCTATTTTTAAAAATAGACTTAGGAAAAAAAATAGAGATAAGGCAAAATGTGATCTATGCAGCATCGTGTGAGAGTGACTAGGCTAAAGGTAAAATCCAGAAAGTGAATGTCATAATTTTAAGCCCCAGATTACTTGGATCCAAAGAGAAGTAGTCTGAAGATCGTTCTCTTCATTTCTTTTTTTCTTTTTTTTTTGCAGGGCAATGAGGGTTAAGTGACTTGCCCAGGGTCACACAGCTAGGAAGTGTCAAGTGTCTGAGGCCGGATCTGAACTCAGGTAATCCTGAATCCAGGGCCAGTGCTTTACCACTGCGCCATCTAGCTGCCCCGTTCTCTTCATTTCTTAAAAGATATAACATGGGGGCAGCTAGGTGGCACAATGGATTGAGCACCGACCCTGGAGTCAAATCTGACCTCAGACATTTAACACTTACTAACTGTGTGACCCTGGACAAGTCACTTAACCCCAATTGCCTCACCAAAAAAACCCAAAAAAACGATATAACATGGGTAGAATGTCCTAGCTAATGTTAAGATAAACTGACTAATGTTGAAATTCTTTATTTGGTCTTTTTATATAACAAAGCTTTAGAATTGCAAATTAGAAGTACTCAATTGAAAGTTAAAGAGATTCTTTTTTAATTAATATTAATAAGAAGTGATGGGGGGCAGCTAGGTGGTGCAGTGGATAAAGCACCGGCCCTGGATTCAGGTGGACCTGAGTTCAAATCCGGCCTCAGACACTTTACACTTACTAGCTGTGTGACCCTGGACAAGTCACTTAACCCCCATGGCCCCGCAAAAAAAAAAAGAAGAAGAAGAAGTGATGGGTACTTTTATATGACATTTTCTCTTTTAAGTGGAGCTTCATTTTTAGTATGAAGTATTTGTCTTCTTGGAAGGCTTTAGATAATCATGAGTGAATTGTTGCCATGAGAGTTAGATTTTTGCAACCTGGGACCAAAGTTGTATTTGCTGTACTCACCTCAATAGATATTTTATTAAGTACCCACTACTGGTAATATGGTGTGCTAAGTTTGGGGGGACACAAAACCAAAAGAGCTTCTATCCTCAAGGAGCTTATACTTATTCGGAGGGAACAAGATAAACCATGGAAACAGATAATCGTAAGCAGAGTCATTTCAGGAGCCATGCCTACAAAAGGGAATGGGAGAGCCTTCAGATTCAATGTGGCCATGAGCTATGCTGCTAGCAGGTAGAAGTAAGGTGACAAGGTGGAGAGTCTATGTAAAGGGAAAGAGGCAGATATCAGAATTAGGGCATACAAGTATGCCATTGTGACTTGGAACACAGAGGACATTAAGAGCAATATGAAATGTCTGAACAGGTAGGTGGGAGACAGATTGTGCTTGAAATTCTAGACTCACACAGTTTTCTCAGGATAAGCCTCATTGATTTCAATGAAACCTCTACCTGTTACCTGAATGAAGTCCTTGTACAGGTGCAAAACTTTGAATTCTTCCTCATAAAAAAGTCTGATATGGAGGCAAATTATGTGCAATGGAGATTTACTTAATTCAGTACTCAAATGGGCCTGTCATCTCACTGAGGTGGAAAGAACCTCCATTGATACAGATCACAGTCCAACCACATCTTATATCTATGTCTCATGGCCTCCTGTACTTTGACCCTAAGTCTATCCAGTATGCTGAAGGTCTACATTACATTTTCCCAGCATTACAGATGTTCCAATGAAGATAGATGGTTGTCCACTTTTCCTTCCTCATTCTATCCAGCCTTTCCTTTCCATCATTTTTTTTTTTTTTTGCAGGGCAATGAGGGTTAAGTGACTTGCCCAGGGTCACACAGCTAGTAAGTGTCAAGTGTCTGAGGCTGGCTTTGAATTCAGGTCCTCCTGAATCCAGGGCCAGTGCTTTATCCACTGCGCCACCTAGCTGCCCCCTCCATCATATTCTTAATGATATCCTTTAGTACTATTCTCAGGTTTCCTCACTGATTGCATATTGCAGCCTGTTTTTACCATGAACCTTCATAAAGAGTATATGATACTCATTAAAAAAAATATTTTTAATTTATGAAATAAAACAAGCATTTCCATGACATAATAGAATAAAAAGATGATTGTTCATTAAATTGCAAATCTATCTCATACAATTTACTATTCCTTCATTTTTTAATCCTTTGGAGACTATTATGATTTATGGTCCTCCATGATTTATCAAACAAAACCATCAAGTGCTGATTAGGAGATTTATAATTCAAAATAAATTTGTACCTCCAATTGTAAAGGAAGTTTTCTTTCTGCCTGAAAAGGTTAGAAATAAACAGAGGTTTAAACAGTACTGGCCATATCAATGTGGCCGTGCCTCTGAGTCTGGGTTAGCTGCATGACTTGCTTATTCTGTTCTAAATATTTAAGTTTGCTCTAGATTGGGGATTCTTCACCTTTTATTTATCATGTACCTTCTTAGTAAAGTCTTTGTACCTTTTCTCAGAAAAAATGTTTATAAATACACAAAATAAAGTCACATAGAGTCACAAAGGAAACAAATTATATCAAAATATATTTATTGATTTTTTTTTGGCGGGTCAGTGAGGGTTAAGTGACTTGCCCAGGGTCACACAGCTACTGTCAAGTGTCTGAGGCCAGATTTGAACTTAAGTCCTCCTGAATTCAGGGCAGGTGCTTTATCCACTGTACCACCTAGCTGCCCCTGAAATATATATATATATATATATATATATATATATATATATATATATATATATATATATATATAAAAAACAGGTTCAAGGATCCCAGATCAAGAATGCTTGCTATAGTGGCTAAGCGTCTATCGCATTTGACTTCCAATATGAACTCTTCTGTTAACATTACAATTCACCCTGCTCCCCAACAACCACCTGATCAAGTAGTAAGAATTATGCTGTATACATTGAATGTCAGGGGTTTTCCTCAATTGCACATAATTCCCTTTTTTATTGCAATGCTAAGTTTGAACTTTTATTGGAAATTTTTTGAGAGGAAGTTGAATGAATATTAATCAAGTGGCCCAGTATTCCTGACAGTTCAAAACAATTGATAACCTCCTGTTTAACTGTAAAGATGAGTAAGATCATGTCCTTTTCCAGATTCATCTCTTGGTTCCTTCAAGCCCACAGTATCAAGTCCTAAGTCTTATGTCCCAAGAAATATAGGATATTCATTTTATAAAAAGAAAACGAAACATGAAAGGACACTCCTGTGTCATTGGCCTGGAATGGCAGAAGAAGTGGAAAGCCATTGAACGACACGCCCCCCCCCCCCGCCCCCTCCCCCCCCCAGTTAACCTGCTCCCCTGGAGAGTAGATTGGTTGTGCTTTTTGCTTCCCAGAACAATCGACAATCCCAGCTCAAAGCAGAACCTTTCAAGAAGAGAATAGCTAAGAGTTCAGTTCTGGTTCATTTGGTCACCAAAGTATTAATGCTCTCAGTAGTGCTTGGCCTCAATTTCTGCTCTGTGGTTAGGTTCTGTGGTTGAGGGTCAGTGGTCCAAGTGCATTGCCTGTAAAACATTTGCTATCCCTTTTGTCCTGGGAGGAAAGCGTTGCTGAGAGAGAATACTGAATGACGATGACCCTGCTATGAAGAAAAGAATGGAATTATTAAGATGAAAAAAATTCAGTTCACTTCACTTCAGCAAACATTTAGTAAGCATTTCCTAGACATTAGGGGCACAAAGATGAAACAGGGAATGCATGCTTCCTGCCTTTAAGGAACTCACAGTCTGGCAGCAATGATTAGACAAAATAGAGGAAATTCCAATAAAGTTGTCCAGGGTGATATGAAAGCTGATGGAGGGATCTGGAAATGTTTCTAGGTAAGCAGCTGTGAAAGAGATGGCACCCAAATGGGACATGGAGGAAGTCAAAACTTTTGACAAAGATGTGTAGACAGAGACTGAGGCCACTGATGGCACAGTGCATATATTGCTATGCCTGGGGTCAGAAAGACTTTATTTCAAATCTAGCTTCAGACATTAGCTAGCTGTGTGACCCAGGGTAAGTCACTTAATCTCTATTCGCCTTAAGTTTCTCAACTGTAAAATGGGTGTACCTAACTGGCAGGATTGTTATGAGAATCAAATGGGATAATATTGGTAAAAAGTGCCTAGCACAGTGCCTGGTACATGGTAGGTGTATATAAATGTTTGTTTCCTTTTCCTCTCCCCATCTGGAGGGAGGTCATTCCAAGCATCAGGCTCACTTTAGAGAAAGGTGCAAGTGCAAGAAATGGAGGGACTAAGGATTAGTCTAAAGTGGCTGGAAAAGAGTGACTGTTAGGAAATAATGTTCAACACAACTGAAAAGGTTAGGATGAAGATGTATTATAAAAGGCCTTGAATAGCAGGCTAAGCAGTCTTTATTTTGTTCATTTGGGCAAGTCATTTATTTTTAAAATTTTTTTACTTCTTTTTCCATATAAATGTATTATTATTTTCCATTTACATTTAGAGATAATTTTCAACATTTGATTTTATAATATTTCTGGTTTCATATTTTTCTCCCTCTCTCCCCTCCCCTCCCTTCCCCAAGACAGCAAGTAATCTGATATAGGTTATATATGTACAATCACAATAAACATATTTCTACATTAGACATGTTATGAGAGAAGAATCAGAGCAAAAAGGAAAAAGAACAACAAAAACAATAGAAATAGTATGGTTTGATCTGCATGCAGATTCAACAGTTCTTTTTCTTCTGGATTTGGAGAGCATTTTCCATCATGAGTCCTTTGGAACTATCTTGGACCATTGTATTTCTGAGAAGAATCAAGTCTATCACAGCTGATCAACACACAATGTTGTTGATACTGTGTACAATGTTTTCCTGGTTCTGCTCATCTCACTCATCAGTCCATGCAAGTTCTTGCAGGTTTCTCTGAAATCTGCCTGCTCATTGTTTCTTACAGCACAATAGAATTCCATGACATTCATATACCACAACTTGTTCAGCCATTCCCCAATTGATGGGCAACCCCTCAATTTCCAATTCCTTGCCACCACAAAAAGAGCAGCTATAAATATTTTTGTACATGTGGGTCCTTTTCCCTTTTTTATGATCTCTTTGGGGAAAAGACCTAATAGTGGTATTGCTGGGTCAAAGGGTATGCAAAGCTTTATAGCCCTTTGGGCATAGTTCCAAACTGCTCTCCAGAATGGTTGGATCAGTTCACAGCGCCACCAACCATGCATTAGCGTTCCAATTTTTCCCCATCTTCTCCAACATTTATTATTTTCCTTTTTTGTCATATTAGCCAGTCTGATAGGTGTCAAGTGGTACCACAGAGTTTTTTTAATTTGCATCTCTCTACTCAAAAGTAGAGCATTTTTTGGAGCATTGGAGCATTTTTTCATATGGCAATAGATAGCTTTGATTTCCTCATCAGAAAACTGTTCATATCCTTTGACCATTTCTTAACTGGGGAATGACTTGGATTCTTATAAATTTGATTTAGTTCTCAATATATTTTAGAAATGAGGCCTTCATCAGAAGTACTGGCTATAAAAATTGTTTCCCAGTTTTCTGTCTCCTTTCTAATTTTGGATGTATTGCTTTGCAAAAGTCATTTATGAAGCACCTCCTATGCACCCCATAAATACTAAGCACTTGGGATACAAGAAAGGCAGGCAAAATAAAAACAAAAATCACTATCTTCTCTCAAAGAGCTCATGGTCAAATGGGGAATAAAACATGCAAACAACTATGTACCAGCAAGTTATACAGGATAAATTGGGGAAAGGGATATTCCCAAAATGAAGACACTAAGAATATCCAGAACTTACTTATGCAGTAAGCAATTGAAAGCCACTGAAGATAGCTTTCTTTTTTTAAGAGGCTGTGCATGTGTGTGTATACATATGTGTGTATATGACATGATTAGATTTTCACATTAACATGATTTTAGTCACTCATTTGTTCTTCATATAATATTGCAGTTACTATATACAAAATTCTCTTGCTTCTACTCACTTAGTTCTATATTATTAATTCATGTAAGTCTATCCATGTTTTTCTGAAGTTGAGTTTACCATTTCTTAATACAGTAGTATTGCATCATGATCATATATCACAACTTGCTGCACATCCTTGCAATTTCCAGTTCTTTTCCACCGCAAAGAGAGCTGCTATAAATATTTTAGAACATATAGATTCTTTTTCTTTTCCCCTAATCATCTTTGGAAGTAGACTTAGTAGCAGTGGTATTGCTGGGTCAAAGGGTATAGGCAATTTAACAACTCTTTGGGTATAATTCCAGATTGCTCTCCAAAATGGTTGAGTTAATTCACAGTTCCACCAACAGTGAGTGATCCAGTTTTTCCACATCCCCTCAAACATTTGTTGCTTTCTCCTTCAATAATTTCAGTTGTCTCTTAGATATAAAATACTATCTTGAGGTTGTTTTAATTTGCATTTCTCTAATCAATAATGATTTAGAGCATTTTTCATATGATTATAAATTGTTTTGCTTTCTTCATTGGAAAACTGCCTGTTCATATCAACTGGGGAGTGATTCATATTCTTAGAGATTTTACAAAGTTCTTTATATATTTGAGATATGAGACCTTTATCTGACAAACTATAATTTTTCCCAGTTTTCTTCTTTCCTTTTAATCTTGGATACATTTGTTTTATTAGTACAACCCCCTTTTAATTTAATGTAATTGAAATTATCCATTTTACACCTCATTCTGCTTTTTATCTCTTGTTTATTTATAAATTGATTTCTTTTACCACTGTCTTTTCTTTGCAAATCCATCCTTCACAGAGTGGTTGAAGAAATCAATTTATATATAAACATCTAGGAAGCTACTATCATAGCCCTCGTAATAAATAACTAATGAGGGTACCAACAGAGGCAGTAGCAGTGGGAATAGAAATAAGAATGGGAATGACAGCTATATTTCAGAGTGGGAGTTGACAAGATTTGATGGCATTGATTGAGGGAGAGGAATGAAAGAAAGGAAAGAGGAGCCCCAGAAGCTTCCCAAGAATTCAAACCTGAGTGCTTAAAAGGATCATATTACCATCCATTTAGTACCATTCATAGGACCAGCAAATAAAGATGGAAGGAGGAGATGAAGAATTCAGTTTTGGATGTATTGTATTTGAAGAGATGACAGAAGGCAGTTGGAAATACAGCATTGTTTCCAGAGAGATCAGGGCTGGACATTCAGATTAGGGGTTCATTTCTATAGGAGTGATAATTGAAATCATGAGGAGCAATGACATTGCCATGAGAGAATTTCCAGAGAAAAGAGTAGGATACAAAGGATGGAGAGTCTCAACTCTGTTCTCTTCTTCCTGTAGGCAGCAAGCTCAGAGTAGGAGAGAAGCTATTGTCCTTTTCAGGGCTGTTGGCAGCAGTGTCTTCTAACTTCTTATCCCAATATCTCCACTGCTTTGCCTCCCTCTCAGAAAAGTGAGAATCTTGAAAATAGATGCCACTAGTTGTTGTTGATTCAAGTTAGGCATCCCCTCACACTTTCCTTGGCATTAGCTTAGCCCTTAGTAATTTTTTTTTACATCAGTAGTTTCTACATGGAAGCAAGCCTTACATTTTCCAAAAGGTTCCTACCCTTTGGCTGGGTTAGCATATATGATTTCGAGGGGCAAGATTCTGTTTAACTAGGCATCCCACCAGAGGTTGGATTTATCTGCACTGAGGAAGCAAGAGAAAATCATTCTAGGCTCCTCTCCAAGGAAGCATTCAACTTCTGAGTCTCACAGTTGCCTGTGCCTGCCATTATGGTCACATGTTCTTAAATTGGTTTGGGGATTTGGTAATCTCTGTTTTGGTTGGCAATGTGGTATTATAGAAATTGTCCATCCTGGTAGGTGGGAGATTTGAGTTTGTATATGTACTGCAACACATCATTTGGATGAGGATGGGCAAGATGTTTCACTTGTCTGAGTCTTAGTTTCTTCATCTGTAAAATGGGGATAATAATACCTTAGCTAACTACCTCATAGGGTTGTCAGGAGGAATATACTTCATTAACTTTAAAATGCTTCATAAGTGTGAGTTATCTTAATTACCTTTTGCTGTCATTTTGGAAGAATGTTTTAAGAGAACTAATTTTTTTCTTGTGTGTTTCTTGTAGCATCTTGATAGGAAGCTATAAATCATCACCAGAATTAAATGCCTCAAGCACTTCATGCTCACTCCTCTCAATACCCTACATCCACCAAAAGCAATTCCCTTTGGCATCAAAAAATTCTCACAAAACAAAATCCATCTATAAAGGCAACATAATACCTGCTTTCTACCCTAAGAAAATATTTTTCCTTTATTGAGTTATGAAAGCTCAAATGCTCTCAGATAGTAATTGAAAGGCAGTTGACTTGTATAGAGGTAAGTCTCTCAGTTCTTCATTTCTTCAAGATCTTAAATTTTAAAAATCCATTCCCATGAAAGTCCTTTTATTCTGCTTTGGCAAAATAGGAGCTGTAGTGGGGACAGAATGTATGGATTGAGCTAATTATTTTTTCTGGGAAGCTCTTTTGTCTTCGGCCTGAAGTGCTGACTGAAATCTTTCTGTTTGGTCACTTAGACACCTGCCTTGGTCTCAGTCTCTCTCTCTCTCTCTCTCTCTCTCTCTCTCTCCTTCCTTCCTTCCTTCCTTCCTTCCTTCCTTCCTTCCTTCCTTCCTTCCTTCCTTCCTTCCTTTCTTTCTTTCTTTCTGATTTGTTGGTGATCAGAAATTAGATTTTGTAGTCTCATCCAATATTATATTTCTCTTCTATTCAAGTCCTTACCATTAAAACTATCCTTGCAGGTAGTGATTCAAATTTGCCTGCAACAAACTGAGGACTGGAAGATGAGGAAGTGAGTGTAGCAGGTAGAAATGTTGGCTAAACAAACAAGAATATGAGCTCCCATACTGGAAGAAACCAGAGGTCAGGATGTAAACCACAGAAATCAAGTTAAAATCTGACATTTCCTGAGCTGATCTCTGTAGTCTTGAAGACTGGATTCAAATCTTCACCCAGATATTTACTGTGTTACCCTAAACAAGCTATTTAAGCTCTCTCTCTCAGACTCATTTTCCTTATCTAAATAAAAAGGGATAATTATAGCATCTATCTCATGGAGTTGTGAGGATCAAAAGAGAGAATTTATGTAAAATACTTTGCAAATATTAAGGCATTTTTGTTGTCATTCAGTAATTTCAGTCATGTCTGACTCTTTGTGACCCCATCTGTGTTTTTCTTGGTAAAGATACTGGAGTGGTTTGCCATTTCCTTCCCCAACCCATTTTACAGGTGAGGAAACTGAGTCAAAGAAGATTAAATGATTTGCCCAAGATCACACATTTAGCAAGTATCTGAGGTCTGATTTGAATTCAGGTCTTCCTTACTTTGGGCCTATTGCTCTATCCACTGTGTCACCTAGCTCTCCATTAAAGCATTATGTGTTAGATATTATTGTTGTTATTATTAATATTATTATTACTATCATTGCTTAATTACTCATAAAAGAAACATTCCCAGTGTCTTGGAAAATATTGATACTGAGGGAGGCAGTCAGATTGGGTTTTATTTTGGATGAAATAGGTGGTGTATTGAGGTTGTTTGGGATGCTTCTATTCATGATCACATGTTTCTCTATTGTATGGCATTTATTTTATATCTCTTTTACAAATTAATCTTACATAACTTTACATTATGGCTGTAAACATTCATCTATCACCCTAATAAATTATGAGCTTCATAAAGGCAGTACACAGCTCATTTCATCTTTATCTCTTTCCTGGTTTCTAATACAGTATTTGCACATAGTAGGCACAAAATAATGTTTATCAAAGTTGAAATAGAGTGTTTCTTTTGAAATCTAACTCTTAAAATGTTTAGACTTCCAAAAGCATCTACTGCCCTCATGGTGAATCAACAAAGTGACATGTCAGCTGTGCCAGCTTTGGGGCTGTGGTTTTCAAAGAGGAATCTGGTATTTTCTCTCCCCGACACTCGGAGATCACAAATATTTTTTCCCCTGAGAATATGAGACAAATACCATAGACATATAGAATTTTAGAGCTGTTTGTTTAGTTCACCTTCTAAAATTTACATTTATTAGAAAGAGTCAAAATTCAGGCAGGACAGCAAAAGGATTTGTTTGGTTTTTTTCTTTTCCTTATATCATCGAAATTTAGTGGAAACACTTTAAAAATTGTAGGATGTGGGGCGGCTAGGTGGCGCAGTGGATAAAGCACTGGCCCTGGATTCAGGAGGACCTGAGTTCAAGTCCGGCCTCAGACACTTGACACTTACTAGCTGTGTGACCCTGGGCAAATCACTTAACCCCCATTACCCCGCAAAAAAAAACAAACAAAAAAAACCCAAATTGTAGGAAGCGTAAACATTTGTTACATTTACATTTTGATAGCATTCTCAAAGCTTTGGCCCCATAGAAGCCAATGAGCAAAGATAATTATTTGAACTAGAATGCTACTAGATGGTGCTCTTCTTCCCTCACACCAAGCCCTCCATGGCTACAATAAGTGGGTCTTCTCCTCAGCCTTGATGGAGGCTACTCCTATTCCTTCATGGGATAAAGGCTTACCAAGGTGCACCGTAATCTCTCATCATGGAACAGCTTCCCCAAGGTCTGTGCCACAGAACCTGTATTGGTGTCTTCCCTTTCCTCCTCATTTGGGGGCATGTTTAGAGCAAATTACCTCAGGTATTGCTTCCTATTGCTTGCTCTGGCCACCTTACCAGTTACATCCTTGATTAGAGATTGACCTGAATACCGCCATAGAGATGAGAAAACTGAGGTCTATAGTTTAGTGACTCACCAAGGGACATAGATCTAGGTAGGATTATTTCTCCACTTTTCTATTCCTTTGTGCACAATGCCCCATCTCTGGGCCTTTACTGTGGCTTTTCCCCATGCCTATAATGTTCTCACTCCTCAGTCTCCACTGCTTAATTTCCTTTTCAGGACTAAGATCAGATCCTACCTTAGGCTGGAGGCCTTTCCCTATCCCCCACTCCACACATACACACACCTTCCACTGCTGCTAGTTCTAATCTTCTGAGATTACCTTCTATCTACTCTGTATATATTTTATGTAACCTAGTTATTTTCATATTTGTCTCACCCATTAGAATGTGAACTCCTTGAATACAAGCACTATCTTTTGCCTTTCTTGATACCCTTAGCACAATGCCTGCCATAGTAAATGCTTATTGAATGACTGACTTATTGCTTGAGCTACTCTGTTTTGCCTCTTCTTGGATTTTAATTATATTCTTTCTTACATTATAATAGTTTAAGTATGACTAATGCCCTTACTAGATTGTAAGTTTCTTGAGGGAAGGGCCTATGTCATTTTTTCATCATTGTATCCTTTTAATTGTTCAGTCATTTCCTTTTTTTAGCCAATATGAAAATAAATTTATTTTTAGCCTTTATAAAGGGATGTATATATTTTAAGCATTGACAAATTGTTTTAAGTTAAGAAAAATAATCTCTCAACTTGTTTTTCCCTGAATTGTTCAGTCATTTCCATTGTGTCTATCTCTTTGTAACTCCACTTGGGGATTTCTTGGTAAAGATCCTAGAGTGATTTGCCATTTCCTTCTCAGCTCATTTTACAGATGAGGAAACTGAGGCAAACAGGGTCAAGTGACTTGACCTCACACAGCTAGTGTCTGAGGTCAGACTGGAACTCAGGAAGATGAGTTATCCTGACTTCAGGCCCAGCACTCTATCCACTGTGCCACCTAGGTGCTCCATTGTATCCCTAGTACCCACCATAATGCCTGAGGAGTAGTAGGAGGCTAAAAAATGTCTGTTAAATTGAATTGACTAAATTATCTTGACACTACACCATATCCTTTGCACCTCACTGAATTGCAACCAAACCTGGAAAACAAGATTTCCAAACCCCAGCTGCTTCCTTTCTTCTTTCACAGTATCTAATTATGTGAAATTTCATTATAATCAAAGAATTTATGGATAATTTGTTGTAATAAAATTTGGCCATACTTGGTGTTTTTAGTGTCTTTGGTCCATCTACGCACTTATGAATTTGTTTGTGCTTTATAGGAGAGTACTGGGAAATAACACTCCCTTTTCAATTATTCATAATAATTAAGGAGATCATTGACATGGATAATTGTAATCCCTAAATAATCTCTCCAGCTGGGTCAGGTCCGCTAATTGCCCTGTTTCTCAGGGCAGAATTTATCATAGGAAAAGGACCTTAGTTTTGGGAAATGTTCTCAGATTTATTTCAATCCCAGAAGTATATATTATGTTCCTAGTCTCTACAAAGAACCTTGCTAGGTTCTGGGTGTACAAAGATGGAAAACAGCACATTATGTGCCCTGAAGGAGCTTTTAATCTAATGTGCAGTTCTTAGATTGTTTGGGTAGGGAATGTTACCCACACTGATGGAATCACATTCATCCCCTGCTCCCTCTCCAACCACCGCCCCCCCCAACCAATATTGCCATATAGCACAAGAGGTGAAATGCCAGGATCGTCCTCTCTAAACCATCTAGATGTGTAAGAAATCTATCTGCCTTTAGAACAAATCTCATCCTGGGTCTTCTCCCAGTACCTTATTACAGTGTAGACACATAAAGGAAGATACCCCTGCCTCTAAATTAGGCAAGCCCCAAATACTTAAAGTTGAGTCCTTTCTTGCCTCAACTTTTAATCTATATGAATGAAAGCTTCAGGTGCCACATAAGACACAAAGGGTCAGGAGCAACAAGGAGAGTATATGACCAGGGAGGAGGCCACCAGATCTCATCAGACCGTGACAGGAAAAAGGATAGCTAATGACTGTCATTTCAAGATGCTGCTCTTAGATGTCAACACTCTTTGCTTTGCCAATTCTTTAAATACTCTCCTTGGTTAGGATAAAAGGACTCGAGGGAAATAATTGGTGTTTTTTAAAATTTTGTATCCCCAGAAACTCATGGGATACCTAGTAGATAGATCATTAATAAATTCTAATTGATTGATTCATTTTACAGATAGGGAAAGAGAGGCCAGAGAGGTGAATTGTCTTACGCAAAGGCACACAACTAATTAATAACAGATCCTACACTAAAACCTGAAACTTTGTTTTCCAGTCTTTTCCTGATCTGTGAGTCTTAACTCTGGAACCAAACTTCTTAAACATTCCTTGTCAATAGATCTGGGTTAAGACATTTGTAATTACTAGCTCTCTTCTGCTACGCTGCCACCGTGTATATGTGTGTGTGTGCGCGTGTGTGCGTGCGTGTGTGTGCGTGCGTGTGTGTGTGTGTGTGTGTGTGCGTGTCAGTGTGTCTGTCTGTCTGTATCTATCTATTGGGATGGGGAATATAATTTCTTCTCTTTCCTCCAACTCAGTTGATAAATCGCAGAAATTTAGGATTGTAGTTACAAGGTAATAGTGAAGTGTTGTATAATGTTTACATTAAAATGAACTATACAATTGTGACTATATCCTTATCCCTTCAGCAGATGAGAACCTCTTCTTTATTGAGTCTGGAAGGGAACAAAAGATTGGCTGAGAAAACACATTGGACAAACTTGGGGTTTTGTATAGGGATTCAGTGCTGAATGGCCAAGCCAGGAGCTGAAGGGAGAAAGGAGGAAATGTCTTTGGTCCTTCCCACATTGGCCATGTAATTTTGAAAGAGAGGTAATCAGTCAGCTTATGACTCCAGGTAGATGGAATCACACAGCCATTAATTTTTTATGCAAAAAAAAAATCCCAGTGAGATAGTCATCCAAGGGAGCAAGTGATTTCACAAAGCAAGACCTCTAGAGAGAAACAGACTCTAGAAACCCACCTTGAAAATCATCCAGAAGAAAAGTTGTGCCCAACAAATGTGTGAAGACTCTATGAAGGGAGAAAGCACTGCAGTTCTAGAAGTTGTGAATGACCTCAAATCTATTTTTCTAGTCCTAACCTCCTTGCTGACCTCCAGTGCTATATCTCCAACTGTTTATTGAATATCATTAACTGAATGCCTTGTAGAAATCTTAAATGAATTATGTCTAAAATTGAACTCATCATCTTCCCCTCCCCCCAACCCTCCCCTCTTCCTACCTTCCCTACTGTTGAGAGTACCACCATCCTCCCAGTCACCTAGGCTTGCCACCTAGATGTCATCCCTACATCCTTTCTCTCGGTCACTCTCCCACTTCCCCAAGACTTCTAGGTACTGCAGTGGATAGAGCACTGGGTCTGTCAGGAAGACCTAAGTTCAAACTAGTCTTTAGATACTTAATAGTTGTGTGTCACTGGGCCAGGAAGGAATCCATGAGAGGAGCAGATGCTGAGAGGAGGAAGTAAACCATCTGGTGGCTTTCTATTTTTAACCAATTATCTTTGATAACTTGGTGCCACGCCTATTTATTTCATCCTGACGAAGAAGCAAAAGTTCTACCAGTGTTTTCTTTCTGTAGGTAGCCTGGTGCAAAGCTCAGTTGGCCTCATTCTAATTATTACTCTTCCTGTGCTATTCAAACATATGAAAATAGGATCCCAATTTTGACAGACAATAATAACAACAGCTCATATTTACATAGAGCTTACACTATCCCTATGAAGCCAGTACAGTAAGTATAATTATCCTCATGAAGGAAACAAAAATCTGGGAGGTCAAATCCATTTTCCAGTAAGTGATTAAGATTGAACCCAGGTCTTCTGACTCCAGGTCCATCAATCTAGCCACTAGGTCATGCTGGTCCCAGTAATAAAAGCCTATAAGCCAAAGGGCTTCTTTCTTTTCGTTTTCATCTTTTAGAATGTTTGTGTGCATATTTGATCTGTAGCATACATCCTAATCCAATGTATGAAGATTGCTTTAGGTTTAATCTAACCAACTTGATTAAAGTCTCTTTTACTTAGGAAATCTCCTTATGTCCACTCACCTAGGGGTACTATATGAGGCTGAGTCAGAAAGCCAGCTGAATGGCATCACAAAGCAACAGATAAAGAAAATGGCTTTCTAGTCATTGCTATTCCAGGATTGCATTTAATTAAAGCTGCCTTAACTGCTATGCTTCAAACAACTGTGAAAAATTTCAAACCAAGCTCCTCTCCTTCTAGAAATATTTTTCAATGAACTTTAACATTCTGGGACATCCATGTGGCTTTTTAAACAATGAATCAAGGTTAAAATTTGAATTGGGTAGCCTTCTTATCTTAAAGGATCAGGATAAAAGGTCTATATACCAGTTAAATAAACAGAAGCACTTTCACATTGGGTATTTCAGTCTTCTCAAGGTGAGTCATTCTACAGCCTGTATTATTAAGCAAAGAAATGCAGGACATTATTGTGGAGAGAGCATTTGATTTGAAAGTGAAGTGGCCAGGAATTAAAACCTCTTTGGGGTTCTTACTATCTCTTTGACTTTGGGTAAATCACTTAATCTGTCTGGGCCTAAATTTTCCATGGGTAGGACTAATGGACTAATTCTCCTTTCAGCTCAAAATCCCATTAGACCTTGATTTTATTTAGTAAGGACTTCCCTTCCAGATGGTCTTAGGATATCTGTGATGATCACTGGAGGGCAAGGATTCTAAATCTTATTTGTGTCATGGACCCTGTTGACTGTCTGTTATGGACCCCTTCTCAGAGCAAAATATATAGTATTACCAAGGAAACCCATTATATTGAAATACAGTTGCCATTTAAAAACAAATTTGTAGGGGGCAGCTAGGTGGTGCAGTGCATAAAGCACCAGCCCTGGATTCAGGAGGACCTGAATTCAAATATGACCTCAGACACTTGACACTTACTAGCTGTGTGACCCTGGGCAAGTCTCTTAACCCTCACTGCCCTGCAAAACAAACAAACAAAAGTGATTTTGTAGTCACGAAGTTAAGAACCCCTACTTTAGAGCCTTTAGCAGGGAAGTCCCTTTTTTTGTTAAAGTTTTATGTTATTTCTTAGATAATGATGTTAAGGTTTTTTGTGTATGGTTTTTTAATCATCACGTTCTCCTGGAAGACCTATGATTCTTAAGGTATCTCTCTTACATCCATCTTCAAATTCAGTTGCTTTGGCTTATTTAGAATTCATGTGTTCCTTTAACATCAGAACTTTTTGCTTCTCTTCTTCCAAACTTTCCTATACTTCAATATTTTTGCTTTCCAGTTATGTAATCTCTCTCACACAGGTTCTACTTCTTTTGGAGAAATTCTCCATCATCTCTTACCTTGCTATATGTGATTTTATTCTGCATTAAAACTCTAATTTCTGACCTATACTCATTCATAATTTCCTTTTATGAATTGTATTTTTCCTATGAACCATTCTGGAGTTTTTTCCTATTGTTCGTGATCTGACAAATGTACACAAGTGAAGAATCTTCAGTCTTTTATAAGATGATATTGTTTTTTTATCTTTCATTTTATAGCATGTGTTCAAAATGTTTTGGTTTGGCATTAAGGCCTTACTTGTTCTTCTTTCTATTTTTAGGATCCTATCTGTTGGCTTATCTACTTGTAACCTTTCCTAGGTTTTTACGCCTCCTTCCTGTTTTTTTAACATCTTGATGTTCTAGCTCTTTATTTACATTATCTGTCACTCTTTGGTCCCTTACCATCTTCTGTTGTATTAGACCCCCTAAATCTCAGCTGCTGAGGGTCTTCTTCTTTGACTAGGTGATATAGAGATCTTCTGTTTGGGGAGTGTCTAGTCTCCCTTTTTGCCAGGCCTGATGCCCTGTCCCCACAGCTTCTGGGCTCTGTGGGGGATATTTTTAAGCCTGTATAGTTCCTTTTTCTCCCTATTCCTTTTCTTGACATGACATCTGCCAATTTTTACCTGATTGGGATGAGGTTTTTAGCAGTTTCATCAGGATGCAGAGGGATCCTGAGTCACTGAAGCAAGCATGTGGAATCAGTTGGGGGTAAGGATGCTTGAACTAGAACATTAAGTACTAAAATCCTTTGGAGTTATACTAACCCTTTGAGTTTTTCCTTATTGCTAGGATACTGTCTTATTTTTTGCATCAGCTGAGACTACTCCATCTTGTTCATAATTCTTTTCTTTTGAGATTGCAAGGTGGAAGAGATTTGTAGAAAACTTCTGTTCTTCCATCTTGCTGGTCATGTGATTTGATACAGTTTTAATAATCACATTTTACCATGCAACCCAAAACATTGCCAGCATAGTGTCTTATATATAGTTGGCACTCAATAAAGTTAGGTTGAAGGAAAAAAAGAATGACTAAATGCTGGCTTTAAAAGAGTCTGTCCAGCATTCATTGAAATCATGTCTCTTCATATAAAAGAGCAAGAATTTGACAAATTGCTTGTGCATTAAGCATTTATGGTGTCATTTTGTGCATATATATATGTATATACATATGTACAAGTGCATATTTATTTCTAGACGTGTATATATATATATATATATATATATATATATACAGAGAGAGAGAGAGAGAGAGAGAGGAGAGAGGGGGGGCTTAGCAAAAGGAATAAGGATAGGACCAATCTTTTTTTTAAATTATTTTTATTTTTTTGCACAGTGAAAGATGTTTATTCTTTCTTCAAAATCAAGCTTAGATGCCAGGCAATATACTACTTTGTTACAAAACAGAAAAAAAATCCATCATTAAGCATTACACAGCTCAAATTCTGACTTTAGGTAAAACAAAGCTTTACTGATTTCCCCTTGGGAGTCATGTCCAGTAGTAGCAGGAACCACAGTTGTTTTATAGATAATGTTGGGAACATACTACAATATTTCCTCAGTAACTTAATATAAATTAGGTAGTTTGGCCCAATTTGGGGATAACTGAAGAATCAAGAGTTTCTGGTGAAACCCAGACAGAGTAAGGCTGTTCTGGTACCTCCAACATAAGTAGCAACAATTACTAGCTATTTTTCCACACTCAGGTCATCAAAATCATCCAGATGAAAATCCCTTCATTACAAAGGAAAAACCATTTACTGGAGATGACTAGTCTCCATACTGTACTTCTGCTCAAGGAGTTTATGTGACATAATTTACTGCCACTCATCACAACGTTTACTGCATCCAGCCAGTCCAAGTTTCTGATAATGGCAAAGGCTTGTTAAAAACCTCAGTCGGGGGCAGTTCCATTTTGATCAGAGGAATCTGTTTAAATTGTCCACTCATCTCCCAAGCATCAAGTAGGCCACAAACTGTCTACCCAACAAAAAATAGCTATTCCTGGGGGGGTGGGGTGGGTGGACATTGACAACCCCCCCCCCAAAGCCACAGCCCCTGCCACCAGGTTTCCTTTCCCCAGATGTTTAAAGGAAGCCTTCATCCCCCCTTCTTCAAAACTGAGTGGAACAGTTTCATAATGTCTCCTAATAGGACTGGCATTCTGAGTAGTGCAAGGCTCCCTGCCACATCCTTGCCTCCCCACTGCAGGGAGCCAGAGCCAGCCCGGGCTGAGCCAGGAACAGTCAGCATCTGTCCTGAAAGACCCCACTGACCCACAGGCCTCCTAGCTGAGTAGATGCTAGGGCCAATCTTTTAAGAAAAATCCACTGAATGTGTTTTAAATAATGTGATTTCAGCGAACTGACAGTTATGTTTTCAGGAATTATTCAATAAATCCAATTCAGTGGTCATTAATTAAGTCACTCTCTTCTGGTTGTTCCTCAAACACATGAGTTGATATTCCCGTAATTTTCCCAAGGAGCCTCTTCACTGGTAGATGCTCTCATGACTGGAATGTGCTTCCTCTTTAACTGTGCCTTCTCTGGGGCAGCTAGGTGGTGCAGTGGATAGAGCACCAGCCCTGGAGTCAGGAGTACCTGGGTTCAAATCCGGCCTCAGACACTTAACACTTACTAGCTGTGTGACCCTGGGTGAGTCACTTAACCCCAATTGCCTCACTTAAAAAAAAAAAACAAAACTGTGCCTTCTCTGAATTCCTTCAAGATTCAGCCCAAATCCCACCTTGTACAGGAGTACGCCCACTTCTTTGTCCCCCAATTCCTTGCTTTGGAAATTACTTTTATCTACGTGGCATGTTGTCTCCTCCATTCAAATGTGAGCTGTTTGAGGACAGGGACCAACTGGCTTTGTATCCCCACAGCTTATCACAATGCCCAGCTCATACTGAGCCCTTAATAGATGCCTCTTGCTATTATTATCACTGCTGTTACTCTATGGAAGGTACTGTGATAGGGGCTGAAAATACAAAGATAAGTATGATTGAGACTTTTCTTTCAAAAACCTCATAATGTGATGAGGAAGAAATCAGGACATCGCTGAAATTAGGGTTTGTGTTCCCTCAGAGCCTGTGGATTTGGGGAGAGAGGAAGGGCAAGTATGTTTTTAATTGAAATATAATATTCCAGCATTATCCTCCATTTTCTCTTCTGCTGTCCTGTTGTTGAATTTTGTCTTCTGACCAACAGGCTCTTTGAAGAAGTGTGGTTGACTTACCTAGGTCTTTGAGGTACTCTAGCTTTCACCTTATTTTTGTTGTTATTGTTCAGTCAGTTGGGTCAGACTCTTCATGACCCCATTTGGGGTTTTCTGGGCAAAGACACTGGTGCGGTTTGCCATTTCCTTCTCCAGCTTATTTGACAGATGAAGAAACTGAGGCAAACAGGGTGAAGTGACTTGCCCAGGGTGACACAACTAGTAAGTGTCTGAGACCAGATTTGAGCACAGGAAGATGTCTTCCTAACTCCAAGCCTGGCACTCTCTCTACTGCACTACTTAGCTGTCCTGTGCTAACCCTCTTCTCCTTGGTGATTAGTGTCCATTGTTTATCAAGGTTCAACAGAAGCTCTAATTTTTCTTTCTGACGCACACTTTCTAAAATTAACGTGAATGATGGGCCTGCAGCCCCCTCTTCCCTTCCTCTTTCTGCCTTCTTACAGCTGCTGTGGTGCTTATGGCACTCCCAACCCAGGGCTGATTGTGGCCTCTGAGCTTTCTGATCTCCCTTAGTTGGGAAGGTATGTCAGCAGCCTCTGAGAGTGAAGAAGCCACTACCTTTGTTTTTGCCTTAACTCTAAACTTGCAGTTAAGCAGGTTCTGATTATCCCTATCCAGTGCTTTTCTTCTGCCTATCAGCTTCTCCATGAGGGTAAATAGGGAATTAGCAAATTTTAAACATCGAGAACTGTGCCAGTCTGTTGTCCTTGTTCAAAGTGTTCAGGAAAGCAGATCACAAAACAATTGGCTGAAATGAGGTCTGTGGATTTGGTTTGTTGCCCTCACCTACGTTAATCACTTCCCTTCCTCTGCCACAGATTCCCCTCCAGGTCAACCATCTCCTCTTGGAATCAGCAGAGCAGTGGGCAGGTCATCTGAGAGAACACAGAATTAGCTCATTAGCCACCTTGTTTCTCTGTACAAGTTCGTGCTCCATGAGGAAAATTTTGCCTGAATGCATTTAGTGAGCATCCATGAGATATTTCCTGCAGAGTTTGCTAGCTTCAGAATCTTATTTCCAGCTTGTTCTTATAGCTAGAGTTGAATAGGGCACCCAACACTGGAACAGTGGCTCAGATTTGGACCGACTCTGAGCAGAACATGTTAGAAAATGTTTTTTGCACTCACAGTAAGGTGGAAAAAGGAAAAGCAGAATTTCCCTCCCCCACCAACCCCTTTACTCTGCACCTCAGTTTCCTTATCTGTAAAATTACCAAGTAGACTCACTCTATAGGCTCTAAGGTCACTTCTAGCTCTGTGATCCTAGTAATCTATGACCTTTCTGCCCCTATCCTGTCTCTCTGTGTAGGGTACAGATAAGCACATTTCCTTCTTTGAATGATTAACGTTTTGTGTGAATCATTTACATCCCATTAGTGTGTAAGCTTCTCGAGGGCAGGAACTATTTTTGTGCATTTGCTTCTTTTTGCTTCCTTGAGCTTAGCATGGTACTTAGCACATAGGAAGCACTTAAGCAAATACTTGGTGATTAAACATCAGAGTATCATTTCTGAGCCTCAGTTTCTTCATCCATAAAATGAAAGGTTGGGATTAGATGCCTTCTAAGGCCTCTGCTAGCTGTAACACCTGTGATCCTTTCATCTTCAAGCATTTTTGGACGGCTTTGCAACATGACCCTCTAACCTATTCTTCAAAACTAGATCAGGAGCTCTCTTATCTAGGAAGCCTTTCTTTGTGACCCCCCCACCCCAATTCCCACTCTTCCCTCAGAAATAAAAGGACTTTTCTTCTTCACACTTCACATATTCCTTTGTACTTTTCTTTCCTTTTTTCTTTCCTTTTTAATTCATGGAATAAAACAACCATTTCGATAACAGTATAATAAAAAAGATGATCATGCATGAAACTGCAATCTATTATGTTCAACTTTCTATTCCTTTTAAAATATATAATACATTTATAATTTATATTATATATTTAGAGTATATAATTTAAATTTACATATTTATAATATAATTTATCATGTAAATTTCTTTTTGTTTGTTCCCTCCCTGCCCTAGAGATAGCTACCATTAGACAGAAATATGTATATATGTATATATATATATATATACACACATACACATGCCTATATATATGTCTATATGTATGTCTACATATTATATGTAAAATTATTGTATACATAATTCTATTTATCAGTTCTTTCTCTGGATGCAGATAGTATTTATGTCCTATATAGTTAATTTGGGTATTTATAATAGTCTAAATGACTTAATTTATAATAGTCAAAATAGTCAAAGTCATTCTTGTACCTGTTATCTCTGAAAGGCAGTATGGTATTATGGAAAGAACTTGGGACACAATGGCAATAGAAATTGGGTTTCAGATTCTGTTTCTGATATTTGTTAGTTCTGTGACCATGGGGAGAGGTAATGTCATCTCTCCAAATCTCAGTTCCCTCATGTAAGAAAACAAAATGATACCTCTGATTTTATTGGTATTTGAGTGGGGGAGGGGTATATTGGTATGGGAAACTAGTTCACTGAGAGTTGAAGTGACTTTTTCATCATGTCAGTTGTGAGACTTGAACATAAATTTTCTGTATCTGAGACATGCTATCTGTGGATCTCCCTCTTTCCTCAGCTATAAAATAGGGTTCAGGGGTGTACCAGAGCTTGTATCTGCTCTTAAGAGCCAGTTGTTAAATTTTCAGTGTGAGTATTTATACCTTGGAAACTGGTAAATGCTGCAAATCAGAGCTTGATTTTGTTCATAGTCAAAACTCAAGATGATGGAGAAAATGTTAATTATGCAGATTAAACTTAAAATCGTGTTGTGTGTACATCTCCCCCCGCCCCAGGCAGTCATTAAACATTTACCAGCACGGCCCTGGATTTATAGTAGTACCTCCCTCATAGGACTGCCATGAAGATCAAATGAGCTAATATTTGCAAATTACTTTGTAGTGTTTATTATGTGCCCAGAACTATGGATAGAAATAGAGAGAGACAATCCTTGCTCTCAAGGAGATTGTATTTTAATTTGTGGGGAAAATACATCAAAGAAAATTCAGCAAAAAGGTCGATGGAAGGCCCAAAGTCTGAAGGGGGCATCAGCAGGGTACCAAGGCAAGGACTAAGAGTGTTCAGGTTACATAAGAAGCTCACATGACAATGCTCACAGACTGCAAGGCATAGAGGCAGGCATATAGTAAAAGACCTGGAAGACATTAAGAGGTTCTCTGTCTTATTGGAAGGGATAGTTCTTGACTTGAAAGTCATCCAAACTCATCCAAGTAGTGTAAGCTGTCAAATAGCCAGGGTAAAAAGACAAAGCAAGAGGGAAAGGATGTCTCCCACCCACTGTCCAGTGGTGTTTGGCCTTCCTGCTATCCTGCCATGTTGAAGAGGTTATATAATTACTTCATAGATATAATTTGCTCTCTTTTATGGACTTACAGAAATATTGTTAGTCCTCCTTAACTCCACCTCCACCCTCCCTTTGAAAACACCACAAAGATGTTTTATCTCTCTTGCATCTAGTACAATACTTGTACTTGTTTTAAGTGCCTAAGATAATGAGATTCAGCCTAGGAGTTAGGAAGACTTGGATTCAAGTCCTAACTCTGATATATACTAGTTCTGGGTCAAAAGGCAAGTTGTTTAAACTCTCAGTACCCTTAGTCAACTCTCTAAGATCATAAGTGATTGAAGAGTTGGCACCCTACATTGATGGAGGGAGCTCTATCCTGGGAGCTCATTGGTTCCTAAAACCATATATTTAAATGCTGGCAGAGACCTTAAAAGTCATCAGTTCCAACTCTGTTATTTTACAGATAAGAAAATAAAGTCCCAGGAAAGTTAAATAACTTGTCCAGTGTCATACAGTTTGTAAGTATCTGAAGCGGGATTCAGACTCAGGTCTTTCTAACTCCAAAGCCAGTACTGTATCCATTATACTATGACCTTTCCAGTATGGTCTCCTAAAATGATGAAATCACAGATCCCTATCAAAAACTTTGAGTGTCTACATGAGCTAAGCCCTATTCAAGTGATTCTTCATTAGCCACAAGGGAGTAAAGTTGGTCAGCAGGAGAGCCAGCACCATCTGGCCTCATCACTATTTATTGAAAGCCCAAAACTCAGTCTGAATATGGCAGTGCCAAGGCCACCATTTGGAGAGCAGATGTTGGGGATGCTGTGTAGTTTGTGTTTTAAAAATATATTTGCTATGAGGAATACTTGGTTGCTAATATTCTCTCTTTGTTTCTCTCTATTTTAGGTAAGTACAGTACCATTTATGAAGCTCTGTAGATTGGTAAGTCTTTCTGTTGTGCTTTTCCTGCTGATTTACATACTTGGAGAGCAGAGAATAGATGAAATGCTTATCAGAATTCAACAGATGCCATTATTTTATTCAAGATGAGGTTTGGAAAGATAACTGAGTATATCTTTAACACTTGCCATCTATTTTGGATCTTTGGCAGAAAAAATACATCCATTATTTTAAATTGAATAAAATGCTGTGTTTTATCTAAATACTTGGAGAGCAAGGCTTTCGTTTTGATAGTGGAAGGAAGGAATAATTGTGCCAATATTTTAGATGAAGCAGGAGGAATTTGCTTTCAGTTAGAAAGCATAAATACCTCACTGAAGTAAAAAAGAACACTGCTCATTTTTCTGCTTGACAAAAGGGAAGTAATTAATTTGTCTTCTTAAAAAAAGATGTTTAGAAGATGGACTGACAAAAATTAAAGAAGAGGATCTTGTAAAGGATCAAGGGTATTGGCTCTGGAAGAATACCTGTCAAAGATATTGCATAGAAGATTCTTTTATTGGGAGGGAGTTGAATTAAATGCCCCCTAAGATGCTATGATTTTGTGTGCTGCCATTATTCCTCTCCACTCAAGCCTGAATTGGAGGAAATGATGAAGCAATATGGTGCTAACCTATCTTTCCATTCTTATCTCTCACTCTTCTCCAACATGTGCATACTCAGGGCTGCTGGCAAACTGGAATATTTGTCACTGTAGTTTGTTACCTTCTTGCCTTTGAGACTTGGCTCAGAAAATTTCCTCTGTCACTAAGAATAAGATATGGGTCCACATTGTTCCTAGACTATTTAATATCTGTGACATCAGCAAACAACCTTTTTGGAGGGGTCAAATTTTTATTAGTCAAATGGAGATATTCCCCTATAGAGAAGTGTTGATTGCCAGAAGCATTGATGTTCATAAAATAATTGTGAAGTACTATGTAAAGTGAATTATTTTTAATTTCATTTTTATTAAAGCAGCTATCCTTTCCTCCCTCCTTCTCTGTCCCACAAAGAGTATTTTCTCCTTGTATTGCAATTAAAAGTTTCAAAGCACTTCTTATATGATAGTCTTTTGAAGTAAGTTATGGAAATATTATTAGACCCTTTTCATAAATGAGGACACTAAGACTCGGGTTAAATAAATTGAGTAAGGTCACATCGTTAGGAAACAGCAAATCAGAGGATTGAACTGAGGCTGATGACTCTGAACTCAGGGTTCTTTCTTCTGTATATATCTAACCATCTGTGCCCTGGTAGTCGCTAATTCAAGGGATACATTATTGTAAATTTAGCTGTTTTTAATAAGTATTTATTTAATGGCTCCTTTGAGGTTACTTTTAGTTCTGATACTCTATAATCATGTACAAATATCTTCTACCTGTCTTTGAGTAGATTGCATTCCATGTCCTGGGGTCACTATTGCTAAGGATTCTAGAACTGAGTGAGGGTACAGATATATGGCCTTAAGCAAGTATCTCTTTATTCCAGATATATATGGTTTTGCAGTTATTTATGGGTTTTTTTATCTGTCTCCAAATCATTATATAACTATCTAAAACTTTTCCTATCTTCCTTATGTCCCTTACTGGCTAAAATCGAGAATTTGCTTTTCATAGAAATTATGATCATTTATAATAATGTAGCATCCCCCCTACTGTGGCACTTCCCCAAATATCTCTGGCCCTCTGGATGTCCAGACGGAAGCTCAATACTATTTTTGAGATTATATCATCTTGAGAGACTTTGTTTCTAGTACTGTTGCTTATTTGTCCCCACCAGTGTGCTTCTCATAAACAATTTGACATCCAGACTTAACTATCAGTTAGGAAAGGTATTTACTAAGGTAGAATAGTGAGAATAGCTGGTACAAAACATTCCTCCCTAGCTAGGTGGGACTTGCTTTCTCATGCACACACACAAGGTAACTGGAGAAGGTGGGGTCCAACTTTGAGTACAATAATAATGAGGGACACAAGAACAGAACTCATTGGGCAAAGGGTTAGTCTCACAATTCCTGGTTATTGGAAGTTATTTTCTCCTTGCAGAAACCTCAACAAGTTCCCCTATAAAGTAGTACTCTGCTGGGCTTCAAGGATCAGTGCCTCTGTTCATTCACAGGTAGCCTTTCTCTCTGACGCAAGGGGGTCTCAGTTCCTGCAAATGTCACCTTCCTTAAGTGATTTTCCACATCTGTCTGCAGGTGCTTTCTCTGTCATCCACCAATATTGTTCTATCAATCATTGTTCCGTCATCTCTGGCCATCAGTAGGACCTCTAATGGTACCTTTGAATCTCTTGAAATGACTAAATTGCTTGAACCTTCCTATTTATAAATACTTCTTCACTTAAGATCAGGAAAGGATAAACACAAAAGAAAAGAGGCGTGATATGCTATGGTAGCTGAGTAGTAGATAAGAAAGCCACCTTTGGTCAACACTTGAGTCCGGAGCTACAGTCCTCTTGCAGAGCTTTCCTATTTAATTTCCTTCCATAATTTATTATGGTACTTTGAATAGGACACTTAACCATATCATCTTCTAGACAGGAGGTGAGGGAAGAGAGGTATAACTTCTTGGGAAACCACTTTTTGTCTACTGCTGGTCCATTTTCTTCAATAATATTGTCATAGGGCCAGGGGAGAGGATGGAGAGTGTTGCACTCCTTTTGGAATCAATCCTCCTTTCCCTCCTTGATGCTCTCTGGTACAGGTGGAGTGGTTTGCATCCCCAAGATACTATCAAGCTTAGACTTCTCCCTACTGGACTGCTTGACTGCTTGACTCACTTTTTTATGTATAAACTCAGGATATTCTGATTCTTGTACCACATCACAACATTTCTTTATAACTCTCTTTTATCCAATGACCAAAATCCCCATGATCCTTTCTTTTTTTGTTGTTGATGTTTTGGGGTTTTTTTTGGGGGGGGGCAGTGAGGGTTAAGTGACTTGTCCAGGGTCACACAGCTAGTAAGTATCAAGTGTCTGAGGCCAGATCTGAACTCAGGTCCTCTGGAATCCAGGGCTGGTGCTTTATCCACTGCACCACCTAGCTGTCCTGCCCCATGATACTTTCAAATTAAGGGTTTCTCTGTGTTTCCATAACACACACACACACACACACACACACAGAGTTATAGGGAAATTCATTAATCCCTAGTTTCCTCTGTTGATTACATTCTCCCTGAAGTTACCATTTGCTGTCCTCAGAAAATCAACTAAAGTTCTTTTCGCAAAGTCCATACTCAAATCCTTGATATCTCTCTAGTGACTTTGGAAGGGCTCAAGTATTATCTTTTTGCCAATGTCTTATACTAAAGATTTTCAGGAAAGTCCATGTGGCACAGCTCACAGTTGGGAAGTTAACTTTCTTCAATACTTCCAAATATAAAGTGACACAGTTTAACAGGCATATATTTTTTAAATTCTCTTAGGTTGCTACCTGAATTGATAATTGCAAAAGCCCTCTCCAACCCCAAAAAAGCAATGAGGATAAGAAAATCAAGTCTCCCATTTCTGGATAAAATCCCGATCCCTGAAGAACTCTCAGAACATTTGGGATTCTCCTCACTGGCATTAGAAACCTGGGGTTGAATGAAAGTGACACCCCTGACCCTCCAATAAAAAACCTCACTGTCCTGGGTTAAAATTGTTTGATGATTCTATTTAGCATACAGGGTAATTCAAATGGAAGTACAGATAAAACATCTCTAAGGTGCCACTTTCATACACTGGGTACAACAAAAATCTTTAAGAATCTCACACTTAAGGTACTCAATCTCAAGACAAATTTCCTTTAGGTCTCTTCACTACAGGGCATTCAAAATTTCTCTAAAGAATCCCTTTTTTGTCTGTTTTCTTTCACAACCTGGCTAATGTGGAAATGTTTTGCATGACTGCTCATGTGTAGCTTATATTGAATTGCTTGAGTTGTTGGAGCGGGGAGGGAAGGAGGAAGAGAATTTGGAATACAAAGTTTTTTAAAAATTGATGTCGGGGCAGCTAGGTGATACAGTGGATAAAGCACCGGCCCTGCATCTGGTAGGACTTGAGTTCAGATCCAGCCTCAGACACTTAACACTTACTAGCTGTGTGACTCTGAGAAAGTCACTTAACCCTCGTTGCCCTGCCCCCCCCAAAATCGATGTCAAAATTTGTATTTTACATGTAATTTGGGAAAGTAAAATTCTAAATATATATAAAAAAAGAATCCCTTTCAACATTTGGGCAGCCAAATGGAGTTACTAAGCCATTCCTCACTAGGACAAACAAGTTCCTAGTGAGGAAATTTATACAAATGTTGGAAAGGCCCAAAGAGGCATTCAGCTCTCAAACAGTTATTGCAGTGTGTGTGTGTGTGTGTGTGTGTGTGTGTGTGTGTGTGTGTGTGAAGACAGAGACAGACAGACAGACAGACACACACACACACACACACCCCGGATGGGATTAAGCATCTGAGGCTGATTATTCATTTCTAGTCCAGCAGGTAAACCTTATCCAATGGACCTGCAATTTATAAGATTCTTGGACACTCTGGTACCGTCACCTTGCTCCTGGATAATAATAACCTGCAGGTCTTCCTGTCTCAAATTTCTCCTTACTTCAGTCTGTCTAACACTCAGCTGAAAGATTGATATTCCTGAAGCACAGATCTGACCAGGTGTAACCCCATTTAGTAAACCTCAGTGGATCCCTCTTACCTCCTGGATAAAATCTGAAAGCCCTGTTTGGCCTTTAAAGCCCTTTATAACCTGACCCCTTACTAACTTTCCAGTTTCCTTATACCTCACTCCCCTCTGTGCTGCAGTGACTCTGGCCTCCTCCACTATTCCTCACACAAGGATACTCCATCTCCCATCTGAGCATTTTTCACTGGCTGTCTCTCATCCCTGGAACTCTCTCCCTCCTCATCTATACCTCCCACCTTCCCTGGCTTTTGTCAAGTTCCATTTAAAGGCTGGTCATCTGCAAGAAGCCTTTCCCAGGCCCTCTTAATCTTATTTTTTCTGTCTGATAATATCCTTAATTTTTATAATCTTATTATACATTTTATGTACGTATATACTGTGTATAGATGTACACACTCTGATTTACATGTTGTCTTTCCCATTAGTCTGTGATCTACTAGAGCAAAGCTTCTTAAACAGTGGGTTGTGTAACTGAATGTGAGGGTTGTGAAAATTTTGGCAATAGTAAAAGGTTATATATTCCTCTTTTATATACCTATATATCTGGGTTGTGTAAAAATTTCTCCAGCAAAAAAAAGGTGTCTCAAGTGGGAAAAGGTTAAGAAGCACTCTACTAGACAATAGGAAATTTATTTTTCTTTGTTTCCTCATCATTGCTTAGTACAGTCCCTGGCATACAGTAGTTGCTTAATAAATGCAAATGGTGGACTCATACTACTATAAGGTAATCATTCTTTGGTCTGGTGGCCTCATGTAGTGTCTCTGAGAGCTGATCTATAATTCTGTGATCCTTTCTGAGTAATTAAGGACTTTTTCTACAATTACAATCATAGGAAAATTCCTTAATACTGTTATTTCTATTGATTGATTGAGGTGAGGTTTGAACCTCATCCATACAGTAATACTTGATTTGTTGTCCCCCAAAATTGTGTTTCCTAGGCCATTATTATGATGACTTGGGGGTCAGGGGTTAGGAAAGGTGCACCTTGACCATTCATTTAATTGATGTCTGGAGATTCTACTGAGAAAATTCCCTCCACATATAATCTTAGAGATCTCCTTGTAGTGATGCCAAGGGTCACACAGCCAATATATGTCAGAGTCCAGTCTTGAATCTAGGTCATCTTGACCATAAGAACGGCTCTCTAGCCACTACATTGTAGCTTCTTAGTATGTCTCTTATGATAATGAGTTATAATAACTGTTATCCACTTAATGAGGGAAAGCTACTTTTGGTAAACACTCCTTCCCACCATTTGTTCAAACAATCAGGGGAGCCAGAATAACAAGGGTGGTACTCATATGGCTTTCTTTTGCCTTTATTTGCACCCGACAGGACTTTATATATATATATATATATATATATATATATATATATATATATATATATATATATATATATATATATATATACATATATATACATATATATATACATATATATACATATATATATACATATATATACATATATATATACATATATATATACATATATATACATATATACATATATATACATATATACATATATATATATATATACATATATATATATATAAATTTTTTTAGTGAGGCAATTGGGGTTAAGTGACTTGCCCAGGGTCACACAGCTAGTAAGTGTTAAGTGTCTGAGGCCGGATTTGAACTCAGGTACTCCTGACTCCAGGGCCGGTGCTCTATCCACTGCGCCACCTAGCTACCCTGACTTTATATATTTGATGTTCTAAAAGCACAACGCCGCTAAAAGAATAGTGTCTTGCTAAAACCAAGTAGGAAAGCGAGCTTTCTTTTAAGCTCAAAGCAGCATCATAAGCAACGTTCAAATGCTGCCCCCAAATAATCCAAGTGATTTAAAGTCTGATCCATTCTTCCAATAGGACCTAATTTCTCTCACCAATGTGCATTATGTTTAAACTTAGCCTTTTGTCATTTATTTTTGTACCGACATGTCATTTAGACTAATCACTGAAGATTACAAGTGTTGAAGCTTCCAAGGGACCTGAATTTGTGAAGCTACTTTTTCTCATATCTTATGTGTCATTTTCTGTAATTGCAGACATTATGGATGTCATATAGTCAATTACATTTACTGGGGAAATGACTGGAAAACTATAGTTTCTTGAAAGAGATGAAGGTTTATAAGTAATGGCATAGATCCCTGACTTTCTGGATGAATCTTGAATTTGTATCAAGTTTATGATTTATCTTCACCTAAATTAAAGGAGGATTAAAATGGAATATTTTCCAGTTTGAAAAGCAACATTGAAAATTTATGGCAAATCTGCATGACGCTGTAGTCACTGATTATATATTCACATTGTTTTTTCCCAGTTCTGTTTCTAAATTTTTTTTTTGTGGCTGAAAAGACCACCCAGGTACATTTAGAATGAACAGCAGATGCTTATAGATTTTGTAAACATCTTTCTAGTAATGTTTTCCAAACTCTTGCCAAAGCAGGAAAAGGCCTCTTGAGTATTCTTTATCAAAGCTAGCCAATATGGGAATATTGACCTTTCTAATTGATACTACATCAGTCCGGGGCTGGGGATATGGTTGAATGTTAGCTTCCAGAAATGTGTTTAGATGCTAAAAATAATAGTAATAGTTTGAATTAGTATAATGCATTCTTTTAAAAAATTCAAAGTACTGCACATAATTTGAGTTCCATTTTCCCCACTCCTGCGGTACTAAGTAATGTAGCCCAACAAAATAGTAGTTTGTTAGGGTTTATTTTCTGGGGGGTGCTAATCTTGTGCCTCAGTGAACTATATATACACCCATCTTTTGGAAAGCCAGATGCTGGATGTCTTTCTCATAAACTAGAATGTTCATCTGTTAGTGTTTCCCCTGTCCCACAACCAATCCTTTGAATTTTGTATATATCTATATATGTACATGTTTTTCTCTTGAAGGCAGGGAGTGTTTCACTGGTATCTTAGTATTCCCAGTGCCTAGTACATAATCATTGTTTAATACATTTGTTCGTGAATCAGTCAGGGTTAAGCCATAGGAGGCAGAGTCTTTCAGTGAAAAGAGGGTTGTATTTGGATTCAGAGAACCTGGGTTCAAAGGCTGCTTTGGCTTCTTACTACCTGTGTGTCCTTACACATGTCATTTATGAGCTTCCTCATCTGTAAAGTTCATTTCTAAATTTGTGATCCTCTTTTGTGGGCCTTACAGAAGGTGCCTTACAATTAGATGCAAGGTCTTGAATGATCTGTGATATAGCTTCTTTCTTAACAACTTATGATCTATCAAACAAAAGAAAGGGAAAGAAGACAGAGTCCTCGGCCTCTGAATCTCTCCCTTTCTCTTCACTGACCTAGCTCAAACCCACATTACCCTATTTTGATTCAAATCTTATTTTTGAGAATTCTGATGTGTTTTACGCTTCCACTAACGGGTGTGTCTGGTGCCTTGTCATGACATGGATGCAATCCATGGACCCTCAAAGGCAGTGCAAATAGAGCCCAAGTTCTGATAGTCGTTATCAATTGGAAATGTTTCACATACGGGTCCAGTAATGAATTATGACTAGTGCCCACAAGCCAACCCAATGAAATTGAGTTGGCCACAAGGTGCTAGAGTTTTTCATCCACAACATCTGGTAAAGACCATGTCCTTAGTTATAAAGAAACTGTCATCTTCTACCATCAAAGTTATAGGTCTCTGAAGCCCCGAAGTAAAAAATGCAGTAATACATTTCCTGATTTAGTGAATAACACATACTGAACCTAAATTAATCCATGTTTTTGTTGTTATTTTTTCATGGCTCAGGATGCCAGAATTTCTCAAGTTATTTTGAATATGATTTTTCCTGTATAGTACAGAAGGTATGGGTAACTGAGCTGAATGTGTATTGGTTCCAAGGTACTTGTTTTTTTGGTTTTTGTTTGTTTTTGGCTGGGCAATGAGGGTTAAGTGACTTGCCCAGGGCCACACAGCCAGTAAGGGTCAAGTGTCTGAGGTCAGATTTGAATTCAGGTCCTCCTGATTCAGGGCTTGTGCTTTATCCACTGTGCCGTCTAGCAGCCCCAGTACTTGTTTTTGTGTGTGTGTAATTGTTGGCATACTACAATGGAAAGAAGACTGACTCTGGAGTCAGGCCCTGGGTTTGCTTCCCACCTGTGATACTTGCTACCTGTATTAATTGTGGTAAATCACTTAATCTCCTTGAGCTTCAGTTTCCACATCAGTAAAATGAAGAGGATGAATCTGATGGCCTTTTGCAGGTCCCTTACGGTTCTAAATCCATGATCTCTGATCCAGTTAATTCAGTGGCCAAATAAATAGGGTTCCATTTAAATGAGGCATCACCGTATCTGAATGTCTGTATTTATAAACCTGGCCAATTAGAATTGCTTTTATACTTTCCACCATCATCCTTTACTTAATGAAAATATTTGCTGTAAAATTCCTTTAAATGGCAAACTCTTCTTGTGCATTTAAAGTTTTGATTAGCAAAAATTAGATTTACGTGCAACTCTGCAGGAGTACATTTATTGAATAAAATGAGATACACCAGTCTGGGCTTGGGAATTAAGTAACATTAAGACCAAAAAAATCAGGCAGTAGAACTTATTTGCATAGGTATTCATATACTTAATGCAAGGCTCTGAACTCCGTCCAACATGACCTTTTTCCTTAATGACCCAAGACTTGTTTGGATGAAAGAAGAAAGAAGCTTTGGTCTTTGCATTCATCCCCTTCTCTTCACTGGCATGCCACCACCCTTATAGTAGCCCTTGCTATTTTTTTTTTCTTGAATTATTGAAAAATCTGTTGACTCTCAGAGCCAGTCTAAATGGCCTATCAGCTTCCTAGTTCAATTTGTCCTCTATACAGTTGCCCAGAACATTATCCTAAAGCACAGGCCTCCTCAATAATTTTCCTCTTCAAGATTCTTCAGTGGATCCAAATTACTTTTAGGATGAAGTACAAAATTATCAGCTCAGCATTTTCAAATTGTTTTCACATCTGGCTATGCCATCATCCACAAAATGAACCATCCCCCATGCAATGAATGTCATGAGGGTCTGGAACATGCCTAGAGAAACTCAGATGCCACCTTCCCATGGAAGACCCTGGGGAGAAGATGGTTATGTTCATTCATATAGAAGATGCTAAGGAGCTGCATGCAAGAGAATCCTGCTGATATATAAAAGAAGTGCCTTGGAGAGATGGATTGTAAAGCATGCATAGACATTCTGTAACTGGTTCTGATTGCCTAAGCAGGTGCTGAAAGTGTTCTTTGATTGGCTGTTGGACAGCATTCAAAGAGTCTAGTCAGCTTCAGATATGGTTTCTGTGCCTCATTTGCTTGTCATTGATTTTGAGGACAACTTAGCTCATTATCATCCAGGACAAAGAGTAGTTTCCAACCTTGGGATAATTAACTCCATGAATCTAGGAGTCAGGACCCAGCCCAGGTTTTCCAGCCAGAAAAGCGTCAATGTCCATGGAACAAGCCCTTTCATGACATCTGTTCTAGCCAAATAAGCCTACTTGCATTTTCCCAGAATATAGCATCCCATCTTCTATCTCCATACCTTTTTACTATTTACCCCTGGGTGGATTTCTACCTCCGACTCTTAAAATGCATAGTTTCCTTCAAGTCTCATATGCTACTTCTTACTAGGGTGAATTAAAGTTTTTTTCTACATTCAATATGCATGTAATACTACGAGTACTTATATGGGAGCTGAGAAACCCCTATTATTTCATATTTGAGAAAAAATTTGACGTGAACTTTACCATGGGTAAAATAGATTTTCCTGGAGCAACTCCAGGTAAAAACAATAAACCCAAGAGAGAAAATTACCTCCCTTTGAACTCAACTCCCAGGACCAATTCCAATTCTATGTCTATGTGGCCAGTTCACAGATTTGAAAAAAATAAAATCTATTAAATATTCCAAAAAGCTTAGGGTGGGGGGATTCCCTGAATTCAAACCATTGAGATAAAGGTTATATCTAGAATTCATCTCCAAGGTAACTCTTTAGGTTCCTGTTTATGACCATATGGGTGGGTTTATTAAAGAAACCCTTTTACCTTTTGTGGCAGTAATTAAAAGCTTCTATGTAATTGGTAATCTTCCTTATGTGGGAAAACAGAGGCAGTTGGAAGTTTGGTTGCTTGGATATTTCTTTGCTCTTCACAAACCAGAAGAATATGTTTGTCTTATTGTGAATATAGCTGTTTCTTTAATCTTTGTGAGCTTCCTAACCTTCCCTAAGACATTAAAGCAAACCATTCATATTGATGAATAAATATGCCCAAGTAAATTTATAACCCCGATAAATCACACACTGCTCTCGACAAATTCATAAAGCCAGTGAGACCAGCTTTTCAGACTCAACAGAAAACCCAGGAGTGTCTCCTAGGCATTAAAGTGGCATTGCTCCCTTACCATAATGACATCCACTTCTGTGAAGGCTCTAAATAAGTAACCCTCACCACACACATATTTCACAGAAGCAACTAGTGTTTTGAGTTTGAAAGCTAGCAGACTTATCATCTACTAAGGTCTAAAAAAATGCTGTGGGTGGTGAAACTCACACTGTTTAAAACATTATGGGATATAATGTTAGCCATTTTAGTTTCTTCATTTTTATTGAAGCAGGAAATATTTATTTAAAAAAAAAAGATCTCGGGGGCAGCTAGGTGGTGCAGTGGATAAAGCACTAGCCCTGGATTCAGGAGGACCTGAGTTCAAATTTGGCCTTAGACACTTAACAATTGCTAGCTGTGTGACCCTGGGCAAGTCATTTACCCCAACTGCCTCACAAAAAAAAAAAAAAAAGAAAGAAATAGATCTTTAGCATGGCTACTGCCTGCAATCCAGAATTAGAATTCTTGTTTAGGAAGGAAAGACAAGAAGTAAATATACAGAATGTTTAGAGTAAGGGTTCTTGAACTGGGATCTGCGAACTTGTTCTTTTCTTTAATATTTTGATAATTACATTTTAATATGACTGCTTTCCTTTGAAATCCTATGTATTTCATTTTATGTAATTAAAAACCTGATTCTGAAAAGCAGTCCATAGGTTTCACCACTTTGCCAGAGGAATCCACAACACAAAACGGCTAAAGACCTTTGCTGCCAGATATTATTTGGGCATCTATAGATTTCATAAGTTATTGAAGGAATAAAATGATTGCTCCTTTGGCATTTGACACTGTTAAGAAACACTTGCTTGATATTCCAACCTCCGTCTTCTTTCAAGGACATGTTTTCCCAGCTCTTCTCTTGACCTGTCAGGTAAGTTTGTTCTCTAAAGCTTTCTTTTTTGTCTTCTTTCTGATGCCTTAAAATAGCACTACCCTAAGGTTCTGTCCTTGGTCTTTCTCTTCTTTCTCTACATTCCCCCGGGAAATCTGATCCACTTTCATAATTTAATTACTAATGACACCCTTATCTCTATCTTTAGCCTTGTTTTCTCTCCTTGGTACCAAAACTATATGTCCAACTTCCTACAGGGCACCATCACCTGGAAATCTTGCTGAAACCTCAAATGAGGCATATCCAAAAAAAGTCTCAGTAACTTTGGTCAGTCCTAGACTAATATCTTCTTCTGAGTTCTATGCTTTTGTCACTGTACCTAGTCATCCAAGTTTGAAACATCTGTGTTATTCTGTAGAACAATTTGGGACTATGGCCAAAGGACCATGCATACTCTTTGACGTAGCAATACCACTACTAGGTTGGTATCCTAAAAGAGATGAAAAATAGTTTAATTTGAAATTGGGGTGATGCCCATCAATTGGGGAATGTCTGAACAAATTGTGGGATGAGATTAGGATGAAACACTATCATGTTGTAAGAAATGATGAGTAGCATGCTATCAGAAGGACTTTTGAAAAATGCAATCCATCTACAGAGAAAGGAACTGATGGTATCTGAATACAGATTGACGTATAATTTTTTTGTTAGTTCCTCTTTCTAAAGCTTTTTGTCTGTTTTCTTTCCCAACCTGACTAATGTGGAAATGTTTTGCATGACTGCACATGTATAACATAATGAATTGCTTGAATTCTTAGGGGGGTGGGAAGGGAGGGAGGAAGAAAATTTGGAACACAGTTTTAAAAATCGATGAGATAATTTGTTTTAACATGTAACTTGGGAAGAATTCTTAATTAATTAATTTGTTTTCTAAAAGTTACTTTAATTAAAAAAAGAAACATCTGTTTTTTTCATCTGTGTTATTTTTATTCTATTTATCCCTCATATCTAGTCCCCAAATCTTATTGTTTTTACATTAACAACTTTTCTCAAAATTACCACCCTTTGCCTCCACTTTCTATTCCTATTGCCAGAACCTTAGTATTAGTCGAAATTCACATATACCTATGTATATATGTGTTTGTATGTATATGTATATATATGTGTGTGTGTGTGTGTGTGTATATATATATATGTACGTATATATGTGTGCATATATTTTGTTGTTGTTCACTTATGTCCAACTCTCCATTACTCCATTTAGGATTTCCTTGACAAAGATACTGGAGTAGTTTGCATTTCCTTCTTCAGTTCATTCCACAGATGAGAAAACTAAGACAAATAGAGTTAAGTAATTGTCTAGGGTGATATAACTATTAAGTGTTTCAGGCTGAATTTATACTCAGGAAGAGGACTCTTTCTGACCTCAGGCCCAGCACTCTATCCCACTGCACCACCTACATGACCTATGCATATATACATATATATGTTTCCATAAATATGTACATATACATATATATTTACATATCCATTCTCTTCTGCCTGTTTCACCCTTCACGTAATCATCTTTATGCACATATCTAATCAAGCCATTTTCCATCTCAAAGTTCTTAAATTATATCCTATTTTATACAAATAAAGGTCAATCTCTTTAACTTGCCATTCAGTGCCCTCCAGTCCCGAGTCCCCTATAATTCCAGGATTTCCAACATGCTTTCCTCCAACACTGACTCCACTACTGAAGCCAATATCCTTCATTTACATCCACTGTCCCACTCTCACAAGTTTGCCTCACACTCCTTTATCTGGAAATCCCCCTCTACTCTCCTGCCTTTTGAAAAACTACAAATACTGACGCTATGTCTCAAAGAAAAATCCTCTAATATTTCCAATTGGAAATGAATTTTTCTTCCTCGTACTCACATATTACTCTCTTTCCTATCATTCAATTCTACATTAGTTATTTGTCTATAGTAGAGAATCCATTGTGTGTCTTTTCCACTATCAGACTGTAACCTTCATGAACAAGATCATTATTTTTGTATTCACCACCTCCCAAACCCACCTATCACACTCCTACCACTATGCCTAAAACATAATAATGTATAATAATGAGTCCTGAATAAGTGATAGATAAATGAAAAAGCTTTAAGGAGTTGGATTTATCCAGGTTGTAGGTAGACATGGAGCCATTTATTTATTTGTTTGTTTGTTTGTTTGTTTATTTGTTTATCTATTTATTTATCTAGCTAGCTAGCCTAAATGTTAAATGCTACTTCCTACAATAGGATAGGTCGTTGGACTTTGGAAAACTCAGAGCAACATTTTGGGGAGCTTCCTGTTCAGCGAGAAGGTTATAAAAACAAATGACTAACTCTAAACCACAGTTTAACTGTATCAGGGAAAGGCAAGTTTCCTTCTTCTGTAAACACTGCCTTTGTGGACTTTCATTGACAGGGATGAGCATCTTGAACACTGTTTGAGCCTTTTGTAGAAGAAATGGAAAATCCTTTTAAGTCCACCAAAGCATATTATTTTAGGAAAGCACCTGAATAAGGACGAACTTGGGTTGGGGGTGGGATGTCAATCCTTGGGCAGATTACTGGAGCTCAGTTTCTTCATCTGTAAAGTGCTGGGCTTGTGTTGGAGAATCCCTAAGATCTCTTCCGGATCAAGATCTCCACTCCATACAGCTTCCACACTAATTTTCCTAAAGCATAGGCATGATCATGTCACCTCAGTTCCCATTCAAAAAACTCCAATTGTTCCCATTCAGCTCCAGGATTAAATAGTGAATGTTGAAATTCCTTCACAATGTGGCTCTATCCTACCTTCCAGTCTTCTTACAGTGATGCAGACCTTTTTGGTGTTCCTTGCACAAGAGACCTCCATCTCTAACTAGGGGAGATGTTCCCCATGCCTGAAATTCTCTTCCTCCTCATCTCTTCCTCCTGGCATCCTTGGCTTCTTTCACATCTGAAAAAAAAACAAAACATCACCTTATGCAAAAAGAAAAAGCCTTTCCTGATTCATCTTAATGTCAATGCTCACCTTCTGGATTGTCTCCAATTGGCATACATTAGGCACTTAATCAATAGGTTTTCAGGGCAGCTAGGTGGTGCAGTGGATAAAGCACTGGCCCTGGATTCAGGAGTATCCGAGTTCAAATCTGGCCTCAGACACTTGACACTTACTAGCTGTGTGATCCTGGGCAAGTCACTTAACCCCCATTGCCCCACAAAATAAATAAATAAATAAACAAACAAACAAATGAATGCATGAATGAATAAATAAATAAATAGGTGTAGGCAACTTTGACCTATGAATCTGTAGACTTCTTTTTTGAACACACTAAATGGGTGATACAGGCAAATGTGTTCAACAACTAGACTAGGCACGGCTGGACAACAAAATATAGCCTATTGATTCTCTTGCCTCTTAAAGCTTCCTTCTCTTTCTCCTTTATTAGAATCTTGTCATCTTATCTCCTGAAAGTAAGGATTCTTTCAAATTCTGCCATTAAAGCTTCCCATATAGTCTTTAAATGTAGTGTGTCGGGGCAGCTAGGTGGTGCAGTGGATAAAGCACCAGCCCTGGATTCAGGAGGAACTAAGTTCAAATCTGGCCTCAGACACTTGACACTTACTAGCTGTGTGACCCTGGGCAAGTCACCTAACCCTCAGAGCCCCGCAAAAAAATTAAAAATATAAAAATAAAGGTAGTGTGTCATGTTGCATCACAGGCAGTATCATTTGGGCTACTGTGGAACAGTTCTAAGAAAATAATTTCATTCAGAGTGCAGTCCTGGTGTGTGTGTGTGTGTGTGTGTGTGTGTGTGTGTGTGTGTATGTCCATGTCCCATAGGGAGGGGTAGTGTTTTGTCCTTATAATACCTTTTCTAAAACCTGTCTTCTTGTAGCATCTAGTCTTGCTACCACTATGCTTGGCTAAGTCCATAAATTTGTTGTAACCTGTATCTTCCCTATCACTTAATCTGGCTCTAAGATTTGTTTCCTTATAGTAACTGAAATCTTCTGCCACTACCATAGCTACTGCTACTAATAGATCCACCATATTCACCTTGGTTACATGGTTTAGCAAAATATTGGCTCCCACCATAAGGGACAGACTCATGCCTCCATTGTCCCTTCCCTTCGTGACATCAAAGTTTGAAGACTGATTGTTATAGTTGTTGGGGTCATTATAGCTTCTATCACCCCCAGAGTTGCTTCCACACACTTAGTACACCAACCCTTCAGTGAAAGGAGGGAGGTGAATCTTTTCATCTTTCCTTTGGGTCCCAGGTGATCATTATAATTATGCAGCATTCAGGATTTTGTTGTTATAGGTATTGCGTGTGTGTTTTGGTACTGATTACTTCTCTCTGTATCAGTTCATATGCCTTCCTATGATTCTCTGAATTCTTTAAATTCATTGGTTCATAGTCAAAGTAATATTGCATTACATACATATATGACAATCTGTTTAGTAATTCCCTGATTAATGAGCAGCTATTTAGTTTCATTTTGAGTTCTTAGCAAAAATGCCACTGGAATGATTTATACCCCAAGTGCTTAGAACAGTTCCTGGGACACAGGAAGCATTTAATAAATGTTTATTGATTAATGGACTGGTGTATTCAGGGCCTTTCTTCTTATCCTTGACCTTCTAGAGATATATACTTGTTTGTGATTCAGTTCAGTTAAATGGTAGGCTTGAATCAGCCCCCTGCTTTCCAAAGAAATCCTCCTTCAAGAAGGAACCTTCCCCAAAGGTCTTCCTTTTTCAGACTTCATTCTCTTTGTCTTTCTCCAAAACCACTAAGAACTTCTTCTGTTCCACCTTATCCAGGAAGTCCCCAGTCTTTCAGGCATCCTCTTCCAGAACTAACCATCCCTACACTTTTACAGCATCCTAGCCCCATTTTGTATAAGCCTAGAACTATACTAGCTACTGTTACAGAATCATAGAAACACAGAAGTTTGAGCTGGAAGGAAACTTATACATCACATAGTCCAACCCTCTCAGTTTAAGGGTGAAGAAATTGAGGCCTTAGTATGGGAAATTACTTTCTTAAAATCACAAAGCTTGGATTCAGGAGGACCTGAGTTCAAATCTGGCCTCAGATACTTGACACTTATTAGCTGTGTGACCCTGGGCAAGATACTCGACCCTCATTGCCCCACCAAAATTTTTTTTTAATTAAAAAAATTTTAAAAACCAAGGTTTTCCTTATTTTTTTTGAAGGACAGTCTTAGCCAAAGAGTGATGATGGTCATCAAAAGTAACAAAAGCAAAGCCCTTCTTTTTTGCCATGGCCTTGGTCAGTCCTGATTTCAATCACTTTAAACATTCTTTAATATCCAAAGTAGCCTTTTAAATGATGCTCCTCTTCTTTAATGCCATAAACAAATTAAATCTTTGAAAGGAGCTCTCTCCCTAAACAGCTTTCTCTGCCATCGATTTTGTGAAGTCTTTCTTTCATGGTGCCAGTGCCCTCCTCCATGCTGGCATATTTAACAAAACCAAAACCCCTACAAGTCTTGATATCTGGATTCCTCATTATCACACAGTCTGTGAGTGTTCCTCATTTTTCGGAATGGCTCCTTAGATTCTCATATCATCTTGAGACCTGAGCCTCCTTTGAAGAGCTTTTGCAGTTGCATAGGTTCCTCAGGAGATACTGGCTTCCACATGGTAAGCATGGTGGAAGATGCTCCCACGGTCCTTCTCCAGTAGGGTCAAGGACAGAAAGATGCACAGAAGTGTACAGTTTACTGAACTGTACTGAACTGAACTGTAATGCCTACTGATAGTACAATGCATGAGGACTGACAGCCACTGAGATCAAGGTGTTTCAAGATGACAAAGAGCCCAGGATTTAGTGTGACCAAGAACAGAGATGTCAGGGTGCTTATGGCAGACAGAATGCCCCTGGAAGACAAGGGAACAAGTTTATAGAAGAGATGTGAATCATGAGGAAGCATAAGCACATTCTTCAAGTCCCCAAATAAGAAGGAAGACCATTTAAATCAAGTTAATTGAAAGCACCCTAGATTCATGAATGCTACCAGCACAGTCCTATCTGTTTAATTAGAAACAACTAGGTGCTTTATTTGGGAATACAGAGTTCTTTTAATTCTTTAATTTAAATGAGTTTATTATTTGATTGTAGTGCTTTTGTGATTGTTTGTTATGAGAATGGTTTGAAATATAGATCTGTATTGATAAAACAGTCTGCTCACGGTTTCCTTTTTTAATAATAAAAACTGTGCTAAATGTATCATTTAAAAAGGAATTCAATGAGCAAGAATGTGTTTTAAGATTTTTTTTAAATGGCTTTAACTTTGGTTGTTAACTATATCTTCAGTTAAACTGAGATGTGCCTTTAAATATAAACATTGCATTATGTTTCTTTGGATACAAATGTTTTTTTCTTTCAAACAATAAAGTGAGATGCTGGCTGGCTAAGAACTGGACCCCAGGAAACTGGGAATATCACTATTGTTGTGTTCTGATATTATCCTGTTGCTTGTTTTTTGTGGGTTTTTTTGATGGTGTGTGTGTGTGTGTGTGTGTGTGTGTGTGTGTGTGTGTCACTATACACACACACACACGTAACTTTAAAGTCCTTGAACTGGCAGAATACTAATATTTTCTTTCAGACTAGCTTGGGTTTTAACTGGCGTAGTTCAGTTTATCACTGTGGCTTACTCCATTCTGGACCCTGCAGAGAGCTAGTCCTAAAGATAATCTACAGATGTGTTTTCCTAACTGCTCACTAGATGTCATCACGCTTCTCTAAAATACAACTACAGGAATCTCCAAGTACTGTTCTTTGCAGAAAGGACTGGGGATGCTAGGTGGAAAGTCATGTCTGCCATGAAGTTTACAGTTTCGTGAAAGTTCCAAAAACCCAAGGACAAATTATGTCTTTCCACATAAGAGAGCATTTTGTTATTGTTGTTGAACCCATGTGCATGTTAGGTCAGGGTGAAGAGACAATAGGGTACAGTGGAAAGAAGGCCGGATTTGGAGTTCTGACAGGGGGGCTTCTTCTTTTTTGGGGGGGGCAATGAGGGTTAAGTGACTTGCCCAGGGTCACACAGCTAATAAGTGTCAAGTGTCTGAGATCAGATTTGAACTCAGGTCCTCCTGACTCCAGAGCCGGTGCTTTATCCAATGCACCACCTAGCTGCCCCCCAGGGGGGCTTCTTTATCTGAAGTCTGTGAAGTTTTTAAAGAACTATCCTGATGACTGTATCTTACCTAATTGGCTTCTTTTGTAATTCTGTGTATTTTAGTTTATGAATCGAAACGTATTAATCTGAGAAGGGATCCATATGCTTCAACAGACTCCCAGAGGGATCTGGGACACCTACAAAGTCAGCCTCGTTGCAAGAGTAACATTTTATCCAATCGTCCATAGATTATTCAGATCATACATTTAGAGTCAGAAGTGACTTTCAGTTTATTCCTTCTAGTCAAATCCCCTCATTGATATGAGGAATTGTGCTAAGCATTGAAAAGGCATAAATATTTAAAAAGAAATATAAAAGTATTTTAGTATCATATCTAATTTGTTTTTGTTCCCATTAGCTTTGTGTGTATGCATGTGAATGCAAGGTTTCCCCCAGATTTGCTTTGTATGGGGGGAAGGTGACTGTGGGCGGTAAAAGGCCTGCTGAGTTTTTACCAATTAGTTGCATCTGAAGAATAATAGTTTTATTATGGGCCACTCCTCATCTTTCTCTAGCTTCAATTATAAAACGTCGAGTCATTTCTATTTGGAGAAAGCATTACAAGCATAAGTTTGCCATGTAATATCTGCTTGTGTGGTCTTGGCACATGGCTCAGGACTGGGTTCTTTGTTGCTGGCAAAAATAAACTTCTGTCTCCTTTGGTTACTCGTCTTCTTTTTCTTACAGAAGACTTTCTGAGATCTAGGCATAAGTGATGAATACAAGAAAAAAATGTGTGTGTATGTATATATATACTATATATATATATATATGCATTTAAAGTTATATGTGGTCACCTTATTTCTGTCTCAAGTTTATGGATAATTAGCTAGGGTTTCTACTATATTTGTTATTTGTAAATTAGAAGCTTTAGCACCAGTTTTGGGCATTAAGCATTTATTAAAGCATACCAAGTATTAGTAAAAAGAGAACACTTGGCTCAGAGAGTTAAGAAAAAGCCTATCTAGCCTAGAGCTCAGCCTGGCCTGCTTCTTCCTCCAAGTCTTCCTTCATGAGCACCTCTGAGAGCCTAACTGGGAGTGGAAGTTTCCTCTGAGTCTGGAGGAGAGGCAGCCCTTCCACACTGCTCAAAGCTAATTGGCTAGCATCATTCAAGTCTATTGGTTTACTGGACTTGAGGTTGGTCCATAAGCAGAATATGCCCAAGGTCAGAGTTCAGAGAACACACTCTCTGAGGGCCAAGCCAATCAAGTTAACTCCAAGTGAGGCAATCAGCAAAGTCAATCCAATCAATCTTAATATAATTCCCTGGGGGGTGGGGCCTCTGGGCATCCCAAAACCCATTATTTTCTCACAAATTCTCCTGTGCTCTGCTAAGAAACATGGTTTCCTTAAATGAAGCAATATACTATCTATCTATCTATATACATACACACTATATATATATATATGTAATATGTAATATGTATGTATATATACAATGTGTTTATATAAAATGTGTGTCTTTATACACACATACACACATACACATCTCCAAAAATGGTCTATCATAGCCATTCAACACCTTGCTAAATACAGCTATAAAAGAATCAGGGAAATAGTGATACCCCCTCCCGCCCCCCCCCCCAAAAGGGCACTTTTTCTTTAAAGGTGGTGGTTATGGAAGGAGGGATTCTGGGAAATGTAATCCCAGCATTTAGTTGAATATTAGTTGTCTTCTTTCTTTTTTTTTTTTTTGGGTGAGGCAATTGGGGTTAAGTGACTTGCCCAGGGTCACACAGTCAGTAAGTGTTAAGTGTCTGAGGTCGGATTTGAACTCAGGTTCTCATGAATCCAGGGCAAGTGCTCTATCCACTGTGCCACCTAGCTGCTGTGAGATTTAAAATTGGATACTAGGGCATTAACCTCCCCTTTTTAACCTTTCCCTTATTTATCTCCCAGACTAATAAATGGAAGAAGCCTCTGGTCTCTAGTTAGAGCTTTTATTGTTTGGAAATTACAAGGTGATGTTGATTAGAGAGACAGGAAAGTAGAAATGCAACACAAATAGTCTTAAATCTAAGCTTAGTCTATATTCCGCATAAAACTCACCAAAAACCCAAGGCCACCTTTGAGGGGGAGAGCGGAGTCAAGCATGTGCTGTTACGGCGAGCCGGGCTGAGTCCAACCTCCATCAGTGTCTGCGTGTGCAGCGCAGCCAGCAGACAAGGAGAGCCGACCAAAGACCTCACTTCAGTTCTCTCCTTGCCTTTTAAGCTTGCACCCCAGAAGTGGAGTGCTTAACAGATGGAGGTGGAGTGCATACCGTTTGTCACGGTCTCCTCCCCGAAAGCGTGGTCCTTCAAAAACTGGTGCACTTTTTACCACACTGCCCCTATTAGTTGTTTTCTAAAGCATAGCTTTAACCATGTGACACTCTCCCCCTCCTGCCCATTCTCCCAGTGAGGTGTAGTCTCATGGAATAAATATAAAGTCCTCTGTTTAGGAGGGAGCCAAATGGTACAATGGATAGAGTTCTGGGCCTGGAGTCAGGAAGACCTGAGATCAAATCTAGTTTCATTTACTTATGAGCTTTGTAACCCTGGTCAAGTCACTTAACTTTTGTATTCCTCAGCTTAGTTAACTGTAAAATGGGAAAAATAAGATCACCTACCCTCCAGGGTACTTGTGAAAATAAAAGATAGTCATTGCAAAGCAACTAGCTCAGTGCTTGGCACATGGTAGGTGCTTAATAAATGCTCCTTCCCTTCCCCCTCCCTCTGGTTACCATTTAAAACTCTTCACTACCATGTCCCTTTCTACTTTTTGAACCTCACACTTCCCTCCAGGCACTCTGTGATGCAGCTATAATTGCCTACTTGATATTCCTTTAGCAGGACAAGGAATGTCCTTTATGTTTTTTTTTTCTCTAATTGTTCTCCATGACTGGGATGTTCTGTCCCCTCACCTCAACCTTTAAGCTTCCCTGACTTCTTTCAAGGCTTAGCCCAAGTCCCACATCCTGCCATAGGCCTTTCCTAGTCCCTCCAACTGCTAGTGCTTGTCCTTTCCCTATTATTTTCCATCTTCTCTGTCTTGTAAGTACCTAGTTACTGCATTTACCTGTTGTCTCCCCTCTTAGAATTTGAGCCCCATGAAGACAATGTACTATTTTTGCCTTTCTTTGTATCACTACTGCTTAGCATAGTGTCTGGGCCCGTTGTATACACTTAATATTTAAAATATGCATTTTAAATGTGCTTATTCCCCTTTACCCCCATATCTCATCATGCACATATTTATTTTTTTAATTTGTTAACTGATTGATTCAAGGCTTTGAATGTGAATGACTCAATCATAAAAAATGAGAAAAAGTTGCATCAATATTTTTTCTTTATAGTTTATTTGGAAAAACAATTAGAGTCAGGAGGACCTGTGTTCATATTTGGCTTCAGACATTTACTACATATGTGACCCTGAGCAAGTCACTTAACTGGGATAGCCTCTACGAAAAGAAAAGAAAAAAAGGAAAACAACTAATGGGTCAATATTCTCTCCTTTTCTGCTCTTATGCCCCACATTTTATTTCACGTGTGCTTCTTTGTGTACTCTTAGAGCCTAGCAAATTGCATCCCAGGACATCACCAGTCATTTGATTTTTGTTTTGTCACTGGACTTTGACTCTGGAGGAGAAAGTGAGGTTGATGAATTTGGGTAGCTCTGCCTAACTTAAATCCAGTTCATGCAAATCAAAACACCACCATTGTGATGTCATTGGTCCTATTCAGAGAAGGAAGAACTGACAACAACAACAAAGAGTGAGTCTGTTAGCCTTCTAAGCTGGTTAACCTAAGAGCCTGGGCTGTAACTGAGAAAGTGTGGACTGTGGAATCTCTGTTCTGGAGATCAGTGTGTTCTGACTGATTTGTTGTCTGGACCCTTGATATGTCTTTATCCTTTTGACTCTATTCTGTATTTCTTCCTCAGAACTAATAGCCTGACCTCCATTTCTGCATTATTCATTCTTACTTTGTACTTGGCCACTGTTTTTTTTTTTTTTTTGTTTGTTTTTTTTTGTTTTGGTTACTGACCCAGGACTGTAACCCCAAGCTTAAATATCTGGACTTCAGCTAGTAATTTACAGCAAAGGTCTAATGTACACCCATTTGTTCTATGCAGTGAAAGTCATTTTTTTTAAAAACTGGAATTTAAACTCAAAGCGGTGTTGATTCAAGTAATAATTATAGCTAGTAAAACATTGACAGAATACAAGTTTCCCTTATTCTAAGTAAAACCTATGTCTTTAAATTGAATAGAATTGGCCAAGCTCAAAAGCTTAGGAATTTCCAGGCTAGAGTACACATTGTGTTGTGTGTCCTTCAGTGTGTCTCTTAAGAACATTGGGCTTCCTCATCTCTGAGATGAGGGGTTTAAGCAAAACTTCATAACAATTAGATTCCAAGTTTGGAATGGACTGCCCCAGGAGATGATAGGTTATCTTTCAACAGACAAGTCAAAGGAAGGCTGCAAGGGAGCTTCTTCGTGAGAAATTGGTTGGACTGTGTTGTAGGATGATCAGCTGTGAATGACTTAGCTATTCTCAGCAATGCAATGATCCAAGACAACTCTGAAGGACTTATGATGAAAAATGATATCTGTCCCCAGAGACAGAACCGATGGTGTCTGAATACAGATTGAAGCATGCTTTTTTAAAGCCTTCTTTATTTTTCTTGAGGTTTTTTTATGGTCTATGTTCTTTCACATCATGACTAATATAGAAATGTTGTGCGTGAAAAAAAAGAAATAGGTTGGATTGGAAGGGAGCTCTGGGAGTAGCTTCCAACCCAGGGGAAGAGAACTCTGGAATCCAGAAGAGGGGCTATCTGGAGTCCCTTCCAACTCATAACAAGACAATCACTTTCTAAGCCCCTTTCCAGCTTTAAGAATGAATGAATGGGGGGCGGCTAGGTGGCACAGTGGATAAAGCACCGGCCCTGGATTTAGGAGTACCTGAGTTCAAATCCGGCCTCAGACGCTTGACACTTACTAGCTGTGTGACCCTGGGCAAGTCACTTAACCCCCATTGCCCCACAAAAACAAAACAAAACAAAACAAAAAAAGAATGAATGAATGTATGATCTAAAATTTTCTGTTATGACTGGGGGACAGTAGAAATATTCCTGGACTATCAGGCAGGAGACCTAGATTCCAGTTTTGATATTAACAGTCATTTTTATTGAGCAAGTGATTTCACCTTTCCAGGTCTTCATTTCCTCATCTGTAAAATGATGAGGTTCGAATCTGTTATGTCTAAGGGTCCTGGGGGCTCTTTGATTTGAATCTGTGATTCTCAAAATGACATGGCTCTGTTCAAACAAAAGCAGGGGTGATAAGGGTCTCATCCTTGGGAGTGTAGACTCTATTTCAAGACATAGGAGAAGGATCCATTAGGGCTCAGGATGAGTGATAAGAGTGGCAGAGGATGGGTTTTAGAAGGTGAAACATTTGCATTGAGAGTGCTTCAAGATCGGGGAAATAAGATGATGACAACACTGATGACAGTAAGTCTCTGTCATCCTGAAGTGACCTTAGGACCACACCATTAAGGGGGGTTCTGATGAGCAGAAAGCCAGTGTTTCTAGAAGAAAAGCCAATAACCCCAAGCCTGGCCTCAGAGCAATGTAGATATGTGCAATATTTTAACTAATTTAAACATTTTATAGTAAAATAGAAAAAAAACAAGAGTTCTCTGTCTGATAGGAATTCTGTAGCTGGGGGTGGGACAAGGAAGAGGCTTTAAAAAGGGAAACAGTTACTAATGTGTTATGCCATTAATGGCCTTTTGACATCTATAAGTACCTCATGGCTACTCAGTAGGCATTCAAAAATGAGCCTAAGTGCACTTAGGATATCTATTTTTAAATAAGTAAAACTAATTCTAATGCAGATTAGGTCAGTATTTATTATGGAAAGTTACAGCATGTATGCAGATTCCCAATTTAAAGGTTCCCAGTGGGAATGTTGTGAGAGGATGATCTGGCATAGGCATTTGATCCAGCCTTCACTTTGTGACATGCTACATCTTGACACAATAAACAATGAGGTCTAAAAACAACTTTTCTCAACTATGGAATCATCATGATTGATGGCCTTTGACAGGTGGTAAATTCAATCAGAAATGGGGAAGGGAGTGATTGTACTGACTCATCTTCATCCCTTCCCCAACTAACATGCATATAAACACACATAAATGCTCACACACACACACACACACACACACACACTTAATGTTTTAAAATTGAATGCAAAATAAATTTGAAACCTCAAAACAGTAGCTTGTGCAATACAAAATCTAATTTTCTTCCCTTGCCCTCTTCTCCTCTGGTCATTGTACAACTGACAAATCCCGGCAGCAGAATTTAAGGGAGAGCCAAGTCATAGAAATGTTATATTCTGGACCAAGCTGAAGCCAAGCTGGGGAAGCTGGGTGAAGATTTTGGGTGAAACTATAACAATGAGTATTTTCTACTAAATCATCTTTACATAGCAAAGCAAATTGCTGAACGTGGTATCAAGTCACGTTAGAAAATAACATTACCCATCTGGGCTTTCTGTTTTTCTCAAGCGAAAGAAACTGCTTTATTTGATTTTTTTCAGTTGTTCCTTTTGCCTTTCTTCAGTTTGTTGCATGACCTAGACGGATTTTTAGGGTGCAGTATTAATCTGCATGTTACCTAGGCATTGCCTCATGTGCTGGTACTGTATAGAGCAGTGCTGGATGTCTGCAGTCTAGAGGAGAAATATGTCATTTGTCATGCTGGAACGAAGCTGGAATATTAACAAGGAAATATGAGTATGGCTCTGATGTCGTCTGAGCTGGCCCCGCAGCATTTGTCATGCTTCTAACACAACTGAGCTAATTATAAGCTATCACTTTCATTCCTCTAGGCCCCTTGGAATCCAAAAATCAAGAGCAGGGAGAGGATGAATTTCTGAGGGTTGTGAAATATTATTTGTTGAGACCTTTTTTGTTCATGATGGAAGGTCTTGTTAAAACCCAAAATTTAGCCCTCTTTTCCAGAAGACCAAAACATGTTGCATTTTCCTGTTTTCCAAGGCACACTTAGCTGGCCCTAAGTGCAGTGATGGAAAGTCTTTAGACAAAGAGGGTGTGTGAGGCATGATCCCACGGGGTGTAGGATCAACCAATCAAAGGGAAAGAAAATGCATCACATCCCAAACAGAGGTTATATCTCCAACATACCACACATACTCTCTTCATCTGTTACAGCTTAACACTCTCCCATTCACTCCTCCCTACCACCAAGCTCCCAGCAACAATTATTCAGGCACCTTTGGGAAAATCCCCTACCAATTTCAGTATACCTATCAGGGGGAAAAATTACTGATACAGATATGCCATCCAAAAAGTCTGTAGACAACTTATTTAGAACACCAGGATGAAACTGGACTGAGTAGGGAGGCTTTACTCTTTTGGGGAAATTATTCATGGAGACACAGGGAAGAAAATAGATCAACTACATTTGCAGAGGAGAGGGGAAGGAGTGTGGGAGGGAGGGAGGAAGAAAGAAAAATATATTGCATAAAAGATACTTCCTAACATACGCTCCAAAAAAATAACAACAAACCAACTTCTTGAAAAAGTATCTTCTACAAGCAAAGTCAATCAATAAACACTTGTTAAACACCTAAGCCAGGTACTTTGTTAAGATCTGGGGATACAAAGAAAGGCAAAAACAGTCCCTGCCCTCAAGGGGCTCACAGTTTAATGGAGAAGATAATATGGAAACACTTATGTACAAACAAGAGACACACACGTGTGTGTGTGTGTGTGTGTGTGTGTGTATAAAGAAATAAACAGAGAAAAGGCATTAAAATTAAGGATGTGTCCTTTAAGATGAGTGAGATAGTGCAAACATTGACTACTATATTTGAGTAGAATTTTGCTTCCTCTCCACATTGGCTTTACCTGGATTTTTGCTGTCACTGTGTGTCTTGTTCTATTGACTCTGTTTTGCATCTCCGTAATACATTCTCTCATGTTTTCTCTGAATTCTTCATATTTCTCATTCTTCACAGAATAGTAATATTCCATTGGCTTTATATACTATATTATTTTTGACCATTCCCTAGTTGTTGGGGAAGTATTTTGTTAGCACTATTTTATCACCATCACATACAAAAAATGGTGCTACTATGCCCACAGTTCATATTTTAAATAGGACTTAAAATATATATATATATATATATATATATATATATATATATATATACCCTTGACAGGGATAGTTAGGTGGCCCAGTGGATAGAGTTCTAAACATGGAGTCAGGAAGACTCATTTTCCTGTGTTCAAATCTGACTTGAGACACTTAATAGCTGTGTGACCCTGGGTAAGTCATTTAAGTCTTTTTGCCTCAGTTCCTCATCTGTAAAATGAGCTGGAGAAGGAAATGGCAAACCATTCCAGTATCTGCCAAAAAGACCCCAAATAGGATCAGGAAGAGTCAGACCTGACTGAAATGACTGAAGAACAACACCCTTTTCAGACAACATGGGGAAGCATGGTATAGTGAATAGGCCTCTGTGCTTGTGTACAGCTCAGCTATGATTAGACTTGGTTAATATTAAGAAAAAGTCTATGTGATACAACCTTAAACAGTCAGAGGGGAGTAGGCCTGGGTCTTTTTTTACTCTTTATCATTGGAGAGCCTTGATTACAACTTAGGTCCCCAGCAGCCTGCCCTCCACTTAAGCATTCAGTGGTACTCATCATGTATCTATCTCTATGGATAATGGGTATTTTGTGTAATGATATAGGACTCTACTAACACAACTGGTAGAGAGAGGATTCTTCTGTTTGTAGTGTTTTTTAAAAAATCATTTCTACTAAGTGGTATTACATTGACTCTTGGCTAGAAATATATTGGGGTGGAGGAGAAATGTTATTGGCCTGAGGAAGGAAAAATGTAATCACGGGGCAGTAAGATAAGTGGGAGCAGAAGTACTACAGTAAACAGGAGCTTAGCTTGGAAAATCTGAGCCATTTGCTGTCCTCATAGAAATTAGAGATGGTCTCATCTGTGATAGCATGTCTATCTAGTGATAGCAAGGGAAGGAAGGAGTCTTTGTGGGTAAAAGCCAAGTTTCTTTTTTAACTTTGTATTCTGAATGGCCAGGAAAACACTAGGAATAGCATCCATGGTGAATAGGGACTCCATTGAAAAACATGTCAGGAAACAGCAGCCCCTATTTGCTTCCAAATTTGGCAGGGTTGGGGAGGGGATCAAAATCAGGGATTTCCTATATCTCTATTGCAGGGGTTCTTAACATGTGATATGTGTGGGGGTTTTCTGGACCCCTTTGGCAGCTGGATAGAATAATGTTTTTAGGTGAGCCAGGTCTGGTAGTACACACCTATAATCCTTTCTTCTATGGAGACTGAGGTAGTGGATCTCTTGAGGTTTGAAATGCAATGGGTTAAACTTATTAGGTGTCCTAAATCTGGCAGTCTTGATGATGATGGTGGTGGTAATATTTAAATGCATAAAATAAAACACTTAGGATTACAAAAAAATATATGAAATGCATAACTTGTTTACTCATTTCAATCATGTCTGATTCTTTGTGACCCCATTTGGAGTTTTCTTGGCAAAGATACTGAAGTAGTTTGCCATTTCCTTGTTTTTTTTGTTTTTGTTTTTTTTTTGCCATTTTCCTCTTTTTACAGATGAGGAAACTGAGAAAAACAAGGCTAAGTGACTTCAGGGTCACATAGCTAATAAGTGTCTGAGGTCATATTTGAACTCAGGTCTTCCTGACTTTAGGCCCAGCACTGTATCCACTGTGTTACCTAGCTGCCCAATGCGTACCTAATATATGAAATATTTAAAAACAAATTTAAAGACCATAAGTTAAGAATCACTGCTCTGTTAGGGACTGAGTATTTGAGAGTAGGAAAATCCAACAGCCTGGCTCCTGCAACAGTGTGGGAGCTAAGCCTAGAGCTAAGTCTGGGACCTTTTGAGTACAATTCAGTTCAGTAAATGTCTGTAAAGGTTCTAAGAGTTTAAAGTTCAGAAGTCTTATTATGGGATGCATATCTATTGAAAGACAAAAGGCCTTGTCCACGTTGTTTCATCAGTTAAGTTTACAAAGTAAAAAATTATAATATTTTTTTCTTTTTAAAATTAAATTTTCTTTCTTTTCCTCATCTCTGTTCTATTCCTTCTCTCCCCATTGAAAAGAGAAGAATATATTTTAAAACTTTTAATAAATACACAGTTAGGCAAAACACATTCCTACACTGACCTACATAGGGTTATAGTTTTACCAGCTGGAAGCGTTCTCAGAGATCATTTGGGATCAAAATTCATTTGAAAGGTCGTCCAGTCCAGTCCAATCTTTTCATTTCACAGTTGAGGAAATTAAAGCGCAAAGCAGTGAAATAACTATTATTCAAAGTAACATGGGTAGTAAGTGGCCAAGAACCCTGAATCTCTGGTGCCAAATCCAGGGCTATTTTCCACTGTATGTTACTGTCGATCTGATCTAGAACTTTTATTTTAGATAGTGGAACTTAAAGTTTACAAGGTAGTTAGTTGTGTATCTGGTATGGTAATAGCCGACTGAAAAGTCTCTGGATTCCGAGGGCCTGATGTCAAATTCCACTTCTAGGCTTATAATTTTCTCCCTCTAATGTTAGGGGGTTGGACAAGATTTCCTTTGAGGTCCATTCCAGTTCAAGATCTATGATCCTGAAATTCTATGATACGAATGGAATTCATTGACTCTAAATCCAGAGTTCTTTATGTTATGTCCCACATGATTGTACGTTGGACATTCACTTGCAATCCTTGGAACCTGGGCCTCCGGACCTAAATCACAGTTTTTTGTTGTTGTTGTTGTTTTTGATGGGGTGAAAGAGGCATTCCAATAGACTTGTCACCTCTATCTAAAGGTTCCAGCTTTGCTAAATATAACAGGGTCTGAAGAAAGTGGGATTCTGTGCCTTATTTTCATTTGGAGTCCCATTTACTGGAAAGAGTAGATAGATCTTATTTCAAATACCTTTAATCATTTTAATCAATTAATAAAATGCCTTTTATCTATTTTATTTGGTTGATACCTAAGTCTATTAATCATAGAACCACATCATTTTAAAGCTAAAAAGTGATCCTGGTGATTCTCTAATTGAACCCCCTTTTTTTAGAAATGAAGAACAGGCCCATAAAAGTTAAATAACTCCTCCAAGGTCAAAGACTAGCAGAGTCATGATCAGAACACAGGTTGCCTGACGGTCAGGCCCATATAATCTATGCCTAAATCCTCAGTTGATGTTTCCAAAGTATCTTTTCTCTCCCTAGAACAGAAAAGCCTATGAGATGGGTATTATCCTAGCCCCTAGTGCCAGTTTTGTTATGAAATTTTATGGTATTTGCAGAGTTTTAAGCCCTTAGAATTTTTGCATGATCTCAGATAACAAAATTTTAGTGGCAACTAGAGTTAATGCTAGAACACTAGGTTCCCCAACTGCTTACAAAAGTATTTGCATGCTGAGTCAGAGAGATTTCTTAAATTCCTTACAAATGGTATATGTTCAGTTGTTTCAGTCATGTCTGACTCTTCATGACTCCATTTGTGGTTTTCTTGGCAAAGATACTGTAGAAATTTGCCATTTCCTTCTTCAGCTCATTTTACAGGTGAAGGAATTGAGGCAAACCGGGTTAAGTGACTTGCCCAGTGTCATACAGCTAATAAGGGCCTGAGGCCAGATTTGAACTCAGGAAGATGTCTTCCTGACTCCAGGTCCAGAACTCTATACACTGTGGTGCCACCTAGCTGCTCACAAATGGCATATAAAATTTTAAAATAATACTGTCAATTGGTTGATTGACTAGGATCTAATAGATCTAGAGAACGTTACACCCCAAAGAGATTGTTTAGTCCAATTTCCTAATTTTATAAAAGAGAAAACTGGGGCCTGCTTTCACTGGAATGTTTCAGAGATAAAACTTGACATTTAAAGAAAGAAAAAAAAACCACCACAATCCTGGACTGAAATCTCTATGTATTGTTGTTGAGTTGCGTCTGATTCTCTAAAACCCCATTTGGGATTTCCTTGGCGAAGATTCTGGAGTGGTTTGCCATTTTCTTCTCCAGCTCACTTTACAAATGGGGAACTGAGGTAAACAGCGTTAAGTGATTTGCCCAAGGTCACACAGCTTCTAAGGATCTGAGGCTGAATTTGAACTCAGGACCTCCTGACTCTATGGCTGGCACTCTATCCACTGTGCCACCTATTTCATCACCTCAAAACTCAGTTTTTGTGGATATGAGGTTTCAAGATCAGGAAAAGAGGAGAATTAGTGATGATACTATCTTGTCTCTTCATTTTTACTACAAGATCATAGAATGTTGTTACTGGAAGAAACTTTATGGATGATCATTTTACAATTGAGGAAATGAAGGCCTAGGGAGAGGAAGTGGTTTGCCCTCAGGTCTGACAGTGATGTCAGAGATGGGACTTGAAAACAGGTCTTTACATTCCCAAGTCCAGTACTCTTTCCATGACACCAGCTGGGCAAACATTTGAATGTTTTCAGATTATCCACTGTATATTTTGGCATTTTTTAAAATCACAGTAAGCGGTTACTTAGTTGTGTAGTGCCAATAATGAAGCTATAACAATAATTAATGTACAGCAAGATCTTAGTGCTATATAATTGTTATTATTTGAGAGTTATATGAAGTGTTTGTAGTACGCTGACACTAAGGTAATGACAATTTGACTGTTCAAAGAATAATGGGGAGAAATAGCTCAGATATATTAGTTAACTCATAGTATCACCAAGCAACCATCAGATAGTTAATGAAGTATTTTCAATAATTAAATATTGTTGTAGTACTATGAGGAAAAACAGACTTTAAATGGATATAGAATTGGAATAAAAGACAGTAGAAACAAACAAATGAATATTGCATGAAAATACAAATGAATTTCTAAAGATATGTATTTGGGGAGTTAAAAAATAGCACTTTATGAAATTCTGGAAAGATGATCAGCAAAATTTAATCAAAGACTAGCAGTTAATTGATAATTTAAAATAAGGATTATTTAAACTCCTTACATCTCAGGTTTGTCATTGGTTAAGACTTCTATTTTCAATGTTTTTGATAAATAGGAATCTAAAGAACATTTCTTAGAAGGGAGACTTAGTATTGTTTTTCGCTGAATATGCTTAGTAAAAGTAAGAGGGCTTTAGTAGATAGAGTGATGAGCTTGGGTTCAGGAACCTCTGTATTCAAATTCAGCTTCTGATATTTACTAGCCATCTCTTGACCTCAGTTTGTCTCAGGCTACTCTAGGCCAAGTTTGTTGAAATGATGCAGGATCATAAATTTAGAACTTCTTTCTTAGAAGGGTTCTAAAAGGACTATCTAATTCTCACCACCCATTTTACAGACAAGAAAATGAAATACATGAAGAGTCAACAAAGACAAGATTTAAACCCAGGTCCTCTGAATACAAACCAAATGCTCTTTCCAGCCGAGCCTGAAAAAAGAAACCTAAGGGATATTTAATCATTTACTTTAAAGGTTCTTTTATTTTTTTTCATAACTGAAAGGTTTTCTTCCTAGGTATTATTTTCTGTAAATCTGGGTTTAAAGAAAAGCCCATTTTTACATTGCAAAGGGAGACCTACCACCACGAGGTTATAGATGGATTTTCCCTATTCATTTCTCACACATAGATAACACACCATTGTGCAGAAAATTCAGAAGGTCCTTTTAAGTTTTAGAGAAATCCCTATCTACACAGCATATAGGCACAAAGAAAAAGAAAGGACAGAAAGCAATGTCCCCAGCCACAACACAAAGCGAGGAGGAGGAGTGGTTATGGAAGAGTGTTTCATTTTAAATCTCTTTAAAGTAACAGACTGGAAAGCTAATTGTATGAGGCAGAAACAAGGAAAGAACATGGCTCTTGCTCTAACTTGTTGCAGACCCATTCTGCAGACAGACAGCACCAATGAGGGCTGAGTCATTTATCCTTACAGCCACCTGGTATCAGTGCAGTTTATATGGAACTGTGACCATCTGCCCTGTATTCCCAGTCACTCACTCAATGCCAAGTTTCCCTTTTAAAAAGCCATCGAAATTGTTTGATTTTTGTCACAAGGACATGGGGAAGTGTTCCCTGCTAGAGAAAGTATTTTCTTTTCTCCCCATGTTCATTTAATAGATTGGTCAAGATGGTCCATTAGAGAAAAGTGGATGAGGAGAGCAGGCTGACCCACCCACCAGGGGAAAAGGCAATCAAGAATTCCCTGTGTTCTTTGTTGCTGTGACCAGGCAGCTAGACAACGTCTCTGGATTTGGAACCACAATATCTGTCCACGTGCTTTCGTGTGAACATGAGAACACACACACATGCACACACAAGCTCTTGGAAAGAGGGATGAAAGTAGGTAGATCTTCCAGCTTGAGTTAAAAGGATGGGCCATAAATACCTAACAGTTGTTAACAGACATAATCACTGTATTGCCTACCCAAATCATAAAGACAAAGCAAGACTGATCTTCTGCTTTCAAGTTATTGCCCCCAGGACCACCTCAGTGGAACCCACAAAGGCTGCAGTCTGTCCTTCTGTAGTTTTAATGTTCCTTAAGTGTTTCCTTTGCTGTTTCTTCTCCCCTGGTTTTACCTGCATAATCTTGAGGATGAGATAAGAAGGACAGAACTGGTACAAAATGTGATCCTCCCTGCTTTCTGCATGCTCCAGGGAATACCTCTATGTCAGGGATGATTGTAAAGAGAGAGAGGGAAAGGGAGGAGGAGGTTAGGAGAAAGAGAAAGGGGGAAGGAGCGGGGGAGAGATGGAGAAGAAGTGAGAGAAGGAGAGAAAGGGGAGGAGGAGAAGGGGAAGGGGAGGGAGAGAGAAAGGGAGAGAGAGAGAGAGAGACGAGGGGAGAGAGAGGGAAAGGGAGGAAAGGAGAAAGAGGAGGAAGTGGAAAGAAGGGGAGAGTGAGGGAGAGAATATTAGAAAGTGTATACTCAGGGACAGATAGGTGGCGCAGTGGATAAAGCACTGGCCTTGGATTCAGGAGGACCTGAGTTCCAATCCAGCCTCAGACACTTGGCACTTACTAGTTATGTCACCCTGGGCAAGTCACTTAACCCTCATTGCCCCGCCCCCCCCCCCCAAAAAAAAAAAGAAAGAAAGAGTACACTTAGGGAAGTGTTTCTGTTCAAGGTCTCTTACCTACATTGAAAGTAAAGTTACAACAGCTGAGATTGGGGTGCTATATTTAATAAGGACTTAGAGTTAGAAAAATCTAAGGTCAAATCACACCCTACAGAGAGACTCTAAGGCAATTAGCGTCTCAGTTTCCTCATCTTAAAATGAGGAGGTTACACTTAATTAATCCTGCAGATCCTTCCAGGTGTAAGTTCAGGGTCCCATGACAGTTGTCTGAATGCTTCAACAGAGAATCTGTGGACTGTTTTCTTGGAGTGAGGGTTAGAAATTAAGTGCAGCTAATATCTATTGGTAAACTTGGGCTCATAGCACCATAGAGTGGTTGAGTTGGAAGGGACTTTATTTACTCCCTTCACCCAGTGCTCATTTTATTTTTGATTTTTGGGACTGTGCCTCCCTACCAAGGCTAGCAGTGCAGCAGCTATTTGCAGGCCTACCCCCCACTATTGATTGTCCTGTAGCTTTGTCCTGCTTTGTTTCTGACCTGGGCCAGTTTACCCCTCCATTGGTAGCCTGGCCACTCAGCATATCGAAGTTAGGTTTAGTGCAGACATCAGATCAACTTAGTTTGCTGCACCTCAGAACTACTGAATTTGAGTCATCTACCACCCTCAGTTTCCCCAAATGCAAGGATTAAAGGTATGGGCCACCATGCCCAGCTGCCTTTTCTTAATTTTATAGCGAGAAGGAAATGAAGCTCAGAAAGTTGAAGTAGTTTTCCCCAAGACTACACAGGTAGTGCCAGTCAGGGAAAAGACCTGAGTCTCATTCCCATTACATCACACTTCTGGAGTATAGAGATTGTCTTAATTTTCTCTGGAGTTACTTTAGCATATAACAAATTTGGATGTGCATGACAGAAGCTTAATAAATTTGGGTTGAGTGAATGAATGACCAAGCCAATGTCACTTGAAAATCTTAAAGTAAGAACTAGGTGAGTTCAGTGTGCTAATATGGTCTTCATTCTACCAGGTCACCAACATACTTCAGTACCATTGGTACCCTGTGGACTTTGGACACCTTACATAGCATATTCTTTAAGCCTGTCTGTATTCTTTGGTAATAGCCTTTTTAGGAATCAAAGTAATTGAATGGAGACGAGTTTCCAGCCATTAGTTGATACTTGACTACCTATCGGCAAGATAACTTAGATTAGGCTGTATTAAGAATGCAAATGACTAAATTTAAGGCAAAAATTATGTAACTTTGGGGGAGTATTTACATTTATAGAAATTTGTTAAAGGGCATATTAGGGGCAGCTAGGTGGTGCAATGGATAGAGCACTGGCCCTGGAGTCAGGAGGACCTGAGTTCAAATGTGACCTCAAACACTTAACACTTACTAGCTGTGTGACCCTGGGCAAGTCACTTGACCCCAATTGCCTCACCAAAAGAAAAAAAAATGGTATATTAAATTAGGGTTTATGTTTGGTTATAAATGCAATCAGCTTTCAAAAGGACAGATTTCAGGAATGCAGAAATATACATTTGCAATAAAACCCCAATTTTTAAAAGCTTCTTTTTCTAGGCACATTAATGAAGTTATTTCTCTAGCTTCTGCTCAAGGATTAGTCATGAATTACATTGGCCAGTAGGGGATACTATAGCTATGGTGATTGCAGAATATTTTCAGTTTTAAGTAATGTTATCTCTTTGAGGTTTATCTGAAAAACAAAAACAAAACCAATCTGAAAATTTTTGTGGTAATTTTAGTGAAACTACCCAATGTTCTCAAAAAGAAGGGGTCTAGGAGTATATGACATTGCATCGCCTTCTGAATACATCTGTTCATTGCTCTCTTTTGAGAGGTCCATCTCTCTCAATCTTTTGGTAGGCTTTACCTGTTCTTTCTCCAAATAAACCAGCTCATTTCCTGCCTATAAACTGTATATACACTTTTACTCAACAAACTTTTCCCTTTAACAGTCACCTTGATCCATCAGTATCTAGTCAGAGGGTCATGGATTTTAATCACAATGCCTAATACATTGTGATCACTTAATAAATGCTATTAAATGATAGGCTCAAAAGTCTAGACTGCCAAAATCATCTAGACGAGAGGATCTTAACCATTTGGGGGTCATGGACCCCTCTGGCTGGCAACCAAAGCCTGTTGGACCCCTTTTTCAGAACCATGCTTTTAAACACATGAGATGACATAAAATAAAATACTTATGATTACAAAGGAAACCAATGCTTTTGAAATACAATTTATATATATATATTATATGTGTATATATATGTGTGTATATATGTATGTATATATGTGTGTATATATATGTGTATACATACATATATATACATATATACATATACATATACACACACACACACACACACACACACACACATATATATATATATATATATATATATATATATATATATATATGTAGTTCACTGATCCTCAAAGTTAAGAGACCCTTATCTTGTCCAACTTGTACAGAATGGCCCAAAGAAGTTAAACAACTTATCTGAAGTCACACAGGTAATACATTTCAGAGCCTGGGTTTGAACCTGCCTTCTGACTCCACATCAGTTCAGTACACAGAGAGTTGGTGCCAATACCTGAAAGACAAGAGAACAAGAACAAAAACAAAACCACTATCTTTGGGAAGTCAAGCCTAGCAATTTGTTATCTGGCCAAGTGGTGTTTTTTTTTATTTTTAATTTTAGGAAAGAAAGAAATTGCTTTTCTGAAGGAAAAATTTAAAAAGCAAGGTTAAAAAAAATCCTCATAGGCATTTACCCCTGGGGGAATGAAATAAATTAAGCAAGACGTTTTTAAATCATCTATCAGTAACAGCAGGCTCCTTGACTGAAGGCAAAATTGATTAAAGTGACCCTAGCTTTCTAACTGTGGCCCTTTCTCTAGAGAGAGAAGGCAGGGTGGGGGTAGACAAATAACTTAAATGACTAATGAATTTCTCATTACCACCCCTGACCAAAGTAAATAAATAAATGATAGAAAATAAATAATTTTCTCCATCCTTGTCATGTATTTTTACCCATCCTGCCTCCCTAAATATCAACCCTGGATTACTCCCACCATCTACCATTGCATTTCCTTCTTATGTGCTGCTTACAACACAGCTGTGCAGACTGGGTGTCCTATGAATTCATGAATTTAAACTGAGCCCTCATTGCTGCTTTTACCCTTCCTTGTTTGACTCTATTTTACTCCCAACATCAGCTCTTTCAAACCTTCTCTTCTCTACTCAGGCCAGTACATTGTCTCCTTCCTCTCTTTCATGAAAAGATCTTGTCTGATAATTTACCAAGAAAATGGATTCCATTCATCATGAACTTTCTCTTCTCCCCAATTTTACAATGCAAATCTCTGAAATATCTTCCCCTCTTCATTCTCCCTTTGCTGTAGTCTCTAAAGAAGATAGAGACTTCCTTGCCCTAGACCAAACTCTCAACTTGGGCCCCTTCTTTCCCCTTCCTTCAGCTCCTTTCTCTCATTCTCATCTTCAGCCTTTCTCTTCATTTCTTCCTTCCACCCTTCCTACAAACACATTCACATTAGTCCCATATGTAAGCAACACAACAACCCTTAATTTAACCTTAATATTCTCTCTAGATTTCTCTTCCCTTTCCCAATGAGACTCATAAAGAAAATTTATTGTCTCTGTTTTATCAATTCCTACTTATATTTTAATCCCATATAGTCTGGCTTACAACACAGTGAGCAATTTCTTAATTGTTCAATCTGCAGACTTTTCTAAGTCCTCCCATTTCTTAACTTCTCTGCTACTTTTACCTCTCTTGATCATCTTCTGTTCTTGTATACTCTTTTCTCTCTAATTTCCATGACATGACAGTGTTCTTCCTTGTTTATGTTCTACAGTTTGGCCACATCTTCCCAGTATCATTTCCTTCATCTGTGCTGATGCCCCTTCCCTATGTGTTGGTGTACTGCTGGGCTTTATCCTGTATCGTCTCTGCTTTCTTAACCTTTTTGCAGGGGGAGTAGAGTGATCATATTGGTGCCCTGGATTTAACTCTAAGGTCTCTGTCTCCTTATTTTTACCTCTGTCTGCTATATACACACACATGCAGTGTTCCAAAAATGTCAGTGCAGTTTTAAGCTTCATTGGCTTGTTGTTGTTAAGTCATTTCAGTCATGTCCAACTCTTCATGACCATTTGGGGTTTTCTCGGCAAAGATACTGGAGTGGTTTGTCATTTCCTTCTCCCAGCTCATTTTACAGATGAAGAACTGAGGGCAACGTGGTTAAGTAACTTGCCCAGGTCACATAGGTAGTAAGTGTCTGAAGCCAAATTTGAACTCAGGAAGTTGAGTGTTCCTTACTCTGGGCTTGGTGCTCTATCCACTGAACTCCTGGGTACCCCTTTTAATAGCTTAAAACTACGTTGATACTTTTGGAACACTATGTATACACATATATATGTGTTATATGTATGTCCATATATGCTCTCTATAAATAGTGTGTGTATATGTTTATACGTGTATGAATGTATATATGCATTTATACATATATACATGTACATGTATTGATCTTTAACTCTAGTACTGCCTCATTGGCCCACCTGATATCTTCATTTGAGTATCCCGCAGCTGTCTCAAACTTGGTGTGTCCTCTAAACCTTCACCTTTTCCTAAGTTCCTTATTTTTGCAAGGGTACCACCATCCTTGAAGTCACTGAAAATCACTACCTCAGAGTCATCCTCCACTCTTCACTAACCCTCATCTCTCTATATCTTCCACATTAGAGACATTCAAGCTGTGTAGTAGTCAGAGGGCTGGGCCTGGAATCAGGAATACCTGAATTCTAATCTAGTCTCAGATAGTAGCTATGTGACCTTAGACAAGTGACTTATACCTCTGTTTCTTGTGTTGTAAAAATGTAATAGCATCTACCTCCCAGGGTTGTTGTGAGGATCAAATGAGATAATTATAAAACACGGTGCAATGCCTAGCACATAGTAGGTGTTATGTAAATGCTAGTTTCTGCTGATGTTTTTATATCCAATCAGTAGAAAAATCTTTTTTATGCTACTTTCACAACATCTTTTATATCTATCTCTTTCTTTGCTGTGCTCACATGGCTTCTACTCAAGAACAGTTTTGCACTACCTCTCCAATTGGTCTCCTTACTTTGTCTCTCTATTCCATCCTCCATGGAGTATCTCTTTGGAGATGGGACAGTGAAGTCAGCAAGACTCAGATACTTACAAGCTCTATAATTCCAGACAAGTCACTTAAATTCTTTCTGCCTTAGTTTCTTCATCAGTGAAAATGGAGGTAATAGCAACGACCTCCCAGGGTTGTTGTGAAGATAAAATGAGGTCATATTTGTCAAATGCTTTGAAGATCTCAAGGCACTATATAAATTCTAGCTGTTGTCGTTGTCATCATCATCATTACATGTCTGATCATGTCACTGCTTCATTCTGAAGTCTTCTTTTGTAACTGAGATAAAATACTGTTGTAATTGAGATAAAATACATGTTCCTCAATTCATAATTGAAAGTCCTTCACAATCTGCAATCTCTTCTTCCAAACTGACTTCCCATTACTCACCTTTACTCCCCTAATATTCTAGATAAACTGACCTGTTGATATATGACCTTCCATCTCTTTCCTTCATGCTATTTCACAGCCTGTCCCCCATGTGTGAAACACTCTACCTCCTCACCTCCATGTCAAGGGTTAGCTCAGATTTCAAGACTTCCTGAGGGTCCTAAGCTTTAGTGTTTAATGCCCCCACACACCTGAAAATCTTCATGTCTAGGTTTTATAATCCCCAAATTCATGTATCTGAGTATACATTTTATCTCTCAAATAGAATAGTAACTCTCCAAGGTCATGAACTCTTTCTTACTTGTCATTGTGCCCCAGTGCCTAACACTGAGTAGACAATTAATAAATGTGCAATTGAACTAAACATTTTTTTGGAGGCAATTGGGGTTAAGTGACTTGCCCAGGGTCACATAGCTAGTAAGTGTCTGAGGCTGGACTTGAACTCAGGTCCTCCTGAATCCAGGGCCGATGCTTTGTCCACTACGCCACCTAGCTGCCCCGAACTAAATTTTAAAAGTGCCTAGATCACATTAATGGTTTGTTGGAGGGACCCAAGGGATTCGACTTTTCCAGTATGGTGTTAACATTGATAGAAAGAGCTTCTCCAGGGTGACTTTGTTTATAAGCACTGTGTTTTGCAAAGCACTGTGTATGTTGTTGTTTTAGTTCTTCTTTCATCATTCTCCATGACTTCCATCATATGATTTCCCACTTTTTTGGAAAACTTTTTATTTACCATTGGTTATTGTACAGTGAAAATCTACTAGCTTCAAATACCATAATTTATCTAGACATTCCCCAGTTGTTGGGCACATGCTTTGTTTCTAAATTTTTGGTATTCCAATTATTCCATGAACTTTTAATTTCTTTTAATGTCAGTAATCTCCTTAGAAATATAATCATGGTAGTAGGATCTTTGGGTCACAGGTCATGGACAGTTTTGTATTTAGTGGTACATAAAGTATAGTTAGACATTTCAAAGACAAGCTGAATTTTAAGACATAAATGAAATTCAAAATTATTTAGAATGATAATGGATGTAGTAATATGATAAAAAAGGATAGCAGATAATCATTACTTGAGTGCTGTCAGATTGACAAATGTTAACCATAGTAGTTATATAATGAAATTGTCATTCAAAATATTCTTATTATGAAATGATATAAGCAATTTTTGCTGTTAAGAAGAAAATAAATAGCTGTGTATTTATATTGTAATACATAATGAAATAATAGCATGAGTTTGGATTTAAGGGGAAAAAACATGGTTAAACATAAGTGTTAGGTTTTTAGCAAAACACTTCTTTTCTTAAATGTTCTACTAGATTTTTTAATGCAAATTCCCACACCTTCTCATAAAATTATTTACATTGTATCAATTCAATAAGGCAAGGGTTCTTAAACTGGAGTCTGAATTTTTTTTAAGTATTTTGGAAACTGCATTTCAATATAATGTTTCTTTAGTGAACCTATGCATTTTATGCATTTAAAAACATTTTTCTGAATCTTCATAAGACCATCAAAGGAGACCACACACACATACACACACACATACACACACACACACACACACACACACACACACACACACACACACAGAAAAGGTGTGAAGGAACCCATAAAGTATAAGTGTGTATTGTTTAAAATCTAATGTGGGTCCTAACCTGCCCCTCCAGCTTTCGGTGGGGGGAGGGGAACTGGCTAAGATTATTGATAAATTGAGCACGAGTTTAGGCTTTTAAGTATTTATTAAAGTGTATTAGAAGTTAGTGAAGTGAAAGAATGGAAAACCCTAGCTTAGATCTATGCAGGAAAGCCAGAGAGAAACCTTTGCTTTTCCTAGCAGCCCAAGTGAAGTTCTGCTGCCACGCTGATGTCCTGGAAAAAAAAAAAGAGGCCCTCTCTTTTTCTCTGTCTCTTTGCTGCCAAGCTGAAGTCCGAATGAAAAGAGACTTCTTGTCTCCCTCCCCAAAAGGGGAGGTCCTTCAAAGCTGATTGGTTGAGGGTGGTCTCCTGTTGATGTTGTAGTCCACAGCCTCTAAGAACAACACCCCAGTCAGGGCCGGCCAGGTGTGGTCTTGATTTAATCATTCTGAAGTAGGTTCTCAGTCAGTTTCTCAGTCTCATCCAATTCAATCAATTCCAAATTAATCTTCAGGTGGGGCCTCTAGGAGTCTTCCAAATCCCATTATTTTATCACAAGTGAAAACATTATTTATTCAGAAAGGAGACATCATAACTTTTCACTTAAAATCTTATAAACTAAGACTTTAAACCACAAGAAAACATCAGACATTATTATTCTCATTGTAGAGAGAGCCTATAGATGAAAATCTACAAGTTGTCAGAAACAGTGACATAAGTGGCAGAAATTATAATAGAATATTTATCTTACCTCTCTTCTGGTGGCAAAGAATTGGAAATTGAGGGGAAGCACATCAAATAGGGAATGGCTAAACAAGTTGTAGTATATGGTTGTGATGAAATATTGTTGTGCAATAAGAAATGATGAGTAGGATGCTCTCAGAAAAACCTTGAAAGATTTGCATGAACTGATGCAAAGTGAAATGAGTAGAGCTAGGAAAACATTGTACATAGTGTCAGCAGTAATAAGATGATTAATTGTGAATGACTTAGCTATTCTCGGCAATACAGTGATCCAAAACAACTGTGAAGAACTGTGATGAAAAATGCTATCCATCCTCAGAGAAAGAACTGAGGGAATCTGAATACTTTTTTAAAATTTATTTTTCTACAATGGTCCAAAATAATTCCAAAGGGCTTATGATGGAAAATGTTCTCCAAATCCAGAAAAAAGAAATGTGGAATCTAGATGTAGGTTGAACCATACTGTTTTTACTTTTTTTTTGTTTTTTGAGGTTTTTTTCCCTTTTGTTCTGATTCTTCTTTTACGACATGACTGATACAGAAATATGTTTAATATGACTGTACATATATAACCTATATAAGATTGCTTGCTGTCTTGGGGAGGGGGGAAAGAAGGGAGGGAGGGAGAAAAATTTGTAACTAGAAATTTTATAAAAACAAATGTTGAAAACTATCTCTACATGTTAAAAATTATCTCTATATGTAACTAGAAAATGATAAAATACTTTTATGATAAAAAATAAAGTTTATTTTTCTTGAGGGGATTTTTTGGTCTATGTTTTCTTTTATATTACTAATATAGAAATATGTTTTGGATGATTATTCATGTATAACCTATATCAAATTGCTTTCCTTCTCATTGAGGAGGATGGGAAGGGGGAGGGAAAGAATTTGATACTCAAAATTTTGAAAATGAATGTTAAAAATTGTTTTTATATTTAATTGGGGGAAAACAAAATACTAAACAAATTTTCAAAACTATTTTGAAACCTTCCAAAATAGAAATTATAATAGATCCCACTCTCCTAACTCAGCTCTCAATTTAATTCTCAGAAATAGAAAAAGAAATGATTAGCAGTCACAAATCCATCAGATCTACCCTGTCTTATTAATCTTCTGGCCTTTGGGAAAGTTATTTGACCTTTCTCTGCCTCTCTTTCTATCTTCTGTAAAGTGAGCATAATACTATCCACCCAGGCTTCCAACCTACATCCCAAGGATTATGGTTAAATGAGAATGAAGTAAAGTATGTAGAGTGCTTTGAAAACTGTAAAACACCCTGTACAAATAAAAGATAATATTATAAACACTAGAAAGGAAGTTAAAATTTCCTGAGGTACATTTAAGGTGTTAGCCTTTGTGATATAGAGCACTAGAATTTAAGAAGGAAGTGAAGTCAGAGAAGGGAAACCAAAATGGTGAACAGCTTGAAGTCTAAGTTATTCAAGTCAGTATTCATTGAAAGAATTGGGGGTATTTAGCCTGGGACATGAGAGCTGTTTTCAAGTATTTGGAGATAAGATAATTGTCTTCAAACTGTCCTTTGGAGGAAGAATGGTTGGTCAGTGATATCCGACCCTTCATGACCCCATTTGAGGTTTTCTTGGCAGCTAAAATAAATATCCTAACAATTAGAATTGCTCCAAGTACAATGGGCTGCTGTTGGAGATAGTAGGTTCTTCATTCTTGGAGGTCTTCAAACAGAAACTGGATGGCCACTTGTCAGATAGACTAATAATTCATTTTCAGGTATGCATTGGATTGGAATCAATGATTCTTAAGCGAGGGTCTATGAAATTATATTTTAATATATTTATGAGTAAATATAATTGGTTTCGTTTTAATTATGCATTAAAATATTATTGTGAGAAGGGGTCCATTCCCTCCACTACACTGCCAAAGGGTTTGGTGACATATGAAAAAGAATAGGAACCCCAAAACAGATGGTTACTGAGATTCTTTCCAAATCTGTGATATTATAACAGATCGTTAAGAAATAGTGTGGGGGCGGCTGGGTGGCACAGTGGATAAAGCACCAGCCCTGGATTCAGGAGTACCTGAGTTCAAATCCGGCCTCAGACACTTGACACTTACTAGCTGTGTGACCCTGGGCAAGTCACTTAACCCCCATTGCCTCACAAAAAAAAAAGAAGAAGAAAGAAATCATGTGAAGTAGCTATGTTTTCCCTTCTGGATACCTCCATTTAAGAATTTATGTTTTATCATTCTCTTTTAACTTGTCCCTCTGTAATTATTTGGGTCATAACCATATTGCTATCACTTTTTAAAGTGAAATGTTTGCTTTAAATTATGGAAGAAAATTAAATAGCTGACCCCCACTAAGTTTCACATAGATGCTTCATCATGGCGTAGAGGAGACCCTGGTATGTCAAAGATCATAGTGTAACTTGGTCAGGTAATTTCCTATCAGGGAAAGATTCATGGGCCCAAATGGGCTCAGCAGCATGCTCCCTGTCTTTTGTCTGTGGACTAACCTGGCTAACTTTGTAGAGGCTCATCACTGGAAGATTCTCTTCTCCATTGGATGCTGATTTCTCTGTGTGTAATAGCAGTGGACATGAAGCCTCCATGAGGCATGGGGGCATGAAAGCAGATGACTTGGTTCATTGTAGCCTGTACCTAAACTGATAAATCATTGTTCTTGAAATAAGAAAGATAGAAAAAGTATTACCTGCTTCGAGTTCAGCATCAAGAGTAGGATTTCAATCCTGTTTTCATCATTATTTAATTTTAAGATTGCCCTGAATTAGGATGCTTCCTTTGTATTGGACTACACCTTCATGTAGGTCAAATTGTTTTTTATTAGGGGGAAATCAGTACTGCTAAAGTAATCAGAAAAAATAATTATCTTCTCTATTCCAACTGATAACTGCTAGAGAAAAATTTAAATACAAAAAGTGAATTAAGTTCAAAATATGTCAGGTCCAAAAGCTTTGGGGGGCTATGTACAAAATCTGGCTACTTTTATTCTTTGCATGCTTTAGGAGAGGTTTGCATTATATATGCATAATAATTTTTAAAAAGCAAAATTGCATGATGTCAAACACCATCACAATGAAAATCTCAAAGCAACTTCTTTCTGGGGATACTGTATTTTTTAATGTTTAAAGTAAATTTTGTTATTTTTTTTTTTGCATTACCAGAATTTCTCCTAGTATCCTTTCATCTTCCCTTTCCCAGAAAGTTATCCCATATTCAAATAACATTCTAAAGGGGGAAAAAAAAAAGAGAAAAAATTAGCAAAATTAATATATCAAATAGTCTGAAAAATATATGTAATGTATGAGGATATTGTATACAGCACATTCCTCTTGAAGTATATTATACTACTATTTGACCTTTAGCTTTGATGCTATCATAAGCTTTTGTTCTCAAGGAACAAAATTTATCTCACCATAAGAATTCAAGCTTCTTGAGAGCAGGAGCTGATTTTTTTTTGTTTTATTTGGTTATTTTGTTTGATTTTCCCCTCTTTTTTATCCCTGGCATTTAGCACAGTGTCTCCTATATAGTAAGTGCTTAATAAATGCCTGTTGATTAATTGATTAATTACCATGATTCTTCACTGAGTCCTTCCAACATAATATGTTGTCATAACATCTTAAATTTTCAAATGGCTTTCCACATTTATATCCAACTAACATTTATTATGTGCCTGTATGTCAGAGCACCATTGGATCTTTTCTCTGATGCCTACTTGATCATGAGTAAAAGGGTCTCATAGATGAAATGAATGAAAGATAAGCTCTGTTGGGTCCTGATAAGCTAGAATGTCTTCAAGTATGGATCCAGCAAAAGGATGTGTATTATCTAAAGCCCAGCTTAGCTAAATTTTGAAAGTCCCAGGACTTTGGAAAGGTTAAGAGTGGCAAAGAAGATAGAGTACCGAGTCTGGACTCAGACATTCCTGGATGCAAATCTTGCTGCTGATCCTTATTAACTGTGTAACCAGGGGCATATTTGTGATCCTCTCTGACCCTCAGTATCCTCATCCTGGCCCCTAGATTAATATAAATACCTGTAGTGCCTACCTCACTGGTTATTGTGGGGATAAAACTGCAACATATATGAAGAGCTTTGTAAACTACTAAGTGTTATAAAAATATCAAAGGTTATTATTTAGTTTCCAAATCATAACTTTCTAGGTAGAATATTCTTTTGCAATTTTGGTTTTCTTTTTTTCAGTAAATATGAAAATGGGTCAGGCTTGGTAGCACACATCAAAAATTCCTGCTACTGGGAAGGCTGAGGCTGGTAAAACTTTTGAGCTCAGGTGTTCTGAACCATTTGGGTATCAAAAGAATGAGAGCCCCCGGAACAGTGGGGTGGGCACCAGGCTGCAGAAATCAGCCCAAGTAAAAAAAAAAGTAACAGGACAGAGTTTCCTTGCTGAACAGCAGTGGCTTTGGGGCCCATAAGAGGTCATTGCACTTCCAGACTTGGTGAGGTAGCTCAGCCTCCTGAATAAAAGAATAAATGAATGATTGAACAAATAAATGAGTGAATGAATGGATAGATAGATAAATAATGAATTAATTAATTGAATAAATGGATGAGTAAATAGATAAATAAGTGGTATTTTATGTATACGCACATATATATCACATACACACATACATATATTTACAATGTATGCATACACACATAGATCTATATGAAAATAAAAAGTTCTTGATGTCAATGCCTATTGTCTCTGAGACAGGTTTTATTCTCATTCTCTGTCTCTCACTATTTCTCTCATATATAAATAACATATATATCTATGTATATATATGTAAACAAAAAGAAATCTACATGTACACACATACATATATACATGAAAACTTAAAGTCCTAGATGTCTCTAGCCTTTTGAACATGTTTTATCTATCTAAGATAAATGATGGATGCATCGATCAATCAATGATGGATATGCACACATAGACATATATATATACATACATGTATACACAATTATGTCCATATAAAATTAAAAGACCTAGATGCCTCTAGCCTTCGGGACACACATGCTTTATTCTCACAAAGCACTCTCTAAAACTTCCTCTGCCCTGCCCCAACACTTTCTTTGCTTTCTTTCTCCGTAACCCAACCCCCTAGGGTTACTCATACTGAGCTGTTTCCTATGATATTGTCTTTGTTCTGAGAAACAGAAAGCAGAATCCTATTACAGCTACACATACAATTCATGGCATTCCATATTCTGATTAACACCTAATTGCAGGAAAGCAATCAGCTCACTGAAAATTTTTCTGAGGTTGTACAATAAACAGCAAATGGCTTATTTTCAAGTCTTTAATTTTGAAATAAAGCTCTATTTTCCCGGCAGTCTGTCTTTGCAGTGTTGAAGAATGGTTTTAGGGTTAGAAATTCATGCTTTTGTGAAGTGGCTTTTGTTTGCCTTGAAATAGCTTCTGGGATGTGATATTTCAGTCTTAATTACAGTTATTTCAGGTTTGCAAATTTATTTTGGATAACTGAAAATTCCAATAACTGGTATTTGGATAGATTTTTAATATAACATAAGGTAGTTTCCTAAGCTACAAAGAGAAACAGTAGAATGACAAATAATGAAATTCAACTCTCCTTCCTTCCTGAGCCCATGCTTACTTACATTAGAGCACAGGTCCTTCTTTACTTTTTTCTTTTTGTTTTTTGTTTTGTTTGTTTTTTTTGCATCATGGACCCCTTTCTATGGACCCATTCTCAGAACAATAGTTTTAAATAATTAAAGGAAATGCTAGATTTCAGTTAGAGGTCAATGAAAATAAAAATGTATTTTTCCCCAACCAATGGCACAGACCCCTTGAAATAGACCCCAGGTTAAGAACCTCTGCATTCTATATTTGCACTCCAATACTATACTTTCCTTTTTAGTGAATCGAGTTAATTAAATTTAATAAATGTTTATTGGCATAGCTAGGTGGCACAGTGGAGACAGTGTCAGGCCTGGAGTCAGAAAGACCTAAGTTCAAATTCAGCCTTATACTTACTAGTTGTGTCACCCTGGACAAGTCATTTATGTTTTCTCTTCTGTAAAATGAACCAGAGAAGGAAATGGCAAACTACTCCAGTATCTTTGCCAAGATAACCCCAAATTGAATCACAAAGAGCTGGACACAACTGAAATGACAGAACAACAACAACAAATGTTTATTACATGTCTGTTTTATGCAATAAGATAGTTGGTCCTGAGGGTAATATAAAATTTAGAGAAGTAAAATTTTTTATCCTCTTGGAATAGACAGTCTTGAATAGGGAGGTGATACATGCACAGATTATTTCATTACAAAATAGCACATGTCAGATCGATTAAAGTAGTATAGAAAAGACATATATGTATGTATGTTAAGGTTAAAGTAGGGAGGGTCCTTTCAGACTGGTAGTACCATTTCATTTCTTGATTTTAATTGGCTTCAGCTAAAGTCTTTTTTCCTGATTTCTCATTGGGGTGTAGAAGAGATCCTGAGTCATTTCAAAAGCAGAATACCAACTTTGGCAGGTCTTATGAAGGTGAGAAGGTCTAGGGATGAATCCAAGGAGGAATCAAGCTCAGTTTGGAGACTTTCAGCGTTAAACTGGCTACCGGTTGATGAATTTGGAGGATCTATCAATTTTTGAAGACCATATACCAACTTATAAAAGAATTACATGAAGTCTAGGCGGTGGGAGGAGAATTCAGTGACAAAATTATAGCTCCTCAAAGTATTCAAGTATTTAAATTCACCTGTTGTAAGATGTTTACTCTGAGTTCCTTTTCAACTCTCTCTCCCCGTATATATGTATATGCATATATCTAGAAATCCACACACACATGAATGATTATAAAGCTATCTTATTCAGTGAATCAAAAACCACTTCTTAAGCACTGACTACGCGATGTACATTGTGCTAAATGCCAAGATAAAAATTCAGCAGTCCTATCTTTCATGGGCTCAACTGGCATTGACATAGTGCTTTCAGATTTCTAAAACATTTTACATATGTTTGGACAATGGGACTTCACAACAACCATTTTAGCTTGGTACTATGGGGGATACTATCTCTTTTATATATGAAGAAAATTCTGAAAGTCTAAACAATCTGCCCATTTTTGCTTGGTTTTTTGAGGGGGGAATAGGTGGGGCAATTGAGGTTAAGTGACTTGCCCTGGGTCACACAGCAAGTAAATCTCTGAGGCCAGATTTGAATTCATTTCCCTGATTCCAGGGGCAATGCTTCTATGCATTATACCACCTAGCTGCCTCATCTGCCCATGTTTTAACAGCTAGTAAGTATCTGAGGTGGGATTTGAAACTAGATCCTCTTTTTTGTGAGGCAATTGGGGTTAAGTGATCCTTGCCCAGGGTCACACAATTAGTAAGTGTCAAGTGTCTAAGGCCATATTTGAACTCAGTTCTTCCAGAATCCAGGGCCGGTGCTCTATTGACTGCGCCACCTAGCTGCCCCTGAACCTAGATCTTCTTAACTCCATATCTAGCACTCTGTCCATGATAACATGAGGCATCTCTGTGATAAGATGTAGAACTTGATCTGCTCCAGTTCCTTCATAGAGAAACAGAGATATGGATAAATTGCTTGCCTAAGACCACATTGTTTGTACAAAACATAGTTGAAGTTCAAATCTAGTTATTTTGTCTAAAATATAATAACAGTAATAATAATAGCTAGCATTTGCATAGAGCCTACTGTATGCTAGGCATAATACACAGTGCTTTACAAATATTATCTCATTTGATTGAGGGGCGGAGCCAAGATGGCGGAGTGACTTCCACAAGCTCCAGATAAACCAGTCTACTCACTCCCAAATAGTGCTATTAAAAAAACCAAACACCTAGAGCAGCTTAATCCACATAAGAACAGAGTGAGACTATTTTTCAGCAAAAGAGGGCAATTGTGATCACTTGCTGATCAGGCTGAGCAGCTCAGCATGGGGTCCAGACCCAGCCAAGTGTAGACAGTGCTTTTAGCACACCTCAGAGTCTTCATTGCTAATGGCTTCTTCTGAGGCTTGGCTGGCTCATGGACTGGTGAGGGGGTTTGGTTGTAGGCTGGGGTGAATTGGATGCAGTCTCTGCTGGACTTGGGGTGAATTGCCTTGGTTCTGAACCAGTGGGCTGAATCGAGTGGTGTTGGCCCAGTGGCAGAGGGGCACAGGAATGCCAAGCTTCTGACCATAGCGAATCAGATTTCAATCTGACTTCTGTTTCCAGGGCAAAGAGAAAGCAGCCGTGGTTACTCACAGGCCAGGTAGGCTGAAAAGAAGCCCAATCACCCCCTGGGCCACACTGTAGCTCAGAACAGTGTATCCTGGAAGCCGCACTACACTTTAATAACGAGTTAAAAGCCAAGAAATAGGCAACCAGGATGAGCAGGCAGAGAAAGCAGTAGACCATTGAAAACTTCTTTGGGGGAAAGGTAGACCAGAATACACCCTCAGAAGAAGAAGATAATAACAAAATCAAAGCTCCAACATCTAAAGCTTCCCAAAAAAATATATGAATTGGTCTCAGGCCATGGAAGGAAGAACTCAAAAGGAACTTTGAAGAGAAAGTAGGAGAGATAGAAGGAAGATTTAGAGAGATGGAGCAAAGAATGGAAAGAGAAATGAGAGTGATGCAGGAAAGTCATGAGAAAAAAGTCAACAGTTTAAAAAGTCAAATGGGAAAGGAGATAGAAAAGCACTCTCAAGAAAACAATTGCCTAAGAATTAGTATTGAACAAGTGGAATCTAGTTATTTTATGAGAAACCAAAACACGGTAAAGCAAATCCAACTGAATAAAAAAAAATAGAGTGCAATATGAAATATCTCCTTGGAAAAACATCTGACCTGGAAAATAGATCCAGGAGAGATCATTTGAAAATCATTGGGTTACCTGAAAACCATGACCAAAATAAGAGGTTAGACATCATCTTCCAAGAGATTGTCAGGGAAAATTGCCCTGATATTCTAGAAGCAGAAGGCAAAATAGAAATGGAAAGAATCCACCAATCGCCTCCTGAAAGAGATCCCAAAAGGAAAACCTCCAGGAATATTATAGCCAGATTCCAGAGCTCCCATGTCAAGGAGAAAATATTGCAAGCAACTAGAAAAAAGGAATACAATTACTGTGGAGCTACAGTAAGGATAAAAAAAGATCTAGCAGCATCTACATTAAAGAACCAGAGGGCATGGAATATGATATTCCAGAGGGCAAAGGAACTGTGACTATAGCCAAGAATCATGTGCCCAGCAAAACTGAGTATAATCTTTCAGGGGAAAAATAGGACTTCAAGGAAAAAGAGGCTTTTTTCTGTCATTTATGATGAAAAGACCTGAGCTAAATAGAAAATTTGACTTTCAAATACAACACCCTAGAGAAGCATAAAAAGGTAAACAGGAAAAAGAAAACATGAGGGATATTAAAAGTTTAAACTCTTTACATTCCTACATGGTAAGATAATACTCCTAACTCATAAGATCTTTCTCAGTATTAGAGCAGATGAAAGGAATATACGTAAAGGGCACAGGTGTGAATTAAATATGAAGGGATGATATCTGTAAAGCATTTATTTTTTGTTTTTCCTTGTTTTTTGTGGAGCAGGCAGGGTGGCATGGCTTATGTCTGGGGCCGGATGTGGGCTCAGGGCCTCCTGGGTCCAGGGCTAGTGCTTTGTCCACTGTGTCACCTAGCTGACCCTTGATGACATCTTCAAAATAAAGTTAAGGGGTAAGAGGAATGCCCTGGAAGAAAGGGAAAGGGAGATGTAGACAGGGGAAAAGTAGATCACATAAAAGAAACAAGAAAAAGCTTATGGAGTAGAGGGGAAGATGGGGAAGGAGCGGGAGAGTGAGTGAGCCTAACTCTCATCAGAATTGGCTCAAAGAGTGGATAATATACATACTCAAGAGGGAATAGTAATATATCTTGCGCTGTAGGAAGTGGGAGGGGAAGGGGATAAGGGGGGAGGAGAGGCAATGGAAGGAAGAGCAGATTGGGGGAGGGGGCAGTAAGAAGTTAAATACTTTTGAGGAGGGATAGGGTGAAGGAAGGTAGATAATAGAGTAAATATCAAGAGGAGGGATTAAGATGGAGGGTAATACAGTTAACAATAGTAACCATAAAAAAATGATGAGCAGGATGCTATCAGAAGGATGTATGAAAAATACAAACCATCAACAGAGATAGAACTGATGGTATCTGAATACAGATTGAAGTATAATTTTATTTGTTAGCTCCTCTTTCTAAAGGTATTTTGTCTATTTTCTTTCACAACCTGACTAAGGAGAATATGTCTTACATAACTACACATGTAATATTTCATAGGGAGGGATGAGGAGGGAGGGAAGAAGAAAATTTAGAACACAAAGTTTTAAAAAAATCAATGTGAAAAGTCATGATGAGAAGGAGGAGTTCAGAGAAACCTGGAAGGACTTATGTGAACTGATGCTGACTGAGAGGAGCAGAACCAGGAGAACATTGTATACAGTAACGACAACATTGTGTGATGACCAATGGTGATAGACTTGGCTCTTTTTAGCAATGCAATGGTCCAAAACAATTTCAAACAACTTCATAATAGAAAATGTTCTCAACATCCAGAAAAAAGAACGGTGGTTTAGGAATGCAGATTGAACCATACTGTTTCTACTTTTGGGCTGGTTTTTTTTCCTTCTTTTTTGAGGTTTTTCCCTTGTGCTCTGACTCTTCTGTCACAATATGACTAATGCAGAAATATATTTAATGTTATTGCACATATATAACCCATATTAGATTGCTTTCTGTCTTGGGGAAAATGGAGAGAAAGGAGGGTGGAAGAAAAATTTGGAACTGAAAATCCTATGAAAACAAATGTTGAAAGTTGAAAACTGTCCTTATATGTAACTGGAAAATAATAAAATACTGGAAAAAATATTATCTCATTTGATCCCTACAACAACCCTGGGAGGCAGGTGTTATTATTACCCCCATTTTACAGATGAGGAAACTGAAGCAAACAGAGGTTAAGTGACTTACCCAAGCTCACACAGCTAGTAAGTGTCTGAGGCTGGATTCGAACTAGGTTTTTCTGAGGCTAGGCCCAGTGTTCTATCCATCACACCAACTAACTTCCTAAAATTCAGTCTTATTTCAAATATACCTCTTCCCTGGATTTAAATACTGTTCTAAATGACCCTTGGAGTCAAGTTGCTTTTATTAAGATTGAGAGATTTGATGAAGAATACAGTAGTTTTGCTATTTCTTATTCCTCTTCTTGTTCTTGTTGATGTTATTTTTAAGAATGAATCTAAGAATAAGGTTCTTCTGTCTCTCTTCTAATCAACAAGTCCTCAAAGAGGAAATAATGAAACTGGCCACAATGGAACTATTGCAGTAGCAATTAGCAACACTTCATAGGGACTCAGGGAGGATGTAATAAGCAGAGAGAAACTTCAAACTCAATCAGGGATTCCTTAAAACATTCAGAAATTTATTCTTCTAAGCAGGTTTGTAATTTAATTAACTTTAAGTAAAAGTTTTGCACATTCCACAAAGGGCAGCTAGGTGGCACAGTGGATTGAGTGTTGGGCCTGGAGTTCAAATATGGCCTGAGACACTTACCAGCTGTGTGACCCTGGGCAAGTCACTTGACCCGTTTGCCTCAGTGTCTTCATCTGTAAAATAAGCTGGAGAAGGAAATAGCAAACCACCTCAGATCTTGGCCAAGAAAACTGCAAATGGGATCACAAAGAGTTGGGCAGGACTGAACAACAACATTTGGGAAAGTATCTTGAAGTTCTATTCTCTCAAATTAACATTATGTCCTGGTTTTCTCTGTACTTCCATACTTCTAAAAGACAGTATTAGGATATGATATAGATGTACTTAGGGAATATATTAATGTTGGTGTCAATTAGAGAGAATAGAGAAGTCAAAAGCCATCCGGACTTCCATCTTTCTGTGGTTTAGTTGCTTTTATTTGGCAAGCTAGGGAAAACTGCCTTTTCAAATGAAAACAACTAGACTGTGACCTTCAAAAATGAAAATCAAAATGGATTAATTAGGTGGCATTATACTCAACAATAATTGTTCTGTATTAGCACAAATGACTTGCATATATGAAACAATAGAAATATTCACTGTTGATAAGTTGTCTCCATCATAATGCTAGGTGCCTATCAACCAGACACTATGCCAAAATAAATGCTTGAGGAGTTAGTGGACTTTGGTCTTAATGTAGCAGCACTGATATAGTTGCCCCAAAGTAATGGGGGATCTATGGGATCTTAGGTTACATTAATAAAATATAATATTCAGATTGAGGAGGTAACAGTCCTGTTGAATTTTGTCCTAATTAAGTCCCATCTGGAGTATTGTGTGTCCAGTTCTAGGCTTCATATATTTTTGTTGGTTTTGTTTTTTTGGTAAGGCAATTGGGGTTAAGTGAGGTGCCTAGGGTCACACAGCTAGTAAGTGTTAAGTGTCTGAGGCCGGATTTGAACTTAGGTCCTCCTGATTCCAGGGCTGGTGCTCTATCCACTGTGCCACCTAGCTGCCCAGCTTCATATATTTTTAAGGACATCAGTCACCTACTGCAATCAGATTGAGGGTGGTCAGTTTGAGGAGATGGGAAATAGGGCCTATGATAGAAAGCTTCCCTTCCCCTCTCCTCTTTTCTTTTCCCCTCCCCTTTCCTCTTCCTCTCTGTCTCTTCCCTCTTCCTCTCTTTTCCTTCTCCCCTTCATTTTCCTCTCCTTCTTGCCTTCCCATCTTCCTTCCCTCTTTCATTCCTTTCTTCCTTCTTTAAGTGGGTGCAGAAATGTAGGAGGGAGAAAAATGCTTAATAATTTAAAGATAAAAATGGGACATTTAAAGAAATTGAGATATAGAAAGTAATAAATGGATGATCAATAGATACAGATAAATAAAGATAGCTATTGGTTTTGCAGACTGTTGTTCATATGAATAAAATTGCTTGTGATGTTATGATGAATAAACAATTGAGAAAAATGTTGTCAAGGGAAATTAAGTAGCCTGTTCAAAGTCACCCAAAAGTCAAAATTCAAATACTGGGCTCAGACTTCAGATTTCGTACTTTTTTCCATGAAATTTATTAAGTGTGCTATAAAAAGGGATTCACGTTTTCATTTAGTGTTTGGAATAAATGACACGAGGTCCATTCCAGCTTTGAGAATCCTAACCATCTAGTAACAAGTCATTAAAAACCTAGAAAACTTTTCAGTTGCTCATAGACATTTGTATATTTCCCCCAAAATATTTGAAGATCATTATAATTCTTGGCAAAGTTTCTTTTAAATAATGGAGATTCGTCAAAAGGGAGATGTATTCCTTTGTCAGGGTGTCCCCTACTCCATTCTGCAGGCAGCTGTTTTCTGTTGGTGGGATATCAACCAACTAGTTTCAGGCCCTATGGACTCCAGTGCTCAAAAGCATTGTTGAGGCTAAAGAATCCAAATGAAATTGGTGATAAGAATGGACTTCCTTCATTGTAGGAATGGCCCTCTTTAGAGAAGATTTAAACCCTTCAGCTTCAGCAATAAGGAAGTCTCTGTATCTGTTGAATCTTATCTTTGTCTAAAAAGGATTCTCATTTTATCACCTTCCAGAATTACTTTATTCACTAATAAGGGAAAAATGTATTTTCAACAAAAAGACCTTTTTTTTCATTGTTTTCTATTCTTAAATTTTGCTGCTTAAAATCCTAGCCTACGTGCTTAATTATTTTGATTTGTCTGACTAGGAGAAAACATACTTGTAGTAGAAATATACATTGACATTTTTTTCCTCTTAAACTCTATTTTTTCTTGTAATTCTTTTCCCGTGATGGGTGGGAGTATATGTCTAACTCCTGAACACTTGAAAAAAATTAATATTTTATTTTCCCCCAGTTACATGTAAAAACAATTTCCAACATTTGTCCTTTAAAATTTTTGAATTCCAAATTTTCTCCTGCCCTTCCTCCTTGCCCTCCCCATTGAGAAGGTAATCAATATAATATAGACTATATATGTGCAATCATGCAAAACATATTTCCATATTAGTCATGTTGTGAAAGAAAACACAGAAAATAAAGTAAAGAATAAGTATGCTTCAATATGCATTCAGACTCCATCAGTTATTTTTCTGGAGGTAGATAGGATTTTTCATCTTGAGTCCTTTAGAGTTGTCTTGGATCATTGTATTGCTGAGGATAGCTAAGTCATTCACAGTTTATCATCTTACAGTATTGTTACTGTGTACTATGTTCTCCTGGTTCTGCTCATTTCACTTTAATATCAGTTCATGTAAGTCTCTCTGAGAGCACCCTGTTCATCATTTCTTATAGCACAATAATATTCCATCACAGTTATATACAACTTGTTTAGCCATTCTACAATTAAGGAATATCCACTCAATTTCTAATTCTTTGCCACCACTAAAAGAGATGCTATAAATATTTTTATACAAGGAGGTCCTTTTCCTTTTCATTTGTTATCTCTTTGGGATACAGACTTAGTAGTGGTATTGCTAAGTCAAAGGGTATATATGTGGTTTTATATCCCTTTATGCATAATTCCAAATTGCTCTATAGAAGGGTTGAATCAGTGTACAACTTCACTAACAGTGCATTAGTGTCTCAATTTTCCCATGTCCCCTCCAACATTTGTCATTTTCCTTTTCTGTCTCATTAGCCAATCTGATAGGTATGGGGTGGTAGTTCAGAGTTATTTTAATTTACATTTCTCTAATCAACAGTAATTTAGAGCATTTGTTCAGATGACTATGGATAGCTTTGATAACTTCTTCTGAAAACTGCCTGTTCATAATCTTTGACCATTTATCAATTGAGGGATGGCTCTTATTTCTATGAATTTGACTCAATTTTCTATATATTTGAGAAATGAGGTCTTTATCAGAGAAACTTGTATTTTTCACAGTTACAAATACTATATATTTCCTTCTATCCTATTTCCCCTGTTTATCCAATTCCTCTCCTTTGTTCTCAAAAGTGTTTCGCTCTTGACTTTTACCTCCCCCAATCCACACTCCCTTCTGTCAGCTCCCTATCCCACCCCCTTTTCTTATCCTCTTCCCCTCCTCCTTTCCTGTATGGTAAGATAGATTTCTATACCCAACTGAATCTGTGTGTTATTCCCTCTTTGAGCCAGTTCTAATGAGAGCAAGGTTCATGGACTCCCATCCCCTTATCTTTCCCTCCACTGTAAAAGTTCTTTTGTACCTCTTTTATGTCAGATCATTTACAGCATTTTAGCTCTCCCTTTCCACTTCTCCCAGTAAGTTCCTTTTGATCACCCCCTTTATTTTTTAGATAAGCATTCCATCATATTCAACTCACATTCATGCCCTCTGTCTACATGTACTCTGTCTAACTGCCCTAATAATAAGAAAGTTTTGTTGTTGTTGTTGTTGTTGTTGTTGTTTTTTTAGTGAGGCAATTGGGGTTAAGTGACTTGCCCAGAGTCACACAGCTAGTAAGTGTTAAGTGTCTGAGGCCGGACCTGAACTCAGGTACTCCTGACTCCAGGGCCGGTGCTCTATCCACTGCGCCACCTAGCTGCCCCATGCCACCTAGCTGCCCCAATAAGAAAGTTTTTAGTAGTTACAAGTATCATTTTCCCATGTAAGAATGTAAACAGTTTAACCTTATTGATTCCCTTATAATTTCTCTTTCCTGTTTACCATTTTATGCTTCCATTGAGTCTTATACTTGAAGGTCAATTTTTCTAATCAGCTCTGTTCTTTTCATAAAAAATGCTTAAAAGTCCTCTATCGCATTAAATATCCATTTTCCCCCCTTGAAGGCTTTTACTCACTTTTGCTGGGTAGGTGATAATTGCTTGTAATCCTAACTATTTTGTCCTACATAATATATTTCAAGCCTTCTGATCCCTTAATGTAGAAACTGCTAAATCTTGTGTTTTCCTGACTGTGGCTCCATGATATTTGAATTGTTTCTTCTGGGATGGCTGCAGTATTTTCTCCTTGATTTGGACGCTCTGGAATTTGATTATGATATACCTGGGAGTTTTCATTTGGGGATCCCTTTCAGGAGGTGGATTCTTTCAATTTTTACTTTACCCCTTGTTTCTAGAATATCAGAGAAGTTTTCCTTAATAATTTCTTAAAAGATGTCTAGACTCTTTTTTTATCATGGCTTTTAGCTAGTCCAATAATTCTTAAATTGTCTTTCCTGGTTCTATTTTCCAGGTCAGTTGTTTTTCTAATGAGATAGTTCACCTTTTCTTCTATTTTTTAATTCTTTTGATTTTGTTTTATTGTTTCTTTTTTGTTTTGTTTATTGTTTGTTTTATTGTTTCTTGATATCTCATAAGATAATTAGGTTCCACTTGCCCAAATATAATTTTTAAGGAATTATTTTCTTCATGAGCTTTTATACCTCCATTTCCATTTGGACAATACTGCTTTTGAAGGAGTTCTTCTATTCATTGGATTTTTGTACCTCTTTTACCGTTTGGCCTATTCTGGTTTTGAAGGTGTTATTTTCTTCAGTATTTTTGGTGCCTCCCTAACTAAGCTGTTGACTTTTTTTCCCACGATTTTCTTGCATCACTCTCATTTCTCTTCCCAATTTTTCCTCTACCTCTCTTACTTGATTTTAAAGATACTTTTTAATTCTTCCATGGCCTGAGATCAACTATTTTTTTTTTCTTTGAGGCTTTGAATGTAAAATTTTTTCTCTTTTGTCTTCTTCTGAGTTTGTGTTTTGATCTTCCCTATCACCACAGTATTGTTTTATAGTCAGAAACCTTTTCTGCTCTTTGCTCACTTTCTAGCCTATGTCTTTACTTTTAACTCTGTGTCAAAGTGAGACACTGCTTCCAGAGTGGAGGTAGCACTTTCTTAAGCTTCAGGTTTTTGTGTAGATGTTTTCAGAGGTAATTCTGGGGAACTATAAGTTTTCAGTTCTTCCTTAGTAGTATGATCTTAGGGAGAGGTATTTTTACTATTCTCCTGGACTGTGCTCCAGTGTATGAATGACGACAAGCATTCTTTTCTGCCCTGGAAGTGTGATGACAGTCCCACTGTCCTGCAGCTGCAAGCTTTGGTGTGCTAGTGTTGTTCCTTGTCTTGGAACTGAGTCTCAGCACTGTGACCCAGATCAAAGTATGAGCAATGCAACAGAGTCCTCCCCCCAGTTCCAGCAAAGAAATCCCCGTATTCTTCTTTTTACCAGTTGTCTGACACCACCTTACAGTCTGTGAACTGAGAGGTCCAGAAACTGCCTCTGCTGCCATTGATTCAGTCTCCCCCAAAGCCTACTGCTGGTTTGCTGGAGCGCAGCTTGTACTGGACTGCACTCCACTGTCACCTGGGTGCAACAGATCTTTCCTCCCAACCTTCTAAGCTGTCTTAGACTGTAAAATTCTTTTGACACATCATTTTGAGTGTTCTGCCACTCCAGAATTTATTTCGAGGCATTATTTGCATTATTTAAAGTTGTTAAGAGGGGTTGTGAGAAGTGCTCAGGCAAGCCCTTGCCTTTTCTACATCATATTGGCTCCACCCCCCACTCATACACATTCTAATGGAATTTATTTTTTGTAGATGTATTGATGCTATTTGTCTTTAATTCCAGTAGTTTCCTGATACATAAGCACCTTCTAAAACTCCAATCTTATAACAAAGCAAAACATTAAAGCTCAGCTATAAGAGTGACAGTGTATAACAGTGTATGCCATATCATGTACCTGTAGCTCCATCCCTTTCTATCAAGAAGAGGGAAGTATGTTTCATCCTCCTCTCCCTGCAGAAGATTGGTCATTACAATTAATCAGCATTTGTCTGAATTTTAATGTTGTTTTTCTTTCTGTTACTGTGGTAATTGTGTGGATTTTTTTCCTTCTGGTTCTGATTACTTCATTCTATATTAGTTCATATATATCTTACCAATATATCACACAGGTCTTCCCTGACATCTGAATATTCTCAGTTTCTTACAATAGAATTTATCTTTTAATATCCAAAAACCACAATGTATTCAGCTCTTCTTATGTGTATATACACACACATGTAAACGTATATATTTTTCAATTTTTTCTGTTTTTTGGCGGTGCAATGAGGGTTAAGTGACTTGCCGAGGGTCACACAGCTAGTGTCAAGTGGCTGAGGCTGGATTTGAATTCAGGTCCTCTTGAATCCAGGGCCAGTGCTTTATCCAGTGTACCACCTAGCTGCCCTATTTTTCAAAATTTTAAGAAACATAGCTACACTCATGAGTAGAAATGCATTTTCCAACCATTTCATAAACTCCAGATTATGTATTTGGCATAGATTTAGGTGTGCAAGGGTGCTTAGAAGCCAGATATTCTGACTCCTTAAAAAAAGAGTCAGCCGAGGCCTGGAGAGGTTAACTTGTCCAGGGTCACACAGGTAGTGAGTAGAAGAGTCAGACTTCAAACTCAGGTCCTTTGGATACAAAGTAAGCATGTTTCTTTCTGTACCAACTACCCTCTCATTCCTGAAGTCAATATGTTAGTTTAAATTCCAAGTCTACTTGCTCACAATTACAAGAGTCTCTGCTTGTATTCATTATTAATGGTGGCGATAACTATTTGAGAGAATCCAGTTCCCTTCTTGGGCTCTTCTGCAATGCAGGACTCCTTGGGTGGTATTTATGCCTAAACCCAGAACAGATATATCTATCCATGTCTTAGTTGCTTCTTATCTAAATTCTGGATCTTCTTCCTCATCTTTATCCTCTCTAATCATTCCCAAAATGCTGCCTCTGCAGCAATCTCCCTAGCTTTCCTAATCTTCCTACTTTCCCATCACTCACCATTCTGTATCTCTCCAGTGGTACCCCATTGCATTTCCAGCCAATTATAAATTACTTATCTTTATCTTTCCGGCCTTTCACCCTTCTGCTCTCCTGCTTTTTTCATTATTTTCCTGGATCCCTTTCACAGCTCACACCTACCAAGCATGCTCTTCCATCTTAGGAAAATGCCTGGGATTTATATGGTATTTTCTTTCTGTAAAACTCAGAGCACTTCCATGGATATTGCATGATCTCACTCACAAGATCCTTAGGAAATAGAAAAGGTGTCTTTAGGCTTGTGGATGGAGAAAATAGGAATGAGTTAGTGACCTGCTGAATGTCACACACATATAAGGAAACCCAGAAAGAAAACTTCCATGTCCTTATCATTCATTGCTGTCCAGTAGCTACCCAATAGGCACACCCTGGCTCTTTGTTGTGCCTTTTTCACTAAATCCTTACTTTTCACATCTTATACTAACTTTCTTTTATCTATTCAATCAATTCCTATTTGGCCCTCTTCAAAGTTAATTTTGGTGACCCTTTCCTAAACTCATGCTATCCTGTAACTCCAAAGGTATGGTGAAGATGGCTAGGAACTAAAACAATTACTGGCTTTCTTCTTTAATGTTTGAGCACTACATTTACATTTGACTTTACTCTCTGTTTTTGTCCATCTATTTATTTGTGTACCTTAAATTAGTTAGCTGTCCTATCACAAGGTATCTATCCTCCAGTGCCAAGTTACAGCAATCAATACAAGTTAACATTCTCATTAAATAGAGCTATACCTTGATACCCTGATGTCACTAACATGGTCTCTCCCTCCACCTACACAGCTCACAACCCCTGTATATTTCAGTAGTTGTTAGGGCCAGAGAATTGGCTGTGGCATCCAGTGGTCAACTGAATCAGTCATGAGGCTAGACCGATTCAGCTAGTCTTATACTTGGGTGACTGATGCACAGTACTTTTTTAGGCCTGTATTCAAAGCTTATCCAGCTGTGTAGAGAGGACCCCTTGAGCCTTGGACTCTAATAATATTTTTGAGACACTGAATCATCTTGTTTTTATGACAAAGCAACATTAGAGAACTTTAGTGGAGGAATGATGGGTTTAAAATTGACCAAGTGTTTTCGGTGAGTGTTCCTTTTTATAATTAAATGACAGTAAACCCTCATGTTTATAGATTGAATTTTTTGTCAAATAAGATGTTAAAAATGAAAAGTCCCATTAAAGATCATTCAGGCCCCATGATTTATTCTTTTATGGTTAGGGAGGCCAGTTGCTTGAAGCCATATTGAGATGTCACCGTCTGATATTTTTAGATTTTTCACATTGCTCATGCATGAGTGCTCTGGGAGTTATTCAGTGAATCTCTGTCCCCAGAACACTTTTTTCTCCTCGAGATGATAAAATCTTTCATTCTTTCCTCTTTCTGTTTTCTTCTGATTTTTGTGGGTGCTATTAGGAAATTATACAGAATCCCAAACTACATCTTTCCCCCCATTTCAATGAAAACCATTTAGTCTTATGGTTTGAAAGGAGGAACAATTATTTTAAGAGTTTAGGTATATCACGCTTTCTGTTCCTAAAAAGAAAAAGTGTAAATTAAATGTTCAAAATGAATCATATTTTAATGCCCTCTGCAGCTCTAAGTTTAATTATCCTCTGCAGTGAACTTTGTAATGTGAATGATAATTCCCCAATTTGTCAGTTTTACAAGGTCAGATGTTCTTATGTAGTAGTGTTTTTGTTTGTATTTTTTTTTTTAATTTTGTTTGCTAATAGACACTCCTGTATCTTGGGATGTTGCTAACTTCTTTTTTTTTTATTTTTGTTCAGAGCCTCTTCTTTTTTGTGACCTGGACTTCCTTTGTCAGGCTGGTGAAGTCTATGGATCCCTTCTCAGAATAATGTTTTTAAATGCATGAAATAAAACACATTGGATTGCAGAGAAAATCACTCATGTTGAAATAAAAGACAGCTAGGTGTCTCAATGGATAGTGTTGAATTTAAATCCTGCCCCAAACAATTCCTAGCTGTGTGACCTTAAGGAATTCATTCACCATCTCTCTATCCCAGTTTCCTCATCTGTAAAATGTAGATAAAATAATACGCAGCTCACAGAGCTGCTGTGAGGATCAAATGAGATAATTTATGTAAAATGCTTCACAAACCTTAAAGCACTACATAAATGAAAGCTATTTTAAAAAATTTAGATGTATCTTTTTTTTTCCCTATTGAAGTTCATGGGCCCCCTGAAGTCAAGATCTGTGGACTCTAGGTTGAGAATCCTAATTTTAAAGGGAGATAATTTCACCAAAATTGCTTTTTTTCCATGACAACTCACAACATGTATGAAAGTATTTTAGCAATTAATGATTTTCTTATAACTTTTTCTACCTTACCAGATTGTATTGCCTTAAATTTTGTGTTATACGCCAGAAGACATTTTAAATACCTATATTCTTCATCTTTCTTTTAAAGCCTTTGGAATCCTAAAACCATAATCTGTTTCCCATTAAGTATATTCATATATTCATAAGTACTTTATAAGGAAAAGGGACAAAAAGAAACCCAAGTCTGACAAATTTTAAAAGTGTGTCTTTAGGGCAGCTAGATGGCACAGTGGATAAAGCACCTGCCCTGGATTCAGGAGGACCTGAGTTCAAATCCGGATTCAGACACTTGACACTTACTAGTTGTATGACCCTGGGCAAATTACTTAACCCCAATTGCCTCACCAAAAATCAAAATCTCTTTCCTTTAAAAGTGTGTCTTTAAATTCACAAGTATAGTTCTATCTTGATACTGGTATTTTATTTGGTAGCATTTAGATGGTAGTTTAATTACTGATATCTTTTCAACATATAAGCCAATAAAAACTAATTGCCCACAACAGCAGCTTTGTAGTAACTATTTTTGATTAGGTGTGGTTTATACAGTATAATTGAGTATAATTAATGAAGATTTCTGTTTGAATCTGTGAATGGGTTAGATAGAGCCCATTTTAAAAGAAGGGTTATTAAAGTCAAGCTCAAGTGTGTCAGATTTGTTAAACAGTTTGTGTACATATTTTATCGTTTTTGGTAACAGGAATGCATTGTGTGTTCAAGAAGCAGCCTACCCCACTGACAGTCCTTGTTTACATGTCACCTTCTAAATATTTAACTAAGCAGATGTTCCCAATACATTGTCACAAAATGAAGGAATCAACTACAGGTTTCTTGTTTATGGTAAAACTAAGGTTGAGGAATTATGGATATTTTAATAACCCTTAGAAAGCAAATTCAGATCAAAATGCAGATTTTGAGAATAATGTGATGTGAATCTAACAAATTTGGACAGTGCATTGGTGTTTACTGTGGCAGGACTGACCATGCAATGTTATTGTATCTTAGCACTTTGAGGGCAAGGCTGAGATGAATGAAGAACATGAATAAGCTACAACACATTGCAAATGAGGAATTATTAAGGAAAAGGGGTATCAGGGAGATTACAGAGAAATGTCAGACCAAAAAATATATCTCCACATTCACTTTATGAATAGACAAGATGGATAGCCTACCTGGAAGCTACAATCATATATCCTATATGCTCCCTTTGTATCCATGCAGTGTCAAGAAAACACATTGGAGTTACCTTATTCTGGGAAATTTATGGAAGAACAAGGACAAGAATCACAGAACAAGGGCAAGCATGAATTGGTTGTATATGGATCAATGAGGAAAAAGCCAAATTGATGAAATCAGAGATACATTAAAGTCTTAGAATATTGTTGGTGATGACCGTAAAGTAAATCATTAGAAGTGTGTGCCAAACTGGATTGGGCAACAGAATTCTAAGTAGTCACCAACCCAATATTAGTGAAGAGTATTTAGGTATATGGACACATGCCTATGATTCTCCTAGAATGAGGACAGTGAGAGACAGGAAAAAACTCAGTATCAAAGGATGCTAGTTTGAGAGCTAGAAGGGATCTCAGAGGCAATAGTACAGCATCCTGATTTTATAGGTGGGGAAACCGAGGCAGGCCCAGAGCAGTTAAGTGATTTGCCTAAGATCACACAGATGATAAGTGTCAAAGGTGGGATTTGAACCCAGGTCCTCTGACTTCAGAGCTAGTGTTCATTTCCTGTGCTACCCTGAAATTTAGTCGTTGTTGAGTAATTTTCCAGTCATGTCTGACTCTGTGGGACCCTATTTGTGGTTCTTTTGGCAAAGATACTGGAGTGGTTGGCCTTTTCCTGCACTTCATCTTATAGATAAGGAAACGGAGGCAAACAGGATTAAGTGAATTGCCCAGGGTCATACAGCTAGTAAGTGTCTGAGGTCAAATTTGAATTTAGGAAGATGAGTCTTCCCGACTCCTGGCCTGGCACTCTATCCACTGTGCCATCACTGTAGCTGCCCTTACTGCATACAAGTCTTCATATTGTACAGTGAGGAAGAAACTGGTGTTTCAGTCAAATAAATGGGAGTCTAACCCTCCTTTCATAATGTTTCATCCACATACTTTTATTTTAAATTCTGCATGAGAAAGTTCTTGTTGGTGACCAACATTCTATTAAGAACTAGCTCTCTCTCCCCCATGCCACTGACCTCGTTCCATTCTGAGGGAAGAGTGATGGTTTTTTTTCTATTCCATAGCTATTACAGTTTAAGAGCTCACTGGACTTCAAGATGTCTAAGAAGGGGGCAAGAAGTAAACCTTTGTTGATGCAGCTTGCAGTTCATGAGGGAGTTCCTTCCCTGATAATATATTTGCTTTTCCTCCTTGGTCATGATACTAAACTAAAATTTCTTATCAGTTCCCTGTAAATGAGAACAACTCCTCCCTTTCTGCTAAAGTCTCTAGATTTGATATGAAAACACTGAACAGAGTTTTATGGCCTAGAACAAAAGCCCTATTCACCAAAAGGCTACCTGTGGGTTGGTTTTTTTCCTTCTGATTATTAAAAAGGTACAGTTAGTATCATTTAAGCAATAAAAACGGAACGAATACTGCAAAAACTGCCAAGGATAAAATAATTTTACCTTAAAGCTTGAAAAAAAAGTTAGGTTACAAATTGAAACTCCGTGGGGGTGGGGGGAGGAAGGGAAAGGAGTCTCGTAAGTTTCTATTTTGAGAAAGAATATAAGGTTAACAAAATCATTTGACCATGAGACTTTCTTCAGAAATAATCTGTGAAGGGGGAGAAAAAAAACAAAGCCCTAATTTGGTTCTATTTGCAGCCCAAATGATTTAAAAAAAAAAACAACCCATTTTTTGGTTGTTGTTATTGTTATGATTCAAGATTAGTCATCTAGAATATCTAACACAGTTCTTTCTTAAAGACAATTGATTCAGAAAGCCTGGCAGAGAGAAATCCTAGAAGTCTGACCTTCAGATCAGTTTAACTCTAGATCAATAGAACATTACTTACACTGATGCATTATAATTTTTAAAGTCCCTTTCCTGCCAAGAAATTATTTTACCTCATCTAAAGCAGTGAAAATAAGTCAATATGTAGAAAGATTTGCAACAGTCATAAATTGCTGATCCATGCAAAATAGGCCAGAAACACATTGGGGCCAGGCTTTTAGAATTTACATCTCAGTCCTTCCTTGTGCAGAATGCTCAGAAATAAATGCTATTGGTGCCTGTGAGCTTCGTCTCCTGGCTTCTCATCAGTCACACTTCGGAACTGGTAGCTTTCCTAGGACCTTGAGGCAGCATCTTCTGTTGAATTTGAGCCAAGATCTGAATGAAGCTTGAGGCTTTTTCTCCCAGTCCTACTTCACCATCTGTGGCTCAATCATGTAATCTTCCTCCTTATTGGAATTAATAACATCGATCTGTCTCTTCAGGCTATTATTGAACTTAACACTATAATTTAGCCTCCTCAGACTTAAATTGCTGCATGGCATTAGCCACATTATTGGTACATTAATATGAAATAAAGTTCCTCTTTCCTGACATATGTGGATCAGCATAGAGAGCCGTGGGCAGATCCTTACAGAAGAGGTACCTTGATAGAAGTCACAGTTGATTTCTCTTTATGTATACAGTGGAAGGAATACTGCATTTATAGCTAGATTTGAGTTTGAATCCTGTCTCTTCAACCAGCTAGCTGACCTTGGACAAGTCATTGTCCAGCTAAATGAGAGATTGGATTACATAGGTCTTTCCAGTTCTAATTCAGTAGAAGGTGGTGAATACACAAATAGCTTCATTTTTCTTTTTATTCCCAGAACATAGCATAGTGCCTTCTACGTGGCAAGCATCTAATATGTGTTTGCTTAATCACAATACAAAAATGAATTAAATCCAGTGATCTAACTGGGCACTCCGATTCACAGAATGTGACAGCTGGATGGCATCTTGGAGATTGGCTCCTCCTTTCCCCACCCTGGGCCCCTCCCTTTATAGGTGATGAAACTGACATCCAGAGAAATGTAATGATTTGTTTAAGATCACGCTGGCAGGAAGCTGTAAAGCCAGCATTCAAACCCAAGGCTTGCTGACCCCCAGGTCTCCTCCTGTGCTATACTGCTTCTGAGTGTCATGTAAAATGTTGTGTTTTTTTTAAGTTGAATGGTAACATGTCATGAACATTAAAAAAAAAAACAACTTCTAATTTGAGCATCATGTCTATCAGGGTATTTTACACAGTGCCCATCTGTAGAGTACCAACAGCTGAAGAAGAATAATTTTAGAGATAAATTCCTGCACGTTCCTTAAGGATGCTGGTCTTTTTTTGTATTCAGTCCACAAGCATATAAGTATGAAGCTTCTACTATGTGTGGGACATTGTTCTAAGTGCTGTGGAATACAAATAAATGTAAGAGCCCCTTGCTCTCAAGGTACTAACAATCTAATGAGGGAGACAACATGCAAAAAATTATGTACAAACAAGCTTTATATATGATAAAGTAGAAATAATCAATGAAGAGAAGGCACTAGAATTAAGAGGGATCAGGAAAGGCTTCTTTATGGAAAGTGGATTTTAGCTGGGACCTGAAGGAAGAATGGAGGCAGAGAGGAAGAGGGAGAACTTTTAAAAAACCGAAGGTAGTAACTTTAACCCTGCAGATTTCAGCAGCCAAATGACCCTTCTCCAAGGATGAAGCACCGGGATTGAGGCAGCTGGTATTTCTCACATAAGCAGCTCGAGGCTGACTCTGAACGTGGTTTTCATCATCCCTCTTCTGATGTAGGCTATGTGTGGGTTCTCAAGTTGCATGAGTCATGACCTTGGACACACCCATGACTGTACTCCCTGTAATGATGCAGGTAGAAAGCCCCAGGATCAAATGTTGCAGGTAGTGCAGCTGTACTGATTCTCCCAGCATCAGCCTGCCTCTCATCTGAAGTCACCCCACCCACTTTCAAAGGTCCAATGAGGATACTTCAGTCCTTTTCCTACTGTTTGGGTCCCTGAAATATGACTACTGTAATGCCCATGCAATTGGTTGCTGCTTCTTTCAGTCATTCCTGACCTCTCAGGTATGGGGGGTGATATTGTAGAGGGACTAGGGAGGAAACTGAGGAAATGTACCAGTACAACAGGGGCAGCCAGGCGGTACAATGGACAGAGCCCTATGCCTGGAGTCAGGAAGACTTATCTTCCTGCATTCAGTTTGTCCTCAGGCACTTTATGACCCTGGGCAAGTCACTTAACCCTGTTTGCCTCACTTTCCTCATCTGTAAAATGGACTGGAGAAGGAAATGGCAAACCAATCCAGTATCTTTGCCAAGAAAACAACAAATGGGGCCACAAAGTGTTTGCATGACTTTAAATTGACTGAACAACCACCAGCTGAACCTCCCAGATATAGTGGAGGGAATTCCTGTGTTCTCTGACCACTCTGCACCCCACTGCATATCATTTTCCCTTCTGTACTGCCACAGTCCCTCCTGAAAATTAGTCTCTCCAAATGAACTCAGTCTAAAAAATGTAAAAGCGAAAGTAATTTTGGGGTACCTTCTAAAAATCCATAAAGATTATTTGTTTACACACGGAAAATGATTCTTTAAATCCAAATCAAGTGATAGTCAACTCTGAATTTTGTGGGGTGTGGGAAAAAGCAATGGCAAAAAAACTCCTGTTTGAATCAGAGAAATGGATTTTTTATCTACAAATGGCATGATGCAACTGACTGGCTTGCACATACATCAGGCAGCTTTTATGGAGCTGAAGGTGACTGAAGAATGTGATAGAAGGGCATGCTGTTTAGAAAATATGCCAAGAATGTTCATAGGTCTGTGAATCAGCCTGGGGTTAGAAGCTGTCAGAATAGGTCAGAGAATGGAGAGAGATGTCATGCAGCAGCAGCTTGAGTGCCCTGCAGTTCAGCCGACCTCTTAATGGAGATAAGCTGTTACCTTTGATAAAGTCATGTGAAATTATTTGAAACCTCCATAGCAAATGGAATAACGAATTCGATTTTGAAATAGGCTTAAAGTAAATGTTGTTTTTTTTCCTTTTAGCAGAAAATAAAATTGCTTACAGATTCCTTGATCTGGGTGAGGAAGGGGAGGAGTCTATTGTTGTTGACTGATTGGTCTTTGTTCTTTGGATGTTTGGAGTTCAAGTCCACTTACTGTTTTCTTTTATGTGATTTCCCTGGTTTAAATTGCACTAATATCCCTCCTTTTCTTAAGGGATGAATTTGATGTCATGTTTTATATTCCAAGTAAAGCACAAATCCTTGGCAGTGGTTTGTGAAGACAGTAAGTTTAAATACATACATTTGTATGTGTGTATATATGTATGGCAGGTAGGTGAGACAGTGGATATAACCCCACACCTGGAGTCAGAAAGACTCATCTTCTTGAGTTCAGATCCAGCCTCAGACATTTAGTAGCTGTGTGACCCTGGGCAATTCACTTAACCCTGTCTGCTTCAGTTTCCTCATCTGTAAAATGAGCCAGAGAAGGAAGTGGCAAACCACTCGAGTATCTTTGTCAAGAAAACCCCAAATGGAGTGAGGAAAAGTCAGACTGAAAAAACAACTAAGCAATAGCTCTCTCTCTATATATATATGTGTGTGTATGTATATATACATATATGTATGTATATGTATATATGTATGTTTGAATGCATTAATATTTATTTGAACACACAAACACTGGGCCTGATTCAATGGCCTAGTGTTCTTTAAGGATCTCTAATTTCTCTGGCTTCATCTTTCAAGATGACACAAAAACTTCAGTATTTAGCACTCCCAAGAATATTCACCTACTCTCCTTACAAGCATAGCAGTTCACAAGGCTTAATACATAAGTTTTATTTGAAAGTTAATGGAAACAATGCCTCCCTTAGAAAAAAGCACTCCATCTATCATTTACAATACCGCCCTGGGTGAAGCTCCAGTCTGGAGTGGAATGAACTGGTCCCCCTTCATCAGGGCTGTACTCTTTTGATCCTCTACCTCTGCTGGCTTGCTTGCCTCCTGCAGCTCTCCTCATCTCCAAGCAGATGTTGTTAGTCATGGCTTTCTGCCAATGTTCCTATCAGTTGTCCTTTTCTGCTTTTCCACTATAGCTTTCCTCTGCTCTGGGGAAGTAGTAATCCTCTTACCTCTCTGTGTGTCTTCTGTGGAGCCTGCTTTTTGCTACCTAGCATTGCTTAACTGCATTCAGCGATTCAGCTCTTCTCTAGCAGATTAAGTCTGTCACCCATATGCTTTCTGCCACTCAGCTCTGTTCTTTGCACAGAGCCCTTCTTTAGCAAATGGTGCCTCCATCTACCTTTTATCACTGAGCTATTCTTGTTGATCCCTGCAGTTTGGTTTTCCTGCAGCAGATGGTGCTCATCCCCTTCCCTGGGGAACCAGCTTATTCACATGACCCATATGGGACAAATCTTTAAGGATTTTTAAAATTTAAATAATTCCTTCTCTTCCCCCCTTCAAAACAAAACAAACAAAAACCCACCTGCATGTCTGTATACAGAAGCCATCTTTTATATATGGATTCCTGTATCCCCAAGTTTCAGACACTAGACATATTGGGAGAGGCCGTTGGAAATGCTTCTTTCTGTACTTCCAAATCTGTCTTTGTCTCTAGCCCCTATACAGGCTCATGGTGAGTTACTGCCACCAATTTCTCTGTCTTCCAGTGTCTAGGCACATTTCACACTACTTACAATAGCACCTCCTGTTTAGTCTTAAAACATAAGAAGGTGTTCCCGTGTTTTCTCCACCAGAGAACATGTTACCAAAGCATACTCTCTCTACTAGGGCCGCTATTAGGTGGCAAAGTAGAGCAATATAGGTCTGTAGTCAAAAAGACTGGAATTCAAATCTATCTTCAAACAGATGCTTAATGTCTATGTGACCTTGGGCAAGTCATTTAACCTCTATTTGCCTGATTCTCTTCAACTATAAAATGGAGATAATAATTCCTACCTCTTAGTTGATCTGAGGATCAAATGAGGTAATATTGGTAAAGTGCTAAGCACAGTGTCTGGAACATAGTAGATGTTATTTAAATGCTAGCAGTTATATTTATTAACTACCCCTTCCCCCTATTTCCTCTAGGGCAACTGACCTGGGAGTCATCATGGCAAAGTAGAAAGAGCTTTGGACTTGAAGTAAAATCATGAATCCTTTCTAGCTGTGTGACCTGGCTAAGTCATTTAACTTCTCTCTCAGCCTTCTTCCTTATCTATAAAGTGGAGATGAAGCTCTAATACCCTGGAGCTTCATCCAAGGCCATTTGATATGCTATTTTACCAGGTTATTGTGAGGATCAAATGAGATAAAGCACATATATATATACATACATACATACATACATACATACCACCTTGAAAAACTTAGAGCTCGATAGAAATTTGAACTGCTATATCTTTGTTTAGTAATAGTAGTAAAAGATTAGTCATTCATTCAGTCAATTAACATTTATTAGGGGGGCAGCTAGGTGGCACAGTAGATAAAGCACGGCCCTGGATTCAGGACTACCTGAGTTCAAATCCATCCTCAGACACTTGACACTTACTAGCTGTATGACCCCAGGCAAGTCACTTAACCCCCTGTAAAGAATTAATTGTTATTTGAGTTATAATGATAGTGGTATAGTAAAGTTCTAATTTAGTTGTAATGATTCCAGTAATATTGTATATGTGCTCAGTGGGAAAGTTAAACTCTCCCATACCATTGTTCCAAAGATTTTTTTACTGTGTTTGTGAGGAGGAAACACAGCACAGGATGCTGATGAGGTGTGAGTACCAAGGTTGGAGAGATCTTGCAGGATATTGAGATTTCCCATTGCTGAGGCTCATGGGGGCACATGGAAAAGTCCAAAGAAATCCAAATGATTGTTATGATTCTTCATATTAGCCCAGAGTTACTTCATGAAAGATGTCTGAAAAGGAGGGGGAAGGCAGAGTCAGCTGCCTATGGCATAGATGCTTATATGGGTGAGAGGGAGAGTTGTAGTACCCTGTGCATTCTACAGACTCATACACAAACATGGCTAACATATACAGAGTATAAATGTATTTAATATATAATTAGCATACATTATATAGTCATTTATATAATGTTTGCTCTAGTTATTACATATACATGTATATGTACACGTACACATACACATATACATACAGTACATACACACATTTAAGAATGAATAAATGAAAAACCATATGCCAAGTACTATATTGAGTGTCAGGCATTTGAATACAAAAGGGGACCTTGACCTCAAAGCTCTGATATTCTAAAAGAGGAGACAACATGAGAGCAGGATGCATCTGTGAGAGTGTGTGTGTGTGTTTTCCATGTCCTCCTCTACCTTATTTTACAGATGAGGAAACTGAGGCCAGTAGGGTTAGGTGACTTGCCCAGGGTCACACAGCTAATAACTGTCTGAGACCAGATTTGAACTGACTTTAGGCTTGGTTCTCTATCTACTGCACCACCTAGCTTCCCCCCCCCCACAAACACACACAGATACATACACGTATATAATGTGTATAATTATTTGTATATACACATTTCTTTAAGTACTTTAAACCTTAAGGACATTTCTTTTCAATTTGTATCTGTTTTCATATGTAGGTGAAAATCAAACAGAAGTAGTTCACTCAGTGCCCAGATAGTACAGAACAAATATACCAGATTATCATATTAAAAACAATAATTATGTATCCTCATGTCAGTGTATCTGTGTCTGTATTCATCTGTATATATAATGCAGTGAATATGTCTTCTTTTCTTGTTCTAGTAGGGTCCAAAATTGTCCAATCTGCAAACAAAAGAACTGAGGTAGAACTGCAACCAATAGCATTTTATTAAAGGGTCCATGGCTCTCTCTAATGAGGTGGATCTCAGTTCTTCCTCACAATCTGAGATGACCCCTACCTCCAGGGCCTTAGTTTTGCAGTGCTTTATTCCCAGTCAATATAGTTGAAACAAACTAAAAATTCAGAATCTCATTGGTGGATAGAACTTACCCTTGACCCTCCAGGAGGGTCAGCACAAAATACATAATCCCATTAGTTGACACTGGCTGATGAGCAAACCTTGATAGACCTATCTTGACCTTTCAGGAAGTCCTACTGAGCCCACAAGCAGACTTATGGGTTGGGTTGATAAACAGATGTCAAAAATCAACATGGACTGGTAGAAAGAGAGGCCACAGGACAGCAAGCAGAGCCATTTATTGGCTAAATGCTCATGGTTATCTCCTCGTTTTGGGCAATAGAAGGATGACATAGGATGGAGGGGCAACAAAAATAGCTGGAGGACTTTCCTTGTCATTGAATCACCAACACCATGCTTGGTCACCATAACTAGACAAAAGTAAGGATAGAGGTCCTCTAGTTAGCTTCCTATGATTAAACAAGTGAACTTAGAATCTGCAGTTCATAGCTCTAGGACCTGATATACAGAACTTGCAATCACTACCCCTGTGGAATCATATCAGACTAATTAATATTGGTTGAAATAAAATAGAGATCTAACTAAATCATCTTTCACATTCTTGAGAACCAAAGGAAAATCTGACAGCTTCTCCTCCCTTTGAGTATGTGACCCCTTCAGTATTCCAATAATTCACAATTGGTGTGAGCACTCCCTTCACCAATTGCTGCAGATTGTAGCCCCTCTGTATTTTGGTGGATGTCCTTAGAGAGTTCTTCCGGCAGATGCGGTGATGAGGCTCTTGCTGGGGGCAGATTATGGAGAATTTTGAAGACCAGGTAGAGGCGATCATACCTCTCGTATTTAGAAATACAGAGCCAATTTTGAGTAGAGGTGTATAATGATGAAAGCAGGTTTTAGAAATTTGGCTAGGGAGATGGTGCCAATAGGAATGCAATTAAATAATCTAGTAAACACTTACTAAGTGTATTTATTAACGGGCCACACAATTTGCCTAAAATGAAGAAAAAGAGATAGATAAGAGAGATTTCTAAGGAGGAAGTGACATAATCATGTGATTTAAATTGCCAAGAAGCTATTGTTGGGGAAGCAGGTCTTTCCTTAGAAAATATAAAAGTGGCCTTACGAGGAAATACTGGGAGAGTGGCACCCAACTGGTCACTTAGGAGTTATCAGTAGATTCCCTATTAGTGATCTGGGACCCCTGCCAGTTGGGACTTGTCTATGTACACGTGGAAAGGTAAGACTTGTCTGATTAAATTCTTACAAGGCAACCCACTAGATCTCTCCTGTGCCACAGCAGGACATAAAAAACAGATGCAGAAGAGAAAAGACTAGAATTCTGGGCCTTGGAGTTAGTATGGCTCATCACATCAAAAAAAATTCCTTCCCAGCTTTCACTTCCCTTTACCGAAGTACTTTGTAGTATCAGAGTAATGAAGCCAGTGTAAAAACACCCATCATTCTTCACAAATCCTGCTTTCTTTATCATGTGTGTTCATTCTTATTACATCCCATCCCCAGAGGTGGCATGATTCAGGGTACCAGTTGTCCCTCTTACTTGCCCTTTCCTTTGGGGTATCACCCTCTGTCCTCCTTACTTCTGCAGACAGATAAAGGAATGAAATAACATATTATTTTGGTTTATTTTAGAGCTGAAAAGGAACTTTAAAGATCATTTATCTTTAAAGTTCAACCCCCTCATTGTATAGATGAGAAAATTAAGACATGTAAGGAAAGTGAAATACCCCAAATCACACAAGGAGTTAATGATGGAGTCAGGACAAGAGCCCAGGACTCCAGATTGTCGGGTCAGAATCAGTGCAAGGTTTCAAAGGGAAGACTGGCTCATAGACATGGCAAACAAAGACAGCAGCAACAACTCCAAGAAAAGCCACATCAATTTTACTGATCATCCATAATATTTCTTTAAGTCCCATTATAAAGCCCATTGCAAATATAATGTGGTGAAGAAAAAGCAAATTGAAATCTTACAGAAAAAGCTTTCTAGAGCAAGAAGATAAAACAGATTCTCAGATGGGAAGGATTTTAGGGACCCTGAAGAAAGCTCACAAAGCTCAGAGTCCATCACATAAGTGGAATACCAGTCAATAAATACATAAAACATATGTCCAGGAATTCATAAAATCTGGGTCTTTGAACTCTAGATTCTTAGGGGGAGGTGTTGTGAGGGAGGGAAGTTTACAAATGATAAAGTATGCAGGGGTGTGTGTGGGGGGAGTGTTCTCCCCCCTTCCTTACCCAGGTCCCTAAGAATTTCTCTGTGGAACCTCAGATGTCCAATATCTCAGTCTTCTCCTCATATTTGTTTTACCCCATTCCTTTCAGAACTGTGCCTGTTTTTTTTTCTTTTTCTGAAAATTCATCACCATTCATGCATATGCATGAAGGCCTAGGAAGAGCAATGTTACACATTGAAAGAGAAGAAAGACCCATGGCCTGCTGCCAGTTTATTTATTTCTGCATCTCTCAGTTGTCCAGACCCTTGCTAGGCCCTTACGTATTCTGCAATATTTATACTGGCTCTTTTCACTGTTTCTTAAGTAGCCTTCTGGATTAATTATTTCATTATCTAGGATTATTGCCTTGTTCTGTTAGAGATGACTAGCTTTTAAAATTTTCCTTTAAAGAAACTTAAAAGACATTTTATAGAAGGGGGAGTACAAAATCTGTAGTTAAAATTTTTTTCTTTTTTTCTTTTCTTCTTTCTTTTTATACAAAAAGCCTTCATTAGATAGCTTATGCAGTATGAGAATTTCTTTGCACTTCCTTTTGCCACTTTTGTCTGTTACCATAAAGTAGATGTCCTTCTTGCCTATGCAACAAAAATAATATTTTAAAAATTCAATTAATTTTCATTTGGCTTCCTTTTCTTTATTGTAGAAATCCTATATTGTCCATCTTCCCCAAATCCAGTTCCTGTGAGCATTTAAAATGGTAGCAAATTCCTTTAAAATGTATTTACCATAATTAACATGACTAATAATGCCAGTGTGAATAAAATCAATAGGATTATTAGTATTAGTTTTTATAAAGATTGTTGGAAAAATTAGGAAATCATAGATGATTTGGATGCTAGAACTTTGGGCATTTCCATCATGATGTAGTATTCCTCAGAGAACTTTTTTTCGAAATATTCATTCCAGTTAGTGTTTTTAGACATCCTGAGTTTAAATTCTAGCTCTGTCAAGGATTAGCTATATGGCCTTAGACACATTATTTTTTACCTCTCTGGACTTACCTCTTCATTTGGAAAATTAAGGATTTCAACTAGATGTTCTCTAAAGAGTCTTTCAGTTTTAAAGCTGTGATCTGATGAACAAAAGCCTGGAATTGTGGATTGGAAACCAGTTTCACAGTCATGAAGACCTGGGTTCAAGTCCTTCCTTTTACTCACACTGGCTATGTGACCCAGTCAAGTCATTTAATTTCTCAGTGCTCCAACCAACTCTAAGACTTTGGAGATAAGATGGCAGCCTGAATTGGTAAAGAGAGTTTCCTCACCAGGATTTCCTTATATAAATGAAATAACAGGTCTAATTTTTAAAATATTAATTTTACATATTATAGGTAGCTTTAATAAATATTATACAATTGATACTCCCCCACCCCTTAGAATCCCTTTCCCCATTTTTCAACCTGCCCTTAGAAATAAAATTAAGCCGAATATTAAAATTACTATATGAGTAACTAAAACACAGAAGCTCTTTGTTTTTCTGTGCCTTCTCTCGAGGGTAATTTAAAAGAGAAGTCAAGGCCAGAGAATGCCTTTTTACTGTACAATCCAAAACAAAAATAACTTATTTTAAAAATCCAGTTGCTAACATGGTATGGGCTTATTGAGTGTTTGAGGGTGTTTGTACTCAAAATTTATGTAAATTTCTTGAGAGCCGTGATACTCTTATACTGCAAGAGTTATGACTTCACCAGAAACAGGCCAGATGACATCATTTGTTCGAGATGAGTAATGTTGAAGATAACATTTTTCAGTTGCAGGGAGCAAATTGAGAAACAAAAAGCAAACAGCTAGAGCTACCTTAAGAAGCCTGCTTCTCCGAGTTATCCAAATCCTAGGTCATTAACTTGCATAGAACTTATTTTATTATTATTCCCCACTTCCTCCTCTGCATTCCCTCATCTCCACTCCTTCTGATCCCACTTGGTATTAGGGTTTTGTCTCATTTATTTTTTCAACATGTTGATGGGTTATGTAGAGGCTTCCCCTCTTGCCACAGAAGGTTGTAGGCAGAGCTTCATGAACTTCTTGTCAAAACTCAGTCTTTAATAATTGTTTTTACTTTCATCTGCCAATAAGGGCATCTTTGTAAAAATGGGAATATAAATATTGAGATACCTGCAAAAGCAAGGATTCGCTACCATTTTTTGTGTCGTGGCACCCTTTGGCAGTCTGGAGAAGCCTATGGACCCCTTCCCAGAATCATATTTTTATTTTAATACATTCCATTTCATTTTATTTTCAATTTCAGATTCTCTCCCTTCTACACCCATTGAGAAGGAAAAAATACAAAATCCATTATAAATATAAGGTCACACAAAACAGATTTCCATATTAACCATGTCCTTCCCACCCCCCAAAAATAAAACAATAAAAAGAAAGAGAAAAAAATGTTTCATTCTATACTCAGAGTTCATCAGTTCTCTAGCTAGAGGTGAATCACATTTTTCATCGTGAGTCCTTTGAAATCGTGGTGGATGGGGGCAGCTAGATGGTGCAGTGGATAAAGCACTGGCTCTGGATTCAAGAGGACCTGAATTCAAATCCGGCCTCAGACACGACACTTACTAGCTGTGTGACCCTGGGCAAGTCAATTAACCCTCATTGCCCCACAAAAAAAAAGAAAAGAAGAGAAATTATGGTGGGTTGTTGTGTTGATAAGAGTATCTAAGCCCTTCACAGTTAATTTTCTTTACAATATTGCTGTTACTACAGAAATAGAATCATGTTTTTAAATGCAATAAATATATTAGGATTACAAAGGAAAGAAATTATATTGAAACATATTATCTATCTATCTATCTATCTATCTATCTATCTATCTATCTATCTATCTATCTATCTATCTATCTATCTATCTATCTATTTAAATGTTCATGAACCCCAGGTTAAGAACTCCTGTGCAAAAGGAAGTTAATATAACATTGCCAACCTCTAATCCTGGAAGAAATTAGAAGGCAGTTTGAGAAATTGCCGTCAGAATAAAAATTTAAATCCCTTTCCATCATTATTTAGTTTTGCCTAAAACCAGTATATGGCCAACTCTTCACAGGTCCCAGGTGGTTAAGACAATCAAGTAGCTGGATAATTAGGACCAAAAAAACCCCAAACCCAAACCCTAAAAACTCCATTCACTTACACAAGCTTCACTTTCATCTTCACACAGATACATTACAAAGCTAATTATGACCTGCTTAAAACACCTGTTTTATTCATGCAACATTCAACAAACACACTATGTATTGACCCTGTGCAAAGCATGATGCCTTTGATACCAGCATTGCCTATCCACTGAGTATATCCATTCTGACTGAGCACATCCATTTATTCCACAAATCTGTACGGAGCATCTGTGAAATGCATGGAACCACACTGAGTACCTACATGAAGACAAAGAACACACTCTCATTACCTTCAAGGCAGATAATAGAAGTATACAAATACAAGACAGAATATCATAACTGCAGTAAGCTTTGTACAAATAACTTGCCCTACATGTTCAGAGGATCACAGATTTAGAGGCAGAATGACCTTCAAGGTCATCTATTCCAACATCCTCTTTTTACAGGTGGGGAAACTGAAGTAAACTGATTTGTCCGTGGTTGCAGAGGTAGTAAGTGGCAAAGCCAGAATTTGAACCAAAGGCCTCTGTTGCCAAATCCAACACTATTTCTGTGGTACCAGGGATATAGATTGTTACTAGAGAGGGCTCTGTTAGGGGACCACAAAAGGTATCTAAACAGGGCCTTAAATGACAAATTGAATTTTAACAGTTAGATGTAGGGAATAAATTATTCCCTGCAGGTAGAATAGTATAAGCAAAACCACTAACAAAGATAAACACACTGAGAAGATAGATAGTTCTCTTGGGCTGGAGGGTAATATGTAAAGGAATAATGGGAGATAAAACATAGGCGTGGAGCAGATGATGGAGTCCCTGGAATGGCATTCTAAGGAATTTTGGCTTAATTTGATAGGAAACAGGTAGCCACTGAAGGTTTTGGAGTATGGAAGTAGTCTAATCAAAGCTGTGCTTTAAAAAGTTTAATCTAGTAACATTGAGGAGAATGGATGGAAGTGGGGAAAGACTAGAAGTGAGAAAATCCGTGAAGAGGTTACTGCGGTCATTCGAATGAAATAATAATGTGTACTAATACTTTAAGTTTTCAATGGAACCATGATCTCCTAGGCTGGATACACCCTTAGTTGGTTTTGAGCAGAGTGTCAAGCACATGGTCCAGTACTTAGGAGGGCATCCCATACCAGATTAAAATGTAATTGGGAAGTATTAAACAAAATAAATACAAATAAACATTGTATGAAGCCTGCAGGGATTCCTATGTACAGATTTTTATGCACATACCTCCACTTCTCTTTGCATTGGACACCACTGGTATCAAGGTTAACCCTCCGTGTCTTTTTGTTCTATACCATTCTTGTTTATGTTTTACATTCCAGTGGGATTTCAGTTCCTGGAGGGCAAGAAATGTGTAATTTAAAAATCTTTGGGTTCTTTGTATCTAACATACAATGGGTACTTATTAAATGTCTTTAAAATTTAAATTAATTTCCATAATTCTTCATGGGCAGTCTCCCTAATGAGCTGGTGGCCTTTTTCTAATTCTTTTAATATTTCATAGTTAGAAGTGTAACACTTGGGTTGCTCATCTGGTGTCTGCTTCTCACCCTTACAACATGGCTTGCCTGTCTTCTGATCCCACACATCTTTGTTATTGTCTTTAACACTTTTCATATGCAAGGCATTCTTGGTAACATGACCTGGTATATGTGTAGTCACCATATGTCTTTTCATTCATGAGGTGGGAAGTGTTTTTCTTTACCAGTCATCTGGAATTATGGTTGATGATTGAGTTGATTAAGTTCAAAGACATTAAAGAAAAGAAAACATTTTATAGCTACTGATAGAAACTATTTTCATAATGGCAAAATAATTGGAAACTGACAGGGTGCTCATCACCTGGGGAATGGCTGAAAAGCTTGTGTTATAGGAATGTAATGGAATACTATCATGCGGTAAAAAAATTAGGAAAAAAGACAGTTTCAAAAACTACAGAGGATGAAGTGAACAGAACCAAAAGAACAATTTAAACTGTAATATCAATATTATAAATCCAGTGAAAAAAATTAGGATATTTGGAAATGTTAACATATATGCTTGATTCTCCTCCCCCCTTTTTTTGTTTGTTTGTTTGTTTTTTGTTTTTTTTTTTTAGTGAGGCAATTGGGGTTAAGTGACTTGCCCAGGGTCACACAGCTAGTAAGTGTTAAGTGTCTGAGGCCGGATTTGAACTCAGGTACTCCTGACTCCTCCCCCTTTCAACCCTGGGCCTAGATTAAGTGTCAATACCAGCATTAAAAATAAGGGGAATAAACCAGACCAGGATGACCAGGACCTAGAGGTACACAGGGCACAGGGTAATTAGGGTTCAATAGTGGGTGTGGAGAGAAAGACACTGCAGGGGAAAAGAGAGCTAGGTAGACATCAGTGAAGTTCATCTGTGGACAGCAGGTAGATGTCCCAGCAGATGGGCATAGTACATAATCAGAATTGACAGGAAGCTTGGAGTAAGGGAAAGTCTAGAAAGGTAGATAGTATTATGGCCATCTTGGCTGCTGGCTGAAAGGAATTAGTCATAGAAGCTATTCTACTGGGGTGAGGCACCTGTCCTGGGGAAGACAAGGCCTTAGTCCTAAAGAAGTTAAAGTATAGGGCAGAGTGCCATGACTAGGGAATGGGACATGGGCCTACATGCTGTACCTGGAATATAAGGTGATGGGCCTGTTAAAATAAACAAAGTGTTGGGGCAGCTAGGTGGCGCAGTGGATATAGCACTGACCCTGAAGTTAGGAGGACCTGAGTTCAAATCCGGCCTCAGACACTTGACACTTACTAGCTGTGTGACCCTGGGCAAGTCACTTAACCCCCATTACCCCACAAAAAAAAAAACAAATTAAAAAAAAAAACAAAAAGCAATTACTAGGTCATTGGTGGCCTTTGAGAGAGAGCTCTGTCAGGAGAGTAATCAACCTAGAGGCCGAATTTTTCATACATCTCACATTGGATGTCCAATAGACATTTTAAAACTAAACATGTCCAAAATAGTCTCATTATCTTTACCCCAAACCCTCTACTGGCTCTTGCTTTCCCTATTACTGTAGAGCAATACCATCCTCCTAGCCCCTCAGGCAGGTATCATCATTGAATCCTCACTACCTCTCCCCACACCACACCCCCAACCAAGTCCAGAATTTTGCCAAGGCTTATTTCACCTTTGCCACATCTCTCCAATATTTCCCCTTCTCTCCTCTGACACCGCCACCATCCCACCATCCTCGTGTAGTCCCTTATCACCCCATACCTGGACCACTTTAATTGCCTGTTGAGGAATTGGCCCACCTCAAGTCTCTCCCCAATCCAATCCTTCCTTTATTCCACCACTAAAATGGTTTTCCTAAAAGGCAGATCTGATTACCCCCCTCTCTTTCTCTCTCTGTCTCTGTTTCTCTGTCTTTCTTCTCTCCCTCTCCCTCCCCCTCTTCCTATCCTTCTTCCTTTCCCTCTCCCTATCTCCCCTCCTTACCCCCAACACTCTACTCAGTAAACTACAGAAGCTTCCTATTGCTTCCAAAATCGAATACAAAGTCTTCTCTTTGACATTCAGAGCTCCTCATAACCTAATCCCCTCCTATCTTTCTAGTCTTCTTAGACCTTACTCCCCAACACCTACTCTCCAATCCATCTCTCAGCTCCAGGCATTTTCTCTGCCAGTAGTATCCCATGCCTGCAATGCTTTCCTCCTCATCTTTCCTTCTTAGCCTCCTCCGAGTCCCAACTAAAAACCTGTCTTCTACAGGAAGCCTTTCCCAACTCTCTTAATTGGAGTTTCTTCATTCTGTTAATCATTTCCTATTTATCCTGTATATACTTGTGTGTATCTATCTAATCAATCTATCTATCTATCTATCTATCTATCTATCTATCTATCTATCTATCTATCTATCTATCTATCTATCTACCTACCTACCTACCTACCTACCTACCTACCTACCTACCTACCTACCTACCTATCTATCTATCTATCTATCTATCTGGAGAGAGAGAGATTCCTTAGGAACTATCTTTTGCTTCCTTTTGTATCCCCAGCTCTTGGTACAACGCCTGGCTCTGTGGAACTTAATGGTAGGGGCTTAATAAATGTTTATTGATTGACCTGGGAAGCTTAAAAAGGCTAAGGTCTCCCATTGCATCTGGGGCAATTTCCAGTCATCCTGATCTATGCCTTGCCACTGGACTCAGATGGCTTAGGAGGAGAGAGATTGGTGACTCTGCAAAGCCCTTCCTCACTTAAATCCAATTCACTTCAAGTCATGATGTCACCTCCTGATGTCATGGTTCACTTCAGAACAAAGGACAAACGACAACAACATTGATCAATTAATTACAGTTAGAGTAAGTGGAGTGAATATATCCATGTTGTAGGACATCCCAGTAGGATGTAAGGGCCTTAAAAGGCAAAATTCTTTTTTTTTTTTTGTTTCTGTATTTCTAGCACCTAGCATATTATCTGTACTAGCAGGTACTTTAAAATGGTTATCGAATTCAGCAACTGTAGACTCTTTTTTTCAAGACCCTTTTTGGTGAAAGGGAGTAGAGAGAGCAAAGAATACCTTGAAATGATAACAGAGTTGAAAAGGGAATGTTTTTAGGGTGGGGAGAATGAAGTATGTCATAATCAGAGGAGAAGGAGAAGGCAAGGATGGAAAAATGGGAGAAACAAGAGAGAGAAGATGATTGAGAGAACCACATCCTGAGAGTAAAGAAGGATTTGTATTAAGAACCCAGATGGATGAAAAGGTAAAAGCAGATATCTCATTAATCAAATGAGTAAAAACAGCTGATCTCACTGTGTAGACACACACACACACACACACACACACACACAGTGCTAGATAGTATATTCTATTTGGCCTGTTATTTAAAAAAGCTTTTTCCTTTAAATATTAAATTGGCAAGAGTTCCGGATTTTTTTTTCATACATGTAAATGGAGCTTTATTAGAAGTTCACCAATTAAGGTAATTGCTATTGATTCTGCAACAAAAAATGTGCATTATAATTTCCCCCTGTTCAACCAAGTGAGGGCTGGCTGTAGATGATTCATCTATGGACTTTAGTCTCATGTAACTTGTTAAGCATTGGTCCTGTTAAAAATAAGCTAATTAAGGATAGTTTCTAAGTACTGGTTGCATAGAAGTATGATGTTCAGTGTAGGGTAGAGTACAAATATCACATAGCATATGATTTCAATACACGTTAAATAGAAATGTAGCTAGAGAAAATTTTGAAACAGTAATATAGATAGCACTTAGAAAATAGAGGGTCCACATTTTTTCAATTAAAATCCATTATGTAGTTATGTTACTGAATGTATGTATGCATACATACATGCATGGTACCTGAAATATACAGGTATTTCAGAATATACGTGTTCAGTGAACCATAACATTCAGGATACTTTTTTATTTTGTTTTTTTAGGGTGCTTGTAATAGGAAAATCAGTACTACCTGTTTCCATATGTTTGCAAATAAAATTATATCCACACTTCTAGATATAATTGGAAGAATAGCAACTTCTTTCTGACAAAGATAGAAGTTAAGTCCAGGGTTTTAATAAAAATATTCAGTGATTATTTCTAGCTGGTCTTAGAGATAAATTAGGGTCATTATAGACAAGATTAGTGGTAAAATATTGGACTTAATAATTCTTGGACGTCTTATGAAAAATAGATATTTCAACGTTACTATCATATTTTTGCTTGATGGACATGAGCTTTATATTGACCAGTACTTTTGTTTTTTATTTTAGTGAGGCAATTGGGGTTAAGTGACTTGCCCAGGGTCACACAGCTAACCAGTACTTTTTAATCAACAAATTACTGTGAGGCAGTGTGTTTTAGTTGAAAACATGCTGGAATTGGAGTTGGAATGTTGAACTTTGAATACTTATAATCTCTTCCACTTACTGCCTGTGTGATCTTGAGTAAGTCACTTCAGAGCCCTATGTTTTCATTTCTTCATTTGTAAAATGAGGGACTAGATGAAAGGATCTTTAAAGTCATTTCTAGCTCTGGATCTTATGACCAAGAATGCTAAAAGGTCAAGATAATATATATCGTTTAGTAATACTGTAACTTTTGGCTTGCTTTAAATGGGTTCATCTAGCAGAATGAGTTGCCATCTAGTAAGCTGCAATGACATAGATGTTATTAGTGAGTTGTCATTTTATTAGAGCTTTTTATCAAAAGCCTTTTAAGTTGTATTATGTGTTTCATTTGAATTGAGGCCATTAAAAGTTCCTCAATGGCATTCTTTATTTTAGAATGGATCATTATGAATACAATTGAAAATACTTGTGAATAATCAGTTTAGTAAATATGAGAGCATTAGTACTGAACTAAAAATTTCAAGCAGCATTTTAGGCCAGAAATGTTTGGGAATTTGGAGTTTCAATCAAAATAATTATTTAAAGGGAAAGAATAGGATGTTGATCCAAGACACTGAAATTTAGAATCACTCACACCCCAAGTTGCTATAACATAGTATGAGAAAGGGAGTAGTTTTAGATAAGTCTTGAAGGCTTGGTTCCTGGAATCTTAACAGGGAGGGTCTTAAATGCCAAGATCAGGAATGTATGCTTCATTCAATAGACAATAGGCAAACACAATTTTATGGTGTAGAGGAGGAATCAGAGATGTGTCTTAGGAAAATAGTTCGTTGTGTTTGCAGTAGGTTTCCCCTTTACTTCTCTATCTGGAATTTTACTGGATTATTTTGACACCATTTCCAAGAGCTCTTGTAATTGAAGGAAGCAAATAGTAATCATGGGGAAATATGATCTATTAATAGAGAAGTGAGAAAGTCTCTTAATTTTACAACATAAGTTGGGAACAGGATCTGCAGTCCACATTCTCATAATCAAAATGTATAACTACTCAACCAAAAGAATACTCAGGAAATATGTTGAACATCTGGGTATTTTAAAAATTTGTTATATCCTGCAGTATATTTCCATAATTCTTTACTCCTTGAGAATTGGTACTGTGATACTTCACTGCCTTTTTAAACTTAATATGGCCTACTCCAACAACCTTTTTTTAGGTGATTAAATACTTTAAAAAATTTCCTTTCATTAAAATTTGGGTTTGAAATGGCTTACCTAATTATACCAATTTCGTTTGCTTCCCCCTTTGACTTGTGCTTTTGAGATAAATCCTGTTCAATGGTGAACTATTTTCAGAGAAATTTTATTCTCATTCTTTGGAAATTGAATCATTCACCTTGAGATTGTTCTTGAAAAATGAGAGTAATGCCACCTACCTGATTTATTTGTTTAGTGAAGTACAATTATAAGTGTGTGAAATTACCTTCCCAGTCTTGAAAATTCCATTTTCACTAAGGGACTCAACAAGCATTTATTAATTGCTTACTTTGTGTCAGACACTAAGCACTGGGGATAGGAAGAAAGGTAAAACAAACAAAAAATTAGTGTCTACCCTCAAGGAGCTGATGTTCTAATGGGGAAGATAAATGTTAAAATAACTGGCTACATGCAAGATAGATACAGGGGAAATGGGGATATATCAGATGTTATTTCAAGCCCTCATCACCTCACACCTGGTGAATTCCAATAGACTCCTAATTGGTCTCCCTCCATCAAGTCTCTCCCTTTTCTAATACATTCACTAAATACCTTCCAAAGCAATATGCCTAAAGCATAGGTCTGACCATGTTACTACCCTGCTCAAAGATTATCAGTGACTTCCTGTTGTCTTTAGGATAAAAGTCAAACTTCTGTTGTTTATAGCCCTTCATAATATGGCTTCATCTTACAATTCTAGGCTTATTACATCTTACTCTTCTTCAAACATTCTCCATTCCAGCCAAACTGGACTATTTAGTATCCCTTGTATTCACCTTGCCTTTATTCTCTCTGTCCTTCATGACAGAAGGAATTTGTTTTGCTTGACTATATGTATATATTTGTAATTTGGCTTTTGTTTTTCTTTTTTTCTCAATGGGGAAAGGAGAGAATTATAAAGGTGGTAACAATAAATGTTTGTTACTTGAAAATTTTAATTTAAAATGACAAAAAAGAAGAGAAATTATATGACAAAAAGCTACTGTCAATTTTGTGATGCTTTTATTATGACTTTTATTAATAATTACATCATTAATCATAATAGATTTGAAAAGTGGTAATATGCATGTATATCTAGCAATGATATATGTCATTTATGTGCTGTATCATTGTATGTATTGCTGTATTATATATTGGTGTATATAATATATGTGATATATAATATATATCATTATGTGTGCACACATATAGTAAACAGCAGAATAAGCATATGAACTCAGATGCTCTGACTCCAAATATATCCTTTTTTCACTATAGTGTCATTATAGAGCTTGAACTAAGAGGATGGTGATAAAAAGGATTATAGCAAACAATTCTCTATAGCAGGAAATTGATTAAAATTCACATATATATTATTATACCCAGGGGAAAAAATAGAAGCATTTCTCAGACTCCTTTCATTCCATTTGGGCATTTTAGTTCGTTGTTTAATAAAATTGTTACCTTACTTTATTTAATCAAAATATTGACTCACATTTATATTGTAAATTGCTTAGAGGATGACTTTTATCTTAGTATGTTTCACCACTGCGAGCTAAACAGCATAATATTCATCTTTTTGCCATTGTATTATCATTGTTCCATAGTATACTGACTTTAAAAGGGTTGATTTAAAAGACTTGTTCTGACTCTTCTTCACTTTTTGACAGCACTCAAAAACAAGCTCATTTTGAAGTCATACTGCAAGTGGGACTTCATCCTAAATCATCTGTTAGAACTCTACAAAGGATAACCAAAGTGCCTGTATTTGCAATGAGGATTTTCTTTTTTCCTTTTTTAAAAAAATTTCTGTAAGCAAGAGAAGTAAAACAGAGAAAATAAATGTTCACAAATTAGAAACATAATAAAATTATTTTTAAAAGAAAGAAATGTACAGAAGAAGAAAATATCTAAACTATTAAATATAGGTGAGAATGGATCAAAATTCTCATTTTTTCCTCTGTAGATATCACTTGTTTTACAGGATCCAAAAATTATGGAATTACTTGTTAAAGTCTCAATTTCATGTTGCAGAAAAGTACCCCCAAGAACTTGCAAAATTGTGGGAGGTGATCTTAGCTTTTCATTCCTACTGAGACTTTAGCTGATAAGTACCTCCTCCCAACACAGCAGACTGCACCCTAATGGTATATGTGTGTCTCAAAACTAAACTCTGTCAGACTTCGCAGAATGTCGTTGTCCCATGGTAGCCAAGAAGGACAGTAGCCACGAGTTAGAAAAGAAACTTTTAGGGAACATACAAAGCAAAGTTGATGCAATTTAGAGACAAGTTGCCAAGGGAGTTAGGTCTTTAGCGAACATGCGAAAGAGATTTCATTATTTAACAAGGTTTGAACATCTCTATCTCTAAGGGTATCTGCGTTATGATTTGCTAAAAGATTTTTTGGTTTGTTTTGTTTTAAAGTTAGGGATTAAGGACTGGTCCTGTGTCTCCATTCTAATAAGGAAACTTCCCTTACCATGGCTGGCATCTGCTTCAGACTCCTTTAATACTTTAGAAACCATATAACGACTTATTTTTCTCCCTCCCATTATATAAACTTAGCTAATTAGTTATTTACTTTTCTCAGCTGTCTTTGCCAGGAGCCTAGTAATATGGTCATGAGCTAAGTAGGTATTCTCAGGCAAAGATATCTAGGCAAAAAGACAATTCAAACAGTGGGGAAAGTACAAAGAAAAAAAACATCTTATTGGATATATATTTAGGGTTGCTAACCCCCTATTTGGAATATTTTAAGAGGGAGGTTGAAGCAGAAGATCCTACTTAAAATCCTTTGCTTGCTGTTTTATTTTCCTTTTCAGGATATTTTTGTGTGTATGAGAGAAGGAAACAGAATTATGTAGTATGGTAGAATAGTGTCTGCATTTGGAGTCATTCAACAGGCATTTATTAAGTTCTTACTAAGCTGAGTTTGAAACTGATTGCATCATTTATTAGTTGTGGGACTTGAGCAGGTAACTGAAAGACCATAGACTATAGTGGTCATAGCACTGAAACTGATACACGGGACCTGGATTTGAATATCGGCTTTACTTATTAGGATGACCTTGGGCAAATTACTGAGCTCCATTGGGCTTCATGGTTTTCATATGTAAAATGAGAGCTTGGGCCTGATGGTTTCTGTGGTCCCTGCCAGCTTGAAATCTATGATCTGGTCACATTGCCATTTCTAAGCCTTGGTATGTAGTAGGTGCTATATAAACTCTCATTCTCTGCCCTGTCCTTTCCCTACTTAAAAATCCATGGTGTGGGGGCGGCTAGGTGGCGCAGTGGATAAAGCACCGGCCCTGGATTCAGGAGTACCTGAGTTCAAATCCGGCCTCAGACACTTGACACCAGCTGTGTGACCCTGGGCAAGTCACTTAACCCCCATTGCCCCGCAAAAAAAAAAAAAATTAAATAAATAAAAAATCCATGGTGTTCTCTTATCTCTGAAATAAATAGAAACTCCTTAGCCTGTCATTTAAGGCCCCTCACAATTTGGTTCCTATCTCAATTTGTAGTATTCAGACATTTTATGTTTGAGCAATAACAGACTATGGACAGTTCTCATTTTATGTAAGTGGACCATTCTTCATACCTCTACATTTTACATAATGCCCATTTGCCCACAGACATGGGAAAGGGAGGGAAGGAGGTGTTCAAATAGGGTTTAAGGATGGTTGGGGGGCCAGGGACAGAGAAGCAAGAGCAGGCTGGGGTCAGCTATATGAGGGCCTTGCTGGAACTGAGAGGAAGAAGGGAGGGCAGGCACACAGCGGGGTTTACAAGGAGAAGCAGAGCAGAGCAAAGTTCTATTCTCTGAGCCCTGGAGATTTCAAGCCAAGTTCCCAATATGGGTGGTATTTTCTGTGTGCCTCTGTTCTGCTTTCACTTGGTAGAGTATGTTTTAGAGCATTTTTCTTCTTTTTCGGGGTGGGGGGGGACTACAGAGCTCCAAGCAGAGGGGCAAGAGCAGAGAGAGAGAGAGAACCCATTACTATACAGTAAAGTTATCATAGGTGGGTGGTGGTTTTTTTTTAAATGTGGATTTTTTTTTAGAAATCTTTATGTAAAGTCGAATTTGCATAACATGAATTTACGTGAAACAAGAACCATCTGTATTAGCTGTTTCTTGATCTTGACATGCCATTTCCTGCCTCGGTACATTTGTTCAAGCTGTTCTACTTCCTTTTAAAAAAAATTAAATGACTTCTTTTTATTTATTTTTATTTTATTTTTATAGGACAATGAGGGTTAAGTGACTTGCTCAGGGTCACACAGCTAGTGTCAAGTGTCTGAGACTGGATTTGAACTCAGGTCCTCCTGAATCCAGAGCTGATGCTTTATCCACTGTGCCACCTAGCTGCTCCTGATATTCTCCTTCCTTAGCAACTCCTTCCTTATATTTTTGTGTCAGGAACTTTTTCTTTCAGGCTCAGCTCAGGCTCTGAGGACTCCTATGTGAAGCCTTCTCTTATTTCTCTCTGTCATCCCCACCAGTGTTCAGTATTCTCTCTCTACTGATTAACTTGCATTTACTTTATTTACCACCAGTATAAATTTAGCTCTTGGAGGGCAGGGACTGTTTTGTTTTTGTATCCTAGTTCCAGTCACATTTTTTAAACCAGACCTCTGATTTCATTAGTGTAAGGAAACTCTTCAAGAAAAAAATTGCCAATACCAATGCACAACAGCAACTACTACTCTGCGATCAACAGACAGTGAGTTGCCTGGGATATCCAAGAGGTTAAGTGACTTGCCCTGCATCACACAGTCAGTGTGTAGCAGGGACAGGACTTGAACTCAGGTCTTCTGGGTCCTGTGCTGACACTGACTCCACCATGATATGCTGTATCTCTGGTGTTTAACATATTGCAGAAGCTTAATAATCGTATATTGAATGGAACTCTACTCTTTGAGTCTGAGAGGTGAACGTAGGTTCAAGATGCAGAGAGAGCACATCCTTGTCTGTGGTGGTGTGCTTTCCCCCCATTCTACATGCTCGTGGGCATGGGAATTGTAGAAAGTTTGGTTTCATCTCTGCAAAGGCCATGGTGTGAAGGGAGCAGCTGCTTTAGATAACAATTAATTAGACTGACACTAAGTAAATTAAGGTTAAAATGAATGTAATCATTTACAACATTGACTCTATCATCTGGCTTCCCACACCGCTCTCATGAATGCCATCATTTACTTATACTCCCATGGACGCTTAGTGACTAGTGTTTAAATCGGAGGGTGTTCCAGGGGTTCTTCTTTCCCTATGGTGATTTTAAGAGGAAGGTGTATATGGATGGTTTCTACTGCACAGGCATGAGGCCACCATCTTAATCCAGGAGAACTTTAGCACTCTTTGAGCAGAGTTTTTAGCACAATTGGGAATTAAAAGAAGGGTAAGAATGTATACTTCAGAGGATGGAGAGAACTAATAATCTCTATAGGAAGAGGAAAATCAGATTTTAAAAAATATACACGCGTACATATGTGTATACATTATATGTACATGTATACATGTATTGTGTGTACCTATATGTATGCATATGTATCTAAAAGGGAATATTTATGCATATGTGTGTAATGTGTGTGTATGGGGCAGCTAGGTGGCACAGTGGATGGAGTGCTGGACCTGGGGTTAGGAAGATTTATCTTCGTAAGTTCAAATCTGGTCTCAGACACTTGCCAGCTGTATGACCCTGAACAAGTCACTTAATCCTATTTGCCTTAGTTTCTTCATCTGAAAAATGAAGTGGAAAAGGAAATGGCAAACTACTCCAATGCCTTTGCCAAGAAAACCCCAAATGGGATTACAAAAAGTTGGACACGACTAAAACAACTGGATAGCAACAAGTATATATGTAGAAATGTCTTTGTATGCACATGTATATGTGTACATACAAACATCTATCTGAGATATACAAGCATTTATATGTTTGTGTGTATGTATGTGTGTATAGATGTATCTATATATCATATACATAGACACATGTGTGTGTATGCCCCATGACTGGACAGAAAATTTTAGACATGGCAAAATATGCATTTTGTAAGGACCTTGGAGACACATTTTTGAATGAAAGTGTTGATTAAATAAATGGGAGAAGAGAGGAATTAAGAAACACTATGAGGGAGAGGCATCTAGGTGGTGCAGTGGATAGAGAACCGGCCCTGAATTCAGGAGGACCTGAGTTCAAATCCGGCCTCAGACACTTAACACTTACTAGCTTTATGACCCTGGGCAAGTCACTTAACCCCAATTGCCTCACAAAAAAAGAAAAGAAAAGAAACACTATGAGGGGCAGCTAGGTGGCGCAGTGGATAAAGCACCAGCCCTGGATTCAGCAGGACCTGAGTTCAAATCCAACCTCAGACACTTAACACTTACTAGATGTGTGATCCTGGGTAAGTCACTTAACCCTCATTGCTCCCCCCCCAAAAAAAGTACTATGAAATATCCTTCTTAATTTTATTTAATTATTGAAATGCCTTTGAGGCATGAAGTAGAAAAAATAGAGATTCATTAGTAAACAGGATCCCATAGATTTTTGTCAGCACCCTTAGCTTTGGATGAACTTGTACTTGTCTGCTTGGGTATTCTCTGAGTATGAAAAATCCACTGCCAATGAATCACTCTTATCTGTCCTGATGTCCAAGGTATCATTTACAAACAAGCTTATTGTAAATAGTGACTTGGAGATATTTTCCTTGATGTAACTCCTATTCTTAAATTCATTTGTGAGGTGCCTGCTGGGAAAATTACTAGATTGTATTTATTATACCTCTAATTTGCAGGGGCTATATGAGTCATAGATTTGATGGCCTCAGTATCTGTTTCAGTTTACAAATGGAAAGTGCTGATAAAGGAAAGTACTGAATTCTTTAAAGATTCACTTAATCTTGATCCTGGTGTCAAGTTAAATAGGAAGATTCAGTCCAGTGAGATTGGCTGTATTATTTAAGATTTATCAAAAAGCATGATGCCGAGAATATTGTTTTCAGAAGATCAGCACTTTTCATTGCATACTTGGATTGTGTTAATGTACTTCCCATTCAATTTGAATATTAAGCCAAGCTCTCCCCAATGCCAAACTCATTCCCTGGTAATAAGACACATCCTTAGGGCAGCACATTTCTAGTTGCCTGAGTCACATAATTTTGTAGACTTCAGTAGTAATTTACCAAATACAATCAAATATCGATTAGTGTCCTACCATTGGCTGAAAGGCTGAGTTCACAAAAGTATCCCTGTCTTAGACCCTACCTGAGAAAGATTCATTTTTGAAGCATGGCTAAAATTAATTTACAGGGTATTTTGCCCACAGGACAGCCCCACAGCATAGACAGCAGGGATAGCCTTATGGCAAAGCTAGTATTTTAGCTTGTAGTATATGGCAGATGAATAAGTCAATTACTGCACACTTGGATTTAGAAGCTCAAAGAAAAAGTGCTTGGAAGAAAAGCTGGAGATCATGGTAGAATAGATCCAGAACCAAAAAGAACCTTAGAGACCACCCAGTCCAGCCATCTTGCTTTTCAGAGGCAAAATTTATTGCAGTAGAAGGGGGACTATACTCTATGTCAAAGGGGTTTGGTTTAAATCCCGGAACTGCCATATGCTGCCTGTGTGACCTGGAGTTTCTTTATCTGAGGGAACCTCTGAGGTCCCTTCCATTTCTAAATCAATTCTGTAATGGAGAAAGAGATTCAGGATCAAAGTAGTTGGAAGAGGGGGGCAGCTAGGTGGTGCTGCAGGGGATAAAGCACCGGCCCTGGATTCAGAAGGACTTGAGTTCAAATCTAGCCTCAGACACTTGACACTTACTAGATGTGTGACCCTGGGCAAGTCACTTAACCCTCATTGTTCCAACAACAAAAAAAGTGGTTGAGAGAGTTGTGAATTGAAGAATCTAGGGTTTCAAATCCCAATCATTCTTATAATTACAACATGATGAAATGTTTTACAGAGTGCTAAATAATTACTTTATTAAATTACTAAATTGTAGCCTAGTGACCTAAAAGAGTTAACACATTTCTCAAACAGCTAATTTACTACCACTGTGTGATATGACTTAGACAATAAGGAAAATTCAGCACACTAAGATGAATCAGAATTAAGAACTAGAATTTAAAGAACTAGAGAATAATCTATGTAATAGATTGAGAAAGCCAAAAAGACCTAAGTTCAAGCACATGCTCTGACACTGTGACTCTAGACAAGTCCCTTCATTTTTCAGTGTTTTAGATAACTCTTAGACTATAAATTGAAGAGAAGGTGCCAAACTACATTGGTAAGAGAGCATTTTCTCACAGGGGAATCCTTTATGCTAGTGAATGAAGTCACATATCTACTCCATATCACTACTCTATATACTTACGAAATACCCAACCAGTAAAGTCATGAACCTAATTTACTCACCAGAATATTGTTGAATCACTAGGGACTCTGGAGAGATCCTAAAGGTTTATAGAGGCATTTATTTAGGCCTCCTTTTTCTTTGACCCAGAAAGGATTATTTACCCAGAACTGTCCGGAACTCAGTCCCACAATAGCTCCATTTCCTTTCCTCATATGAACCCTAGGAAGCCCAAGGGTTGAGCCATTTCTAATATTCTGACATTTACAAATGTGAATGACATACAGATAAGGACTCTGCAACAAGGCTTGAGAATGTACAACACTAAAAATATTCCCAGACCTCATTTTCAGAACCAGAGTTCAGTGACTCCGTGGTAGCCTGAGGAACAATCGATTAAAAGATTAGCCTATTTAAAAGCAAAAACAACAATAACAAAAAAAAAATACTGAAAAATATGCTTCTACCTTTGAGATTCCCATCCATGCCTCTGAATGCATGGGTAATGTTTGCTCTTTAGCTTTTTAAAAATGTAACTGTCCTGGTGAAGTGTATACTATATTAACCAAATAAATTAATTGTGAAGAAATTTGGTGTTAGAAAATGAATGGAATGGTATTTAGGGAATTTTATGATTAAAAGTAGATGAGGGCAGCTAGGTGGTGCAGTGGATAAAGCACCCGCCTGGATTCAGGAGGACCTGAGTTCAAATTCGGCCTCAGACACTTGACACTTACTAGCTGTGTGACCCTGGGCAAGTCACTTAACCTTCAATACCCAGCCAAAAAAAAAAGTAGATCAGGGGAGTGACTTTGGGGTTCAATTTCACTTGAAATAATCTTTTCCCCCAGTTTGGACCAATCTCAGTGTTTAAATAGCTTTCACTGAACTGATGTTGTTTGCAAGATATTATATTTTAAAAAGAACTGTATGATTTATACTTAGGTATTATTTGTTCAGTTACCCTTCTGTAGTCTCATGACCTTTGCCATCTACTATGGAAGTTTCAATTTAAACATATAATGTGTGTGCCTATATATGAGATATACACATGCACACATGTTTGCATTTATATGTATATGTGTATGTATCCTCATGTAGGTATATAAAACAGTCTAGCATTTTTTTAGACCATTAATGCTGTAATTAGAGGAAAACATCATTGTTTTTCTTAATGCTTGCCGATGCACATGCATTTGATGATTCAGCTGGGAAAGAGTTCTACATATTTGCATTTTGAAATGACTAGTTCTCATGGTGCCGATTCATATACAGTTTTCTTTGAACTTAGTACATGCTTCATGCCCTAATCAATTATATCAGGACAACGAACAAGACTTGGGTTAGAATTAATTTGCATAAATTGATAACTAGAGATATGAGCAATTACAAAAACAATGCAACACTATATGAAGGGAAATGATTTTTTCCTGATTATACATAAAAGAATGCTAAATAGCCTAATAGCTATTAAATTAAAGCCAATGTTTAATATAGTCATTAAAATTGACCTCAATTGTATAACATCCTTATTCTCACTCACAATTGCATGTTGGTTTTCTAAATATAATTATTTCTTATTTATAGATCTCAACTCTGATTAATTGTGGGAAGATTTTTAATCCCAGACTATTTTTTTCCAATTACTCATTATGACTGATTTGCTTCTTCCCATCACTAGTTGAAGTAGGATGATGAGATTTAGGCTAATTCTGTCCTTTAGTAGACGAAGAAACTGATTCAAATCCAAGTCCTCCTATGTTTAATCTAGTGTTCTTTCTACTATGCCAGTGGTTCTCAAAATTTTTGGTCTCAGGACCTCATTTTACTCCTAAGATTATTGAGGACCCCCTAAAGATCTTTTGTTTATGTAGGTCATTTTGTTGTTGTTCAGCCATGTCTGACTCTGTGACCCCATTGGTGTTTTCTTGGCAAAGATACTGGAGTGGTTTGCCATGGACTTCTCCAGCACATTTTACAAATGAGGAAATTGAGGCAAACAGGATTAAGTGACTTGCCCAGGGTCACAGTCTAGTAAGCATCTGAGGCCAGATTTTAACTCAGAAAGATGATTCTTCTTAACTTCTATCCACTGCGCTACCATATTAGAAAGGTGTAAATATCTTAGTACTATTATGACAATAGTTTTGACCTTGCAGATGTTCTGAAAGATCTCACCAAACTGTCTTTCATCACATTCTCAAAGAATACAAGCTAAATTTAAAAGTATCAAAATCAAATCATAATTAAGAAGGCATATCTCATGGTTTTGATAAGTCATGTGCTTCATCCCAAAGTTAGATAAGCATGATTCTGTGAGAGACAATGTAGTGCAATAGAAAGAAGATTCGGGGGGCAGCTAGGTGGCACTGGCCCTGGAGTCAGGAGTACCTGAGTTCAAATCTGGCCTCAGACACTTAACACTTACTAGCTGTGTGACCCTGGGCAAGTCACTTAACCCCAATTGCCTCACTGAAAAAGAAGAGGAAGAGGAAGAGGAAGAAGACGAAGACGAAGAAGAAGAAGATTGGACTGAGAGTCAGGTGATCAATGTTCTAGTCCTGAAACAGCCATTATTTGGATGTCTCTGAACAAAACAATCTCTAGGACTCACCTTCCTCATATGAAAAATGAAAGTGCTGGACTACATTATTTCTGTGATCCCTTTCAGCTCCAACATTTTCTGAATAATGGAATAATCTAGAGTGAACTGTATTAGAATTTTTCACTATCTGGTAGAGGAATAGTTAGGCCTGCAAATAACCTTACAAGTCAGCCTCATCTTCATTGGTACCTTGGTGGATCTCTTATTTCATAGTTGTAGACTCTCTACCACTTCAAATTCCCTATCCTCTATGATTCTTTTTTTCTTTACAGCATTGCTGTTAATATCTAAATTGTTCTCCTAGTTTTGCTAATTTTCTTATGCTTCCATTCATACAAGTTCTCAGACTTCTCTGAAATTGTCCCTTTAATAATTTCTTATAGGACAATAGTATTCCATAATGTTCATAATTCTTTTAGCCATTTCTTGATTGATGGACACCCCTTGGTTTCCAGTTTTTTGCCACTACAAAAAGAGCTGCTATCACTATTTTTGTATGTACATGGGTCCTTTTCTTCTTTCTTTTATATCTTTGGAATACAGGCACTTTTCTTTCATTTTTGCCATCATCTGTTGCCCCAGACATTGAACTCAAAAAGTCATTTGTAATATGTTGTAAGTTATACCAACTATGATTATTTTCATTTTAGTTCCTGACATGTTGCCTAATTTATAACAATATGACAACTTTATGTATGTAGCTTTATATAACTTTATGACTTTGATATGTCTGTAATGGAAGCATTCTCTCTAAGAAATCTAATCTCAACTCATCTATTCCTTCTAATCCTCTAAAATTCTTTTAAATCCCACATAGGTCTCCCAAATATGTTACTATTTTAATATTGTTTGGATATCATTTGGCCCATGGAGTATCAACAGGAGAATATTTAAAGAGATTTTTATTCTTTTGTATCAGTGAGCAAGGACATCTTTGAAAGCATGATCTAGTTTTTGAAATATAATGCTGCCTGGTCACTTCCTCCTTTATTCAACTGCTTATTCATTAGTTGGAGAATTCACAAAACAGAATTTGTTGTGTTTCTCGAGCTTGAAATATAAATGAAAGGAGGTTATTGGTAACACCCTCCCATCAATTAGAATTCCTAGCTAAAATCTGAATGCAAGCAGGTGTCATCCATAGAACTGTTGAACAGCCTCAGTAGATATACTGATTTATCTCTTTACTTGATGTCAGTAGTCTTTCATTGTACTCTTTCCATCTCTCTTTTGTTCTTGGGTCTTATATGATTTTACTTTCAGATCTGCATGTATGATGGTTGCCTTGCCTATGGAAAGCTTTCAAAGTTGTATGTTGTTCAACCAAGTCAAATGCTAATAAGAAAATCAACATACACAAGATTTTATATTATCTTCACCTCTTAGTTATGTTTAAAACAAGTTATAAAAGTCTATCTGTATTTTTCTCATATTTTCTTTAAGGATACTGTCAGTGCCTTACTGAGCATTCTTATAATAGTTCTCTAACTTATGAGAAAGCTAGTATATTTATAGTTGATACCTTCTTGGTTACCTTACTTGAGGCTAAAAACACGGTCCCATGATCTTTTCTACTCTTTTAGAATCTACCCCTCTTTGATAACCAAACATGAATGTCCTGTGGAATTTTCCTTTTCATTTATTATTTATATCATCTACTCTGTTCTAATTATTCCTTTTCATGGTTATCATTATATCTAGCTATTCTTAGTCCATCAGGAGGTAGAATAGAGAGCCACTGAAATCACACTATATAACTAATGTTTCCTTTTCCAGAAACAGTGCAAACCAGAAGACGTCGGTCATAGCATTCTATGTTTAGAGCTAGAAATGAATGAACCTCAGAAGGCATCCAGCTGAACCCTTTTATTTCTTGTATGAGGGAACAGGCATGGAGAGGGTTACATAATTGGCCTGGGAGAAAATTATTAATAGTAGGGGGTTTGGGACTCCCAGAGGCCCCCACTGAGGGAGCCTGGCCTGACCTTTAAGTCCAACCCAGAGTCAGGAAGTTAGCTCACTCAAAACCTCACCCACCTGAAAGCCTTGTTCTTGCCAGAGGATCTGTTCTCTGGGCTCTGACATCAGCACAATTGTGCCAAACCACCCTCAGATCCATTGAACCAATAGATTTGAATGATGCTAGCCTATTAGCTTTAAGCAGTGTGTAAGGGCCACCTCTCGTCCTTCCCTCAGAGAGCTTACACTCGCTGATCTTCCTCTTGGCCTGGGAACACGGAAGGGGAACCACACTGCCCAGTTTTCTCTCTCTTCTCATACCTAACTAGGCTTTCCTATCTTTCAGATCCATGTGTGCTGTCTTTACTAATATTTAATATACTTTAATAAATGCTTAATGCCCCCAAACTGGTGCAGTAGCCTCTAATTTCTAAGTAACAAATATATGATAAACCCCAGCTAATTTTCCCTAAACTTTGGACAGAAATAGGGTTACCACATATATTTTATTTGCCACAGGCCAAAGGTCACAAAAGTAGTAAGTGACAAAAACAGGATTTGAAACTAAGTCCTGTGACCCCAAACCCAGTGTTCTTTCCATGGTACCATGCTGTCTGTCATATAAAGGAGGTAACATGAATAGTTGCACTTATATTTGCCTTTTATAAGATCTTTTTCTAAGAGGAATTAGGAAAAAATAATTAGGGGATGGGACAGAATGGGATAATCAGACAACAGAACCAAATTTTCATTAGCCAGTTCTCTATAGTAAAATGTTATTATTTTGTTTGAAATATGGGCTCTCAGATTATCCCAACACCCATATTCCAATGTAAGGACAAGTATACGTTTCATAGCCAGTTTTAAAATACTTTTGGACAATCCTCTTTGTGGATTACGCAAAATTAGATATGCAAGGGGTTCTTGTTTTGGTTTGGTTTTTTTGCAGGGCAATGAGGGTTAAGTGACTTGCCCAGAGTCACATAGCTAGCAAGCGTCAAGTGTTTGAGGCCAGATTTGAACTCAAGTCCTCCTGAATTCAGGGCCAATGCTTTATCCACTGCTCCACCTAGCTGCCCTTACAAGGGGTTCTTAACATTTTTTGTGTCCTGGATCCCTTGGGCAGTCTGGTGAAGCCCACAGATGCTTTTTCAGAAGTATTTTTAAATGCATAAAATAAAACTCATAGGATTGTGATTATAGGAAGCCAATGATATTGAAATAGAGTTATAAAAATATTTTAAAATAAGTTTATTGATTTCATGTTAAAAAACCCTCCACATTATATCTAAAGGCATCATTGTTACCTTTTTAAAAATAATTTAAGGAGTAATAATCTTTGGAGTGTTGTTTGATGTGAAGCCTCTAAAATAAGGAGTCACTTCTTCAATAGGAAACAGTCTAGTCTGATCCAAAAATGTGTTAGCATCAGAAACATTCCCACTTCACATCGATCAAGACATGTGGCTTATTAATTGTTCTCTGAGACATACTTCCAGATCAACAGTGCACCTGCCCTGGCAGTGCTTTCAAAGTATTAAATATAGATTATATGCACTCAAAAGTCCTTTGTTATCCTTGAAGCCTCTTTCTGAAGAAGTATACAGGCTTATGGGAAAAAGAAAGAAAACAAGTCTTAATCAGGCATTGTAATATAGGAAGGGGAAAAAAATCATGCCTCCACACCTCAGAGCAAAATACTGTAGGGAGAGCAGAATATGAAAGATCAATGCACATCTTCAAAGGAATTTGAATAATAATGACAGCTGGTTTTAGTGAAGGGATATATTTAGTGACAGGAGCCCTCCAAATTGGATCAAGGTGTCTGAGCCAGTACACAATTGCAGGGAGTATGTGGCCATTTCATTCTGACTGGATTTAATTCAGAGTATCAACCAAACAAAGCAGAGCAAGCAAGAATGCTGTCGTTTTCAACTTAGAAAATTTGATGGATCAAAACCACCAATTTGAGTCAGCTTCTGATTCTCTGCATTTATCCTTTCAGGAAGTTTATGAGGGCTTGTTGTCCTTCTTTCTCTTATCTAGCCCAGCAGTAGATAAGAGTGTTAGAACAGAAGTCCAGAAGACCTGTGTTCAAATCTAGTCTCAGACACTTGTTAGTCGTATGACACTGGGAAAATCATTTAACCAGTATCTTCTTCAGTTTCTTCAACTGTAAAATGGATATAGTAATAGTGAGAATCAAATCAGATAATATTTATGAAGGGCTCAGTATAGAGCATGGCACATAGAGGGTATTAATACATGCTTATTTCTCCCCAATTCTTCTTTCATCTTCTCTCTTTTCACTTCCTTAAAAACCTTGGTTCAACATTTATCTTTTTCCTCTCTAGAATTTTTCATTCTCTTCCTCTCCATTGGACCCCTTCCATTTCCCTCTCCTTTTGAACTTTGCCTCCTTATGTTTAAGAAAAACGCTAGCATCATTGGACCCTACTGTTCCTTTAAAGTTTTTTCCTTCCCTTAATGGTTCAAATTATCTAGTGTAGTTGAGTTGTGCCTCTATTTCCTTACCAGTCACAGCTATTGATGTCCAGTTGATCTCATTATTTCATTAACACATTCTTAGTCTATAAGCCCTTTTATGATATCCAAGGGGAAACATCATTGATTTGGAGTCAGATAACATGTTCTGGGTTCACATACAAGCTCTACTACTTAATATCTGTGTGACTGGACAAGACACTTCATCTGTCTGGGCCTCAGTTCACTTTTCTGTAAAAAAATAAGACATTGGACTCAGTGGCTTTCTTAGGGTCCCCTCCAGCTCTAAATATTTGATCTTATGTTGAATATACCCATAGTACGGAAAAAAAGTAGGCCCTAAGTGTTCAATAGATTAAATTGAGCTGAGCTAGCATTTATTCACACCAGTGACCCATTGCCCTTGGCCTACACAGAGACAGCCTCATTTTATTAATATCCAAGGCCTGAATCTTAAAACACTGGATATATAATACTATTTACGTAATGCCCTGAGTGTACGTGGCAGTTCACAATAGAAGAAATTGTGCCAAGGAATAACAACGTCTTTCCTTAAAGAATGTTGAATTCTCAAGTCATGAACGGAACAATGTAAGACAGATAATACCAGACAATGCAGTGTGGAATGTGGAAATGGATTGTCATAATAGATGTTCTTTGTAAGAAGGATGAGTGTTTGGCAAAGAAAACTTCAGCTTCTTTTACCTAGGTAAGCCCTTAATTAAAAAGTTTTCTTTCTCTATGTGCAAATCAATACTTATTTTTATTCCATTGATGTCACACCCTTTATTCCCGTGATCAGATTGGAGTCTTCATAGAATAATCTCCTTAGTGACACTAGGCTACCATACAACCAACCTGTGATTAGTTTATCCTTAGTATATCATGGCCTATGTGATATACATCAAATAGCAAATAAATATATGATAATCACTGCCTGTCTGTCAATGCTAGGTGTTGTGTGTACAGAGGACCCATTTAGATCAGATGCTATCAAAATTCAAAATCCAAAAGTAGATAGATAGTGTCAGGAGTCTGATTCTTCAGTGCAACAGTTCAGTGATTGAGGACCTTAGTTAAAACACATCATGGTCAGAGATATATGAATTCACATAGCAGGACTTTACTTGGACCTGCTAAAGAAAAATCAATGAGAAGTGTTAGAAGAAGAATTGGAATTCTGTAAGAGGAAGCCAATTCCTTCCTGCTCAGTGTTTCAGAAGCATCTGTCTGTAAGATACAGTATCTCACATAAATAAATGTTAAGATACTCAAGATTGGTTCAGTGATATGTAAAAAGAAAATTCCTTTTCCTGAGTTCCAATCCAGCCTCAGCCCCTTACTAGCTGTGTGACCCTGAGCAAGTCATTTAATCCTCTTTGTCTTGGTTTCCACATCAGTAAAATGAGCTAGAGAAGGAAATGCAAATCACTCCAATATCTTTGCCAAGAAAACCTCCAGTGGGGTCATGCAGAGTCAGATGTGACTGAAATGACTCAAAAACAACAATTCCTTACTTTAGTTGTGGCTCTCTTACCCCCTTCCCCTAAACACAAGTAAATCATAACCTTTAATAATAAGTTACTGAGTACGTGAGGAATCAAGGTATAACATTATCATTCTCAGTCTTGTGCATGTCATTTGTGGCATCGTGTCCCTTTATCACCACAGCACTGCAGACATGGAAAATAAGCTTCAATTAATAAATTTTTTTTCAAAGAAAAAAAATCAAGATAGTAAAATAACTTCCTGGTGAGGAACTCAACACAATCTGTGTTGGGAAGGTGTTATGGTACAGTGGAATGTCGACTTTGTATTCCGAGGAACTGAGTGTTTAATCTCACCTCTGATCTTTATTTTTTTAAAAATAATAAACATTTTTATTTAAGATTTCGAGTTCCAAATTTTATCCCTCCTTCCTTCCCTCCTGTTCTCCTCCCTGGGGTGGTAAGAAATCAGATATAGGTTATTATGTAAAACATTACCACATTAGTCTTTTTGTATAAGAAAACTCGAAGAAAAGAAAGTGAAAAATAGTCCGTGGTCAATCAATACCAGTTCTTTCTTTGGAGGTGGATAGTAAGCTTCATCATTAGTCCTTTGAAATTGTCTTGGATCATTGCATTGCTGAAAATAGTTAAGTCATTCACAGTTCTTCATTGAGCAATATTGTTGTCACTGTGTACAATGTTCTTCTGGTTCTGCTCATTTCACTGTACATGAATTCATACAAGACTTTCCAGGACTTTCTGAAATCATCCTGCTTGTCATTTCTTATAGTACAATCATATTCCATTGCCATCATATACCACAGCTTGTTTAGCCATTTCCCAATTGATGGACATTCCTTTGATTTCCAATTCTTAGCCATTACAAAAAGAGCTACTGTGAATATTTTTGTTCAAATAGGTCTTTTTCTCTTTGGGATATAAACCTAGCAGTGGTATTCCTGAATTTTAAAATGTGCAGTTTTACAGCCCTTTGGGCATAGTAACTCCAATCTCTATGTGAGGTAGCTAAATGGTACCGTGGATAGAGTGCTGGTCCTGAAGTCTGGAAGACCTGAGTTCAAATCCAGCTTCAGACGTTTACTAGATGTGTGACCTGGACAAGTCATTTAACTTCTGTTTTCCTCAGTTTCTTTAACTGTAAACCCTTTTAAGTTTCCTCATTAATACAATATAGGGTTTGGATTAGAAGGCTTCAAAAGCTCCTTCCAACTCTAGATCTTTCTTTTTTGTTTTGTTTTGTTTTGTTTTGTTTTTGCTGGGCAATGAGGGTTAAGTGACTTGCCCGGGGTCACACAGCTAGTAAGTGTCAAGTGTCTGAGGCCAGATTTGAACTCAGGTCCTCCTGAATCCAGGGCCAGTGCTTTATCCACTGAGCCAACTAGCTGCCCCCTAGATCGTTCTTTTATTTTTTTTATTTTATTTTTTTCTGGGCAATGGGGGTTAAATGACTTGCCCAGGGTCACACAGCTAGTAAGTCAAGTGTCTGAGGCCGGATTTGAACTCAGGTACTCCTGAATCCAAGGCCGGTTCTTTATCCACTGCGCCAACTAGCCGCCCCTAGATCGTTCTTAATGATGAGTTGAGCCTAGAGTCTAGGGAGTGCTTTGTCAATAATATAAAAGGATATTGTAAAAATGAGCAAACATTATGCTCTCTATTAAACTCACCCAGAAAAGTTTAGTGCTGTAAGGTTGGAGGAGAGATAATGTGTTACAGAGGAAAGAATACTAAGCTTGGAGTTAGAAGGCATAGTTTGAAGTCTTACTAAGTGTGACCTTTAACTTGTTGTTTTGAGCCTCAGTTGACTCTCCTTTAAGAAGGGAAAATAATCTTTTAGTTTGAATATAGCATGCCCCCCAAATAGAAACTGAACCCCTAAATTAAGATCTCTCTCTTAAATGAAAGAAAAATGTTTTTAACATGACAATTGTAATACACCCTTATTTATACCCTGGTGAGTCAAAAGAAATATTGACAAATGTATATCTATATCTTCTTTCATATACACAAATGAGGCAGTTGATGATGTGGCCTTCTTGTATAGGGATGTGGCCAAATGCTTGACCAGAGTTATTTTCCATACTACAAGTGCATAGAATTGACGTAGGAGGAGTTTGGAATCTATAAACACTGTACTGATAGGGGAAAGGTGATAACTAAATAAAAATGTCACCTTGTCCTGGGGCAGCTAGATGGTGCAGTGGATAGAGCACTGGCCCTGGAGTCAGGAAGACCTGAGTTCAAATCCAGCCTCAGACACTTAACACTTACTAGCTATGTTACCCTGGGCAAGTTACTTAACCCCAATTGCCTCACTAAAATAAAAAAAAAAATGTCACCTTGTCCTTCTGGAGGCCTGTGAAACAGGGCTAAACCTGATCCTTCTTTAGGACCATGAGATTAGTACTCACATGAAAGCCTTCTTGAACAATTAATTACATGTATGATCTATTTTTAACATTCAATGGTGATTAGGTAGCACAAAGAAAGCCCAGGCACATAGCCTTTTATCGTCATGAGCAGAGGCTGGATAATATCAGATGTTTAAATATAAGGAGCTGACAGGACCATATCTGCTGCCAGTGACAATAGCAGCTGCAACTAATCAGGACAAGTGGGGTGGCAGGGCCACTGCATAAATGGGAGGTGCTAGCCTAAAACTGAGGAAAGCATAGTGCCCAGGAGAGCCAGATTCTGATAACCTTGCCCCATCACCCCATTCCCAGTTGCCTTCTACTCTTAACTTTTGTAGCTAAATATTCAGACTTTCCTTGGAGGCAGGGAAAAATCTGTCACCTCTCTGTTTGGACTTCTAGGAATTATACTTTTGATAGACATTAAGTGTCTTCTTCCTTCCCCCACCCACAGATCCATGCAGCCATGTCTCCGAAAAGGGGATCATCTGAATTCCCTATCAGCTGAAGTCTTTCCTCTTGATTATGCAAGCAAAGACTTTGATAGTCACATGTCATTGTGGTTAGAGCACTGGATGTGACCTGAGGAAGATTTGAGTTCCAATCCTGCCTCAGATATTTATTAACTCTATGACCTTAGGCAAATCCATTGACCTGCCTACCTCAGTTTCCTCATACGTGAAGTGGGAATAATACTATCTACCTTCCAGGGTTGCTGTGAGGATAAAATGAGATTATATTTGTAAAAGTGCTTTGCATGCCTGAAAGTGCTACATAAATGCTAGCTATTGTTATCTATATTACTATTTGCTGGTTTCTGATGATTTTGACTTGCAATTCACTCTGTTATTGACAAATCCTATGCCTCCAATCCTTGCGGTGTTCTCATCAAACTTTTGGACATTACTATCCATCTCCTGAAACCAACCCCATCATGTAGATCCCTTGTTGTGAGCAAGCTCATGGAATGGTGCATGGTAAGAGACAGTAGTCAAAAGGACCCTACAGAACCAAGGCTATCCTTGACTTGTCTCTGACTTTAAAGTCCCTCAACTGGAGTTGTAACTGCATGAGATCCATGGTCTCCAATTTAAATGCCAAAATTCTTCTAAGTTTAGAGCACCCATTCAATCGTAGCACTATTTTCTAAGTCCCTGTTTCTCTTCACAAATACCCGGTAATCAGTTGCTATAGTCTTCTGACCAAGAGACTGAGATCTACAAATGATTTTGAGGTCTCTGCTATAGGCACTGTCTTCAAAACACTTTCCTAGGTCTCTTTCATTGCTGCATCCATAAAAATCAGTTTCTTAGTTGAGCTAGTAAGGACATTGTATGCTAAAGGGAGATACCATAGGAAAGGAAGATTTCAGTTGGTATAGAGAAGTGGATATAGAAGGGGTGAGTTTGTGTGTGTGTGTGTGTGTGTGTGTGTATGTGTGTGTATGTGTGTGAAAGAGACAGACAGACAGACAGGGAGGAAGGGAATGTACCATTGTCAAGATTTTGGTGACAGGGGCAGCTAGGTGGCACAGTGGATAAAGCACCGGCCCTGGATTCAGGAGTACCTGAGTTCAAATCCGGCCTCAGACACTTGACACTTACTAGCTATGTGACCCTGGGCAAGTCACTTAACCCCCATTGCCCCGCAAAAAAAAAAAAAAAAAGATTTTGGTGACAGAAAGCTTCATTAGGATTTTTAAAAATTTTATTTTTCAGTTTTTTTCAACTAACACATGATTATTTTTTTCTCCCACTTCCCTCAACTCTGAATTAAGGGAGGAGAAATAAGAAAAACAAAACCCTGGAATCAAAGATACATCATCAAGCAAAACATTCCCAAATTGGGAATCCACATCCGTAAATGTACTCCATTTGGATTGTTGGCCTTAGCCTATAATAGGTCATTGTCATCCATGGATGGGCTCTCAGCAGGGAAGGGGAAGGAATACTCTTAGGTACTATTGAAGATAAACTTATGCTACTTCTCAGTTTTGGGCAACAGAGAAGACAAAAGGTAGATGGTAAGAATACAACAAAGTACAATTTCAAAGGATACCCTATCCCCATGAACTGTAGGGAACCAGCAGCAGAGGGGAAAATGTATACAGCAATCAAAGGCAGGGCCAATCATTATGGCCTGGGCTGTTCAGCTAGTGAGCTAATGAGGTGAAAGTAGCAATGGCATTCACTTTGCTCATCATCCCAGTGGCCTCCAACAAAGAAGAGGTCGGTCTTCACAGGGTTACTGCCAGCAAAGCACCATCACTCCCTTTGATCTGCTTATCTACAACCACAGACATGGATAACGAGACCACTCAAAGGGCCTGGTATTTTCTTGGCACACAAAAGACAATGATATAAGTTTGGGTCACATGTATTCAGTAAATTCCATCTGCTCTTTTACCAATTAGCTCATTTATGCTGCTCCTCTTGTGAATGTGCTAGTCTGGAAAACAGAGTTGTCAGTAAATAAGTCAGCTAAGGTTTATTTGAAAGTGATTTACCATAAGGACACCCACAGATATACCATAGTACAGTGACATAGTTATTTACCTGATACTCTGAAAGTGTCTGAAGCATATGCTGTGATTAGACTTCAGGTGGGGACTTGGGGGAGGAAGTTGGCATGCAGATCATCCTGTTAATGTCTAGACTTAATAAATTGAGTTTTCCAGGCTATTGGCATATTTATGCCATATCCAGAAATTTCTCTGGGTTCACCATATAAATTCCCTAGGAATTCAAATGCACAAGCAAACCCTGGATTTGGAAATATGGCATTTCATTCTGTTTACAGAAAAGAAGTGGGATCTCAAGTGTCATGCAGACAGTTTCAATTCAGTAATGGGGATTGCTGCTGAACAAATGAATTTACGGATTGCTTTACAATAATTTTTTTTAAGTTTTAGATAAATAGAAGCTTCTTGTTACTGTCCAAACTTATTTTGTGTTTTACAGGTGGTTTAGCCAGAATAACTAGAAATATATGGGAGCGATGACTAGTATGAGGATGTCTGATGTATTTGTATTTCCACATGATGTCTTCAGATGAGCACTTATTGGGGGGAGGGGTACAAGTACTTTATGGAAACTTCATCAAAAGAAGTGGCAACTGGGGCAGCTAGGTGGCGCAGTGGATAAAGCACCAGCCCTGGATTCAGGAGGTCCTGAGGTCAAATCCAGGCTTAGACATTTGACACTTACTAGCTGTGTGACTCTGGGCAAGTCACTTAACCCCCATTGCAATGTCCCCCCCCCCAAAAGAAGTGGGAACTATGCAGAACAATTTTTTGTCTTCTATAAACAGAGGACCTATTTAAATATACATGCATGTATATATACATATGTATATATAATATGTGTATACACATTTATGTATACATGCATTTATATACACAATCATGTATGTGTGCATATAGACGCATGTGTGTATATGGAGGTCTTGATTTCACTTGGCTTTGCTTCTGATTGTTGTTTAATTGTGCAGGAGTTCCTTTTCTATGTAGTGAGAAATTCCAAGAGGTATACATAGGAGTACTTGAAAGAAAGTGAACTTTGGGTCACAAGACTGTAAGATCTCCCTCTACCATTTGGCTAAGATCACATATAAATGTATGTCTACATGTGTTTTAGTTCTCCCAATAACTTTGTGCCTTGGGCCAATTTACATTACATAACCTTTTAAAGATTCTGATTCTCATTCTGTAAAATGGAAATAACACTTCACAGAGTTGTTTGGAAGATGAAATGAGAGAATTCAGGTAATGTGCATAGCAACCATAAAGTATATAACCTTGAGTTGTCACTCTCATGACAAAGATGGCCAAGGGTCCAGAGAGGGAAGAACCAGATGTAATCATTATTCCTGCTCTTTCTGTCTACTGAGTGCAATGCACTTTGAAAACAAGTAAAGGAAATCATTTTCCTTCTTTACTGCTTTTGATCTTTTTTTTCTAGAATGATTCAGTGACCTGTTGCTATTTTATCCTAGTTCCAAGCACCTTAAATATTCTCAGAGCAGCAAAGGGTTTGGGTATTCACTATTATGTTCTCTATAGAATTATTTCCACTTACATTTTAAAATATTCTTGTGAACCTATGGCGCTGTGAAAAGAACATTGATCCAGGATCCAGAAAACACGTGTTCATATTCCAACCCTGCAATTTACTAGCCATAAGACCTTGTTTCCTTAGCTTGAAAAAGAGGGCAATACCTTTCCAGCCTTTCCCACAGCATTACTGGGAATTAAAAGACATGATGGTCATGGTGTTAACGGACATTTCTATAGCACTTTGAAATACTTTACATACCTTGTCTCCTCTGTGCCTCATCACAATCCTACAAGGTACTATTATTCCCATTTTCTGGATTAGAGATGAGAGGCTTAGAGAAGCTGATTTGCCAGTGATCGAAGAGCTAATAGGAATTGTCAGTGGTGGGATTAGAACCCAAATCTCTTGCTTCATTGAGTGTATTATTATTATAATTTATGAGAATATAATCTGCTGTACAGTTAACGTGCATTAGAATATGTTCAGTTGTTTTTCAGTCATGTTTGACTCTGCATGACTCCATTTGGGTTTTTCTTGGCAAAGACACTGGCATTGTTTGTCAGTTTATTTGACATATGAGGAAACTGAGGCAAAAAGAGTTAAGGGACTTGCCCCAGGTCATACAGCTAGTAAGTGTCTGAGGCTGGATTTGAACTAAGGTCTTCCTGATTCTAGGCCCAGCTCTCTATCCACTGAGATACCCAGCCACCCCAAAGTCCTACTAAGCCCTGGTTATACAGGAACAAATGGGAGACAGTTCTTGACCTTAAAGAGCTTTACAGTTAAATTCAGATGAAATCACATTGAGTAATTCTAGTACATGTAGTCTGATTTAGTTGAAATTACTGAATTTAATTTCTTTTCAGATGGGAAGAAGTAGGAGCCAGTTCTTGACTAAATAGGAAAGCAGAGTATCCTAGACTTTTGGTATTATCCTATGACCTATAGATGATAGGTTGATTTTCAGAAATCTCTTAAGGTATACCTTTTAGGAGGAGATAAAATAGAAATTCACTTTAAAATATATGCATATGTATATTTATATGCAGGAGTTTGAAAAGCAAACTTTTAATCATAGGAAATACATTTTTATTATTTCTATTAAAATGTAAATGAGTTGTTTGTAATAATTCAGCTTTCATAACTTGTTTGCAAAGATCACATGAAAGTATAAGCCTTGGGATACTTGTGGATCTGCTCATGAATTGGTGGTTGATCCCATGATCCTATAATTCAGAACATCACAAATGAGTTAAAGGGAATGGAATCTATTTAGAAGCCACTAAGAAACTCATTTTTGTGTCTACAATTTTAGAAGTTTGCAGAGGAACATGAGAGAATGAGGAGAGAAAAGGTTAAGAACCTAGGATTGTTTAGCCTAGAGATAAGACAGTAGATAAATGAGTCACCTCAGATTCTTTCCCAAGCTTGTTAAGATAATAGTGAAGGGAATTAGGATGTTTGGGCAAGAAATTATTAAAACAGTGGAAGTGGATATCACAGAGGATAATTATGCCACTGAGACAGGTTAGCGTCTTCTGTTAGTTGGTGCCACTCTCAGGGACAGAGCTATATAGACCACGGTCTGACCCAGTTTAGGCTATTCTTATAGCAAGGGACTATGGAATCGTCATCACCAGAAACTGTAAAGTATGACACGGGGTGGGGGCAGCTAGGTGGCGCAGTGGATAGAGCACTGGCCCTGGATTCAGGAGGACCTGAGTTCAAATCTGACCTCAGACACTTGACACTTATTAGTTGTGTGACCCTCGGCAAGTCACTTAACCCTCATTGTCTTGCAATAATATATACATAGAGATATAGAGATATAGATATAGATATAGATATGACCCAGGCATTTGTACATTCTTTTTTTTTTTTCCTTTTTTTTTTTTAGTGAGGCAATTGGGGTTAAGTGACTTGCCCAGAGTCACACAGCTAGTAAGTGTTAAGTGTCTGAGGCTGGACTTGAACTCAGGTACTCCTGACTCCAGGGCCGGTGCTCTATTCACTGTGCCACCTAGCTGCCCCCATTTGTACATTCTTATATTTGTAGGTGTGGGGAGAACAGTGGAAACCAGACCTGTGATTTCTTCTGTGTGGGGAATTCCCAGTGAAGCACTCCCCCTGCCAATGTAGATTAGGACTGGCTTTGAAATTCATAGACATAAAGAATCATATGGGGCACTGGGAAATCAAATGAATTACCCAGAATCACTCACCTAGTATGGGTCATAGGCAGAGCTTGAACCTGGGACTTCCCAACTCTAAGAATGACTCTCTATCAACTAGGTCACACTGCTTCTTGTACACTGTTCTTGTTTTTATGTTGAGAGGGCTATCCCCCTCATGTAGACGGGGTGATGTTATGTGGTTTGAAGGGAAGCAGAATAGACCTCTCTAGCATTTTCTCCTAGGAAGATTTTTATTCATGCCAGGAGAAAAAGTAGGATGTTGAGACCAGAGCAGACCACTATACTCTCCTCAAAGAGAATTGTATCTATCCACTGTATATAGAGAAGACATATCTGCTGTATGTATGTGTGTGCATGGCTAGAATTATATCTTTCCACTCCCTTAAATATTATTTGTCTAGGGGATATGATTTTCTGATTCAATCTGTTGATCATGGTTTCATTAATGAGGATCACAAGCTTTATATCTAAGGCTTGACTGACTCCTTCACCAACTACCAGTTCCACAATGAATACACATAGCAAATAGCAGAGAAACCCATTTATCCAAGTTAAAGCAAAAACAGGAAATCAGAGAAAGGATACAAAGGAGAATAGATAGCAGATAGTACAGAGTAAAGGAGCTCTTCTACTGGGAGTGAGGCAAGCCAGCTCAACCAAGGGAGAGAGAAAGAGTGCTACCAGACCTCACCCAAGAGAAAGTTGTTCAAAGTCTCTGGTATAGCATGTCAGTAATAGGAACATAATGGAGACAGCCAGCTCTTCTCATGTCAACCTCTTGCCACAGTCTTTTTCATCAGCAACCTGAAATGGGGTTGGCATCTTCCATCTTCTCTCTTGAAGTTGAAAGCCAAAAATGCCCTTTCCACCCCCCACATCACCCTCACCATTTTTCAGCTTCTTTGTGTGCTTTCTTTCTATCCCCAGGATTTAGCATAATGCCTGACCCATAGTAGGCATTTAACAAAAGTTTATTGACTGACACTTAAATCACTCCTTTAGTCTCAATTACTTCATCTGCAAAGCACAGGCATTGAACTGGTGATCTTTAAGGTCCCTTGTAACTCTGAAATCCAGATGCCTCTGATTTGAATTGATCACTTTGTATTAAGCAATAAATAGATTTTTTTCAACTTGGTTATTAGTCTTTTAGCCTGACTAAATGCATTAGCAACATGAGGTTTATCTTATAATATGTAGAGGGAGGATGATGTAGTGCTTGGAGTCTGAAGTCAGAAAGACCTGAGTTTTCAAGTCCTGATATAGATATATAAATAGATAGATATATAGATATATACTGTCACTCTAATGCTGGGCAAGTTATTTAACCTCAAAAATCCCCCCTGGCAATCTTTTTTTTTTTTTTTTTTTTTGCACGGGGCAATGGGGGTTAAGTGACTTGCCCAGGGTCACACAGCTAGTAAGTGTCAAGTGTCTGAGGCCGGATTTGAACTCAGGTACTCCTGAATCCAGGGCCGGTGCTTTAACCACTGCGCCACCTAGCCGCCCCCTCCTGGCAATCTTTTAAGTGGGTAAATTGCAGAGGAGATGCTGACCTGCACTGGTAGTAGTTTCCTCATGACAGCTTACAGAAAGCAATAAAATCATAGTTTCGGTCTCATCCCAGTTCCGTGTAAATGGTGACTGTTTCATTCTCTCGGTCCTCAAGGAATAACAGAAGCCATTTGAAACTATCTTTTCTGACTCCTTGGTAGATTCATAGCTATTTTGTAACTCCTGACTTTGTGAAGTAAATTTGGGGAAAAAAAAAGGCTTTTTTTCTGGTTTTGTTCCTTTGTTGAAGGAGCCTATAAAAACATTTTACATATTTTGTCATGATTTCATGTGTATATAGCTAATCTCAGAAACAAGAAAAATACAAAACCTTAAATATGATGAAAAATATTTGTCAAATAAAAATAATTTCTAGTAGTTTACATAATGATTACTTAAAATTTATGAACTGTAACTTATTTAATGATTTTTAATGGTAACTTTTCTCTTGATTAGGTGGGATTTTTCTCCTGCAAAACTTGCTTGTTTAGATAACACAAACTATTTTTTTGCAATATAATACTTAGAATTTCAAGTTCTTTGTTCTCAAATGTGTTAAAAATCAATCTAAAGATAATTTTTTTTGCAGGACAATGAGGGTTAAAGTGATTTACCCAGCGTCACACAGCTAGTAAGTGTCAAGTGTCTGAGGATAGATTGTGAACTCAGGTCCTCCTGCACCCAGGGCTGCTGCTTTATCCATTGCACCACCTAGCTGCCCCCTGAAGATAATTAAGTCTCTACTCTGAAATAATCAGTGATTGACTGCATAAGTAGTATATTTCCTTTTGTGAATGTCTATATTTGGGAACTAGCACAAGACCACTTAAAGATTGTTTGTTATCTCAGATAAGTGGTGGATTCTCTCATATCAGTGAGAAAATCAGTCAAATAAATTACTTAGCATCATGTAGACCAAACAACTACTTGGCGAATTTCTTCCCTTTTCTTCCCCTATTCTTACTAATTGTTGGAATAGTTTATTTATACATTGGAAATTAAACATGCGTGTAACATAACATTTTCCTGACTTGGAAGAATCTAAACCTTTGCTACAAGCAGCATTCTGGTCCTTTCAGTTACAAATGTGCTGAGCAGCAGAGCCCAGGCTGTGTACAGATAGAGGGCCCCAGAAATGCTAAGTCATCACTATCAACAGATTCTTAGTTAACATTTACTGAGTGCCAGCAATGAACTTAGTGTTACAAAAACAGAAGAAGACACAGTTCCTTCCCAGAGGGCTGATTTTTCTCGGGGCAGTCGGGTGGGGGCAGTCGGGTGGGGGTGGGCAGGGAGGATTTGATCATAAAGGAACAATGTTCTTTTGAATTCAATTTA